>NW_008794408.1:3031684-3065164 GCF_000699145.1 Aptenodytes forsteri
GGTGCACAAGAAGCTGGGAGGGGGCACAGGGGGGACAGCTGACCCAAACTGGCCAAAGGGATATTCCATACCATATGGCATCATACTCAGCATATAAACTGGGGAAAGCTGGCTGGGGGAGGCGTGACCACTGCTCGGGAACTGGCTGGGCATCGGTCGGCAGGTCGTGAGCAATTGCATTGTGCATCACTTATTTTGTATATTCTTTTATCATTATTATTATTATTTTCCCTTCCTTTTCTGTCCTATTAAACTGTCTTTATCTCAACCCACGAATTTTACTTTTTTTTTTCCCCCAATTCTCTCCCCCATCCCACTGGGGTGGGGTGGGAGTGAGCGAACGGCTGTGTGGTGTTTAGCTGCCTGCCGGGTTAAACCACAACAAACATAATACTACATGATATCGCTGTGCTCTACGTTACACTATTTTAAATCACCTGTCATGTGGTAATGCTTGATATACAAATAATATCAATTTATATAAAAGTGGAATGCAGCCAAAACCTTTATTATTTATCAACAGTCTTATCATAGAAAAATAGCATATTCTATAGCTTTGTTTGAGCTCTAACAGACAAGGGGAAAATAAACAAAATCAAGAATAGAAGCAAATTAGAAAGGTGAAAGATACATATGCCTTAGCATCAGGTTCTATTTTCATCTAGTTCATTCTGTTGACCAAAAAAAAAAAAAAAATTGTAGAATTGTCGATTATATTTTCCTGTGCAAGACAATCAAGACAGAAGACCGCAGAAGAAGAGATCACTTGCCCACCACTTCAGCATGTAAAAATGCTTACTAGCAACACATATTTTTCAATATTTTAGTTGATGGGACAGTCACTAGCTAAACATATATGGAATCATACGTGTGGAAGCATCAAAATTCAGAGATGAACATACATAAATACTAACTACTACATTAGTAATTCATTAAAAGATGAGCAAGCAAGTACATACCGTACCTGTAAACCCAGTATGTAGACCAGTGTCTTGTTTGTGATAGAAAAGTGGCCTAATACTTGTGTCACCTGCACTCTTGGAATGGAGGAATAAAATGGTACAAACAGCGCAAACACAGGACCCAAGCTGCAAAAAGAAAGATACAGATGGTTAGTAAGAATGATACTAGCGACAGTAGTGTAAAACAATCAAAAGTAATTAATCCTAAGTACATAACAATCAAAATGTAATACCACCTTGCAAACAAAGGTCTTCCTTGGGAACCCACGATAACTTGCGGCATTCAGGATAACGGATTCATTAGCAAATAAGAACAGGTGACAAAAAGAATCTTATTTCCTAATGTTTAGGACTAGAGGCAGCAGAGAAGGCAACATATTTAGTCTAGTAGCAGACTGTTTCTATAAATACAGCACACAAAGAACAGCAGTAGTCTCCTGCATCAGAACAAAACCTCTTTGATTCAAATGGACAAATAGTAAGGATTATACCTTTCCCAAAAGGTTATGGAAACCACTTCACTTATGAAGTTAAGCTCCTATTATTTACCCAGGCTTAAGGTGTTAGAGGATTGCCAATAGACTGCAGTATCTAAGAGGGGAATATTGACAGTTTGATTTAACTTCCCCTTGCCAGTGACTTCCACGGCCCTACAAATAACTAACTTTCTTTAGGGTCCTCACCTTAATCACAGCACAAGATGTCTATTAAAGTTTCTAAACCCTCATTAGAAGCAGTTTCATAGAATTTAAGACTCAAGCACCTTTTACAATGACCAGATACCTAGATTGAACTTGTGAACATAAACTAGTGCATTTCATCCATATACCCAGATACAAAGCCTGTGTTCCTCACGAGGAAACACCCAGAAAAGTAAACCATGTATTAAAGACAACAGGAGAGGCCACAGCAGAACCAATGCCAAAAGCATGGATATGGGAGATCCTAGAAGAAAAAGACTTCCTAGGATGGAGAAGGGGAAGAAAAAAAGGTCACTTTGAGTAGACACGACCTGCTCCACTGGCGGAGCTGCGGTGGCAGTGACCTCCAGGCAGCAAGCTGCAGGCAGGGGGAGGCTATCAGCAACGCGCACGTCTCCCCCAGCTGAATCCTCGCCCGTGGTTCTGTACTGTCTTGTGTCCGACAGGCGCGGGATGCTGCACGGGGTAATTTTTCACTGCTCACCAGCTTATCAAAACTTTCAAGAGTTGCAGTTTCCACAGGCCTTTACATGAAAGGGATCTTCTTATACTCAGCGGGCATTCTGCAAACAGCACAAACCAGGACCTAAATAACTTGAAGTGTTCACTCAAAAATACATTTCCCTTCCAGAGGAACTACTGATAGGAGTAATACTATGTGAAATGATGGTCTGAATAGCAAAACTTACATTTCCTGAGTAACTGCCAAATGCAACACCCACAGCTATGAAAAAAACCCCCTTAAAATATTATTTTTACTCATTTAATGGGCTGTGGCTTAAGAGCATTTCGTTATCATTTTGTTTGTTATATTTGAAGTTCAGCTTGCTGAAAAGCTTCCTCTCTGAGGACTTAACTACAGTTTAATTGTAGAAACATTTTTAGTACCATCCGTTAAACACACAGTCAGATGCTCTTGAATATATAGAGAATGCTAACTCAGGAACTACTGAAAAATGTTCAATTTTGCATATAATCCTTCTTACATAAACAAAAACCACCTGTATAAACACACACAACACATTCTTAAAATAAATTCAAATTATTTCAGTTGTAGGAGTCGATAGGCACAGCTATAAGAGTGCCACATACCAAAATAATTCTTCATCAGAAGTGCTTCCACTGTAGACAATATTCACTGAAGTAAATCAGGTTTTATAAGTGAAGAGAGAAGAAAAACAAAGAAACAAGATCTTTTTCCTTCTTAGAAAAGTAATTTTAAATTATTTCTTTCTACTCTTACCAAGTGACCTGAGGGAGTACCAAAATTGTGGCACGCTTTTCAGGTTTTATTCCTCCTGTGATAAACAGTGACTCAGACACAGAGATTTCACACGCAAGAGTGCACTCAATCATAAAATGGGAAAGTACAAAAAGGAATTTCCCATGACTGCAAGTGCGTTTCAAAAAGAGATTAGAGAATGTTGAAAGGTTCCTTAAATGTTAATATTCACCATTAACGTCAACAGAGACCATAGAAAGCACCACCTCAGTCCGGGGTAGTGATCCATGTAATTCAAAGTCCAGTGTCTGACACTGCTCAGTATCTGACCATCTAGAGGAGCTAGAGGAAACCTAGTGCTTGACCTTTTATCCTAAAACAGTTAAGTTTGTAGGCACCACAGATGTATGCCTCCAAAGACATCAGTTTTTGTTTTTTAGACAGAGTTCACATCTACTATAAATAGGTATTACACAAATATCCATTCAGGTATCTTTTTTTTAAAATGTCAAAACTAGTGCCCTTCAAAATATCTTGTGAAACTCATTTGTACAGGTAACTCCACCATGTGAAAATTTATTCTGATAAATTTTAAACTTTCACCCTCAACTCTCATTATATAATTCTGTACTTTTACTTTGAAAATTTCAATTAATCTTTTCTGTTGCCTTCAGAATTTTTTATACATTACTCATGCCTTGTTTTAGAATATCTACATGGAGATGCTGCTTATCTACAGTGGGTCTGTCAGAGAAGTTATCTATGTAACAATACTAGAATATGACTGACATAGTAAAGGATGGTAAAGGGTATGACAACAAGCATAATATGACAGCAAAAGGATGCCTCAGGAAAATGTGGACCCACTGCCTGGTGGAAAAAGGGACCTAGCGACAAAGGACATGAAAAAAGCCAAGGTACTTGATGCCTTTTTTGCCTCAGTTTTCACTGGTTAGTTTTGCCCTCAGGCCTCTCAGGTCTCTCGGCCTCCTGAGGGACTGGAGCAACACCTGCTGTAAAGGAGGACGGTTAGGAAGCTCTTGAGCCCAACTGGCCATACAGGAGTCAACAGGACCAGATGGGATGTACCTCAGGGCGCTGAGGGAGATGGCCAATGTTACTATCACTGAAACATCGTGGTGATCAGGGCAGGTTCCTGATGACTGGAAAAATGCAAATGTCACACCCATCTTCAAGGAGGGCAAGAAGAGGATTCAGGTAGCTACAAGCCTCACCTCTGTCACTGGGAAAGTTGCAGAGCAAATCTCCTAGAAGCCACTGCCAGCCACATGACAGACAAGGCGATTGCTAATATCCCATATGGAGTCACCAAGGGTGACTCTGGCACTGTGGACAAGGAAGGGGAAAGCAACGAATGTTGTACACTCTGACTTTAGGATGGCCTTTGACTCAGTCTCCTCTTGTGTCCTTGAAGAAAAACTGGGGAGATATGGACTGGATAAGCAGATCTGAGGGAAACTGGCTGCACTGCTGGATTCAAAGGGTTCTGACCAGCAGTACAAAGTCCAAGTGGCAGCCAGTTACTAGCAGCTTCCCTCAGGGATCCACACTGGGGCCAATGCTATTTACGGTCTTTATTAACGACCTGGATGATGGGACAGAGTGCACTCTCAGCAAGGTGGTGAATGACATCAAATTGGAGGGAGCAGTCAATATTTTGGAGAGCAGGGCCACATTCAGATATTCCTTGATGGGCTGGAGAAATGGGCTGACAGGAACCTTATGGACTTCAACAAAAGCAACTGTGGAGTCTTCCACCTGGGTTGGAATAACCCTGTGCAATGGTATAGACTGGTGAGAAAACAGATTTGCAGACCAGGAGCTGGAAAATCCTTTGAATGTTAATCAGCAGTTCACCCTTGCAGGAAAGGTCAATTGCATACAGGGCTGCATTATCAAGCGTGTAGTCACCAGGCCAAGAGAACTGATTGCTCAGCACTTCTGAGCCTGAACCTGAATCATCGTGTCCACTTTTGGGCTCCTCACTTTGAGAAAGGCATTGATATACTGGAGCAAGTCCAGCTGGGGGTAATGATGGTCCAGTACCGTACCAGGTTGCCCAGAGCTAGAATGTCCATCCTCAGAGATACAGCATGGACACACAGCCCTAAGTAACCTCTTCTTGTTGGACATGCTTGAAACCCAGAGTTGAACAAGATGACTGCCAGAGGTCCTGTCAAACCTACGCTACTCTATTATTCTGTGGATAATCAAAGCCTTGTTCCTGAAGCTCATAATCACTGGAGGGATTTCTGTTCCTGTAATTCACTAGACAGGTACTGTCCTGGTTTTGGCAGGGATAGAGTTAATTTTCTTCCTAGTAGCTGGTACAGTGCTGTGTTTTGGATTTAGGATGAGAACAAAGTTGATAACGCACCGATGTTTTAGTTGTTGCTAGGTAGTGCTTACACTAGCCAAGGACTTCTCAGCTTCCCATGCTCTACTGACTGAGAAGGCTGGAGGTGCACAAGAAGCTGGGAGGGGGCACAGCCAAACTGGCCAAAGGGACATTCCATACCGTGTGACGTCATGCTCAGTATATGAACTGGGGGGAGTCGGCCGGGGGGGCCGCTGCTTGGGGACTGGCTGGGCATCGGTCAGTGGGTGGTGAGCAATTGTACTGTGCATCACTTGCTTTGTGTATTATTATTATTGTTATTATTATTATTTCAATTATTAAACTGTTTTTATCTCAACCCATGAGTTTTTCTCACTTGTGCTCTTCCAATTCTCTCCCCCATCCCAGCGGGTGGGGGGGAGTGAGCGAGCGGCTGTGTGGTGCTCAGGTGCCAACTGAGGTTAAACCACGACAGGTACAAACATCCATCCATGTACTGTAAATAAAAGGACTGGTTCTTAACTCTTTTAGTTATGTTAATTAATTGTTTGGTAACATATAGTCAGATTCAACATCTACAAGTGGAAAACATACTCTTATTGAAGGACTACTTCAATTCTCTCTCTTCCTTCAGTTCCCTCTTTGCCTCTTATTTTTGTTTTTCCTCTCATCCCGTTTAATCTCCTTTCCTCTACTTTCTCTCCTTTTCCAGAGACCTTCGTCCCGGCCCTTTGTTCATTATACTATGAGAATATCAGGAACATCCTTTAAAGTGCCATGATTAACTTCTATTAGAAACTTGAGACGTCTGTGTGCAAAGAAGGGCCATAGACACAAATACAAGCTGACACTAAACTGAGTTTATGCCCACTTCATGTTTAGGACATTAATTTCAGTCATGTGGGTTAGAAAATAAAATTTTCAAACAAAACAGAAAACTCTAAGACCTGAAAGATTAAATTCTAGAGTTTGAACACTATATGGACACCATGTCCATCCCAAAGGTGTACTGTAATACCAGGCTCTACAGCAATTATATCCTCATTTCAAGAGCATGTTAAATTTCAACATTTGCAGTGAAAAAGAAACACAGCAGATCAGATGGGAACATTCTACATCGTATGAAGAGAGGAGACTGGTTTTGCACAGAGAAAAAAAAACCTTGAAGAAACAATAACCTTGAAAAAAATAAACCAGAGATGTAGAAACCACTGGCAGAGAAGAAAGAATCAGGGGCGAGTATTTCTCATATGAGAAACACGCTACTTAAATTTTAAAAGGGTGAATATTAAATACAGGTTAAAATAAAACATTTTAATATTAGTAAATATATGCACAAAATACTGAAAAAATGGTTGTAAAATGTATGAACAAACGGGTAGAAAGCTAAATGTTACTTCTGCAAAAATATCTGCTGTTGTCAATGGAAGTTCTGCGGGATTAAACTTGCAGAAATAACCTGTTATTTTATTCAGGATGACTCACTACACTTACTAACTGCGGTCCTGTATTTTTCTTCATTTAAGTTCTTCATAAAACCATCAACCCGACAAATTCATAACCACGTATTTTTCTGGGGACTAAAAATATCAGTTATAAAAGCAGCTGCAGATAATACAGAATATGTAAACAGTGTGCTTGTAATTCAAGTTACTAAGTTACTTCAGTGCTCTGTGTTCCTACACGCTGTCTAGACACTGCCACATTACACTTAAGGTGCCAGCCTTCATTCTGAAAATGTTAAATGTTCTCAATAACACTCCTTAAAATTAGGTAACTCCCTGGAATATGACCACCCTTGATAGCTGGGATCCTCTGCCTGATGGAGCCAAGCACTCAAAGGAACCATCTATTGCACCCAACCCTTTTGCTACACATGAGCAGGACACCCTAGTGCCTGAGGCCTCTCAATACCAGCAAAACCATTAGGGTACGTTACCCAATACTCATGTATCTAACTGCCAATATTTCACAGGAATGCAGGAAGAAAGTGGGGAAAAAAAAAACCCAAGACAAAACTTGAAGTTGTGCATCTTGAGGGGGAAAAGAAAGGTTCCTCCCGTCCACGGATATCTCAGCAGAATTACTGCAACTTTGGGTTCATTAAAATATAAGACCAACCAAGCAACCAACCGAACACTTTACAATCCCGCCATGAAGACAAGTCAGACACCTACCTCTCCTAAAAAAAGCTTTTTTTTTTAATGCCAAGACTATCCAACAATTTATTCCATAAACTGCTCAGCTCCATTGTAAACCAGTTTCAAGTTCCTTTCCCTTCCCATTGGTGAGCTAATCCAGACCTTTCCTCTTCTTCTTGGAAGAATCCTTCTTCCAATTTCAGTTTTAATTTCTTCATCATTAATAAGATACTAACATATGTAATCATTGTTCTTTAGCTTTTTCTGAACAGATCAATTAATCCTATCTCCCCTCAACCTCTGTTGGGCAAAGCTGACTTATGGTACCTGACCATTTCTATTCTACCAGCCTGCTGCAATATACAACATAAAATTTCTTCAGTTAGGCATTCACAATATACTGCCCTCAGGCAAGCAATTACTGCAGACCATCAAAGAATTATTCAGCTTATAGCACTATGAAGATAATTATTTTTTTTTAAATGAAGGCCCCTGTCCTTTATTTAATATATGATTAGCATGCTGCCATTCATGTGAAGGCCAAATTATGGAGATACAGATGAAACTGATGGAGCGGTATAGGAATGGCTGGCCAAATCCTGTGCCACAAATGAGTACGGTATCACAGGGACAACTATTTATCCTTAACTGATAAGTTATTAATGTCAACTAGGTGTTACAGAGTTAGTTACCCATGCTTACCCACTGACAGTTGCTGCTCTGCATCAGATGTCTGCAGCAAGTGATTGATGGTGACAGCTTATCAGGTAGCTTTGATTTCATGACTGATCATTTTAACCAAACCAGAATTTGAGTTCAGCAAGAGAGAGGAGCTTGCACCTTTCTAAAAGGCAGGGGCTCCCAGTGAATCCCATACTCAGCTAAATCTGGCACAGAAACTGGAGCTAGGCAGAAGACACATGAAGGCACAAGGAAACATTGAAGGAATTTAGTTGGCGGAGTATTTTGTTGAGGAGGTACAGTTCAACAGCTGTATTGAAATTGTTAGCATCCCAAGTTCATCTGAGATTGGGTGCTTAATTTCTTCTTCATCTAGATTAACATAACACATTTTATTTGGCCTCTGCAGAGTTACCATGAATCACTGGTGAGTCATCATTTACTGTTCCTCTAACTCAAGTCACTTGAGAAATCACGTTGACAAAAAAAGACAGGATTCAGCTACAGATTAGTTCTAGACACCTGACCTGTCTCCTAGAAAACAAAAGGAGTTAGTTTTGGAAGGAAAGGCAGTTTTGCAGTTAAGAAACAGGCTAGCTGATTTCATTTTCTGGTTGATCCATAAACACCCTGTGTAATTCAGAAGTAATTTCTTACCTTGGGTAGTAGTTCTCTAGATAGGGAATTGTAAAGCTAAATCCAGTACCATTTGTAAACTGCTCAAATAGAGTAGGGACTAAGTAAGCAGACAGAAAATAAATCATCACAGGCATCATAACCTACTGGTCAAAATATTAACTGCACTGCTTTGATGTCACCATCTCTGAAAGTAACAAATTAGTATATTAATTTACATGTTACTCTCCTTGCATGCCAAAAGCAAAACAGTAAGCTTTTGCACACAAATGGTGAAACCAAACATATAACTTTTTTATACATGCCATGTCTTGGTTTAAATGTTCAAATCGTGGGACAATCAAACAGATATTGGACAAACAGCAGCTGTATAAGAACAGAAAACAAATAGCTAGAAGGATAAATAGCAAGTGAAAGAACGCAACCTGCATCATTTAGCTCAAGCAATTAACATCACATCAGGCTAGGCTGGATTGGTAGCTAATACATCAGCGTGACTCAAAAGGTACAATCTAGTAATGTATCTTAATCAAAGGAAGGCAATATTTTATCAGATCAGAGCAGGAAACACATATTGGCACTATTTTATAATGGTAAAACTATTTTGAAATAAACATTTTTTGTTTAATATGAAGCTGTGGTACTGATGTCAGTCCTTGAGCAAAGACTACTACATGCCTGTAGTATCTCAAAATTTCCCATTTCTACTACATATTTTTGCTGCTAGACAGAGAACCACATTGCAGTGTTACTTTGTGTACATATGAAGTAAGTTCCCTGTGCAATTTCCCTTTAAACAGTCTTTAATTCTCATTACTTCATTTAAAGAGATTCTACTCTGTGATGAAGCTGAATAATTGAAAAATAATTCAAAAACAAGAAAGGAAAAAATCCAGAATAAGACCAGTAAGTCCTCTCAAAGACTTTCTGAATCTGGTGTTAGAAGATAAATGCCCCATAAAAACTGAGGGGCTGAAAGCCCTAGACTGACCCCTTCAGCTCCCTGGCATCTAGGGGGAATCAAGTCATGTCTGCACTGGAAATTCAGCACCAAAAAAAAAAAAAAACAAAACCAAAAACGTACAGTGCCAACTAAATGTTCCAACTGGGCACAAAAGTAACTCGCAAGGCTCTATTTCATTCTGCCATAGCAAGAACGTTTCCCGTAAGACAAGGTACATTTAGTAAAGTTTAACTTTGTCATTAGATCTGCATTTACTTTAGGCTTTCTGATGAGATGGACATGTTAGTTGAGATCATATCTCTGCACACCTCCAACACTGCAATGTCAGCAAACACTTGTGCCGTGAACAACAGCCCTAACGTTTCCAAAGAGGCATTCCACCCTCTGCATGGGTTGGACCTGCCCAAAATGGCATCATCATGCCTACTTCCTGGTTCTTTAATATCAGGCCACTAAATGAGGCCACTTTAAAGATAAATAGTCCTTCGCAGTCATGAATGATCAGTATGAGTTTTGGGGGAAAATCCCAGGTAACTCTCAACCACAGCCTCTAACAGCAAATGACAGGATTTTCCATCTATCTCTGATCTCCAAAACCCTCTTAACAAACACACAATTTAACTCTTAGATCAACGTTCTTTACCCAGAAACAAGGTTATTCCAGGTAACAAGGGGTTATCTCACAATTTGACATCTCATTCCTTTCCTATTCCTTAGCCACCCATTCTTATCAATATCATTTTAGGGGAATCAGATTCGTGTTTTAAAAGCTGTTTATCTTTAATGTATTTACCTTTCATGTGTATTATTATCCTTGCTCAAAATGCAATAAACAGCTTACAGAGGCACACATCCTCATTAATCTCTCAAACCGCCAGAGTTCTTCAACTCCCTCATATACTTTCAAAGGGCGTTTCTGTAAAGCCTCATCATTATGATACTAAAACAGTGCTGGGAATGTACACGGGCTGTCGAGACGTCTGTTTTTACACAGCATCTCAGTATGCCTCAATTCTGAGGTTTTCATGTGCTGTGTCAGATCTGATCAGTAAGAAGCAGTTTTAAAGCATGTACTGATCATACAGCTCTTTGCTACAAACTAAATTTAAGATATTTTTAAATGCAAATGGCATATAAACAAAGTTTTTCACTCAAGGATTTTAGTTGGTCAACAATTAGTGAAGTAAACCTCTGGGTAAAGTCCCTTCTATGAAAGTCAGTACTGCATAACGTCACGGGGGAGGTGGGAGGGTTGTTTCTAATTACTCTCTTTGAACAGACTAATTGTAAAAGGATTAAAAATAGATGCTTTCACATCCCATAAAACAGTAGGCAGCAAATCAAGACCAGCATACAAACCCGTTTTTTTTTTTTAAGCACTTGAAAAAACCGACCCCTCCCACAAAAGAGACTCACGTAATCACTCTTGAAAACAATGTGCAAGAGTAAACTTTCGCAGTCAAGCCATCCTGCTAATGCCCTTAACTGCTCAGAGGATCCAAGAAGCTACAGATATGTAAGTACAGAAAAGAATTAACTTTTTAAATATTTTTTTTTCACTGAACAACAGCAAACAATTCCAGAAAGATTATTTCTTTTTTGTATTACACTGAATATTTTCATGTGGTAGGAAGGATGAATGATCTTTGGATGGGAGAGACAAGGCTCGTGGAAGAAATTCTGTGATATTTTATGTTCACATATTAATATGCTGTCAGTTAATTTTTATTTAAAGGAGCTGTTGAGCCTCAGCATCAACAAGTTATTTCAAGTCCTTTCTTACAATACAGCCTTTTGACAATCACAGGGAACATTTGATACTGCATTAGCTTAGACGATTTTTTTAGCAATAGTAATTTAAATTATACTAACGCAGAAATAACTACTGTACAAGTAGTAAGGGAAGCACTGCAGTTCTTAAATCATTCACTGAACCTTGCAGAATACTTCAATAGTAGGAGAGAGCCTTAAAACAAATCCGTACTATAGTCGTGAATACATAGCTTTATCACATGCGCTCCTTGTCTGTGAAACAGCCTTTATTATCAGCTCAAGAACTCCTCAGTCACTCTTCTCACATCTAAATATTGCAACAGAATATTTTATGAACTCAAAGTTTTATGAGCTAATTCCTCTTTCACCTTCTGACACACATTTCTTTCAAAGTTTTTAGAAGGAATTCTTTTTCTGAATCACAATCGCCAAACATCTTTCGCCTTATTACTGATCTTCATGCCACAAAGCTAAAGAAATATTACAAGTGATACAATTTTTATACATCTTCCCAATTAAAAAGGATCCCTTTTTCCTATTATACTGGCAAAACAGATAGACTGTTCAACAGACAATAACTCAACTATCATTTATCTTAAAAAATAGAGGCAGCATGCATGCCTTTGAGCACAGGATATAAGAGGTCTGTCTAACATTTTCATGGCTCCTCCTGAAGAGACGAGGGAACAGAAAACTTACCTGGCAATTAGTCTTTAAGAGCTCAAGTCTCATCCCTTTCTGTTTGAAAGATTGAGGACTATGTATACAGGTAATGAATAACAAATTTAAGCTAGAGTTCTGAAGTTGTAATCCCTAAAATTAAAGACTGTGCCTGTACACGTTCCATATCACCCAGGAAAAAAAAACCAAACATATAGAAGGTGTGCATGTTTCCTAGTACTAAAATACAAATTGTTATTTGACCCCTTTTTTCTTCTGCTTGCAGGAATGTAATTGTCAGTGGCTCAGGTTTTTATTTTGTTAATTTGCTATATTTTAGGCTCTCTCCTTGTTACATTTAGTATACTTAGGCAAGTAAACTGAAGGGAGGTTAATCATCTCAGCATCAGCATGGCTTTTCACATCAACAGGCATCTTTGGCAGAGATGATTTATGTTAGATAGTTCTCATACTTTGCATAGGATGGATCACATTTGGAAAGAGAGATCCAACAGATAAGAGCGGGACATGCACACTTCAAATTACTTCCACTTTTTCTTTAACTGGTTATGCAGCATTTCAACTCAACTTCTTTATTTCCATTTCGCTTACTGTAGCTTCTGTTATTTTTGAGCGCCAAATATAACTGTGACACAACTTTGCAAAATTTGTAGTAATAGATAAAAGCAGGACCATAAAGATCCCACAGCGTGTGCATCTGCAAATTCTGTTAAGCACTTAAAGAATATTATAATTCTTCATAGCCATGATTAAGACAATTTCATTCATGAAAAGCATACTGACGTGTGGCTTACAAATTTGGCTTTAGTACTCCAACAAATTTGGGTCTATACCAAGGAAGAATAAAAGGACTAGCCTGGAAACTATCTCACCAAAATTAGCTGTGGGTTGCGACCTGAGGATTCAGTCTTCAGGTCATTAGGCCTACTCATTGTCATTTAGGACACAAAACTCAACAGCTTTTGAAAAAAAGGTAAATTAACATAATGCACTAGAAGCGTATGAGTGTTAAAGTATTAGAAAGAAACAGGAAGCTTTAGGACACGCCTGTCTCTTGCCTCAGCTTTTATTAAACCACATGTAGTTCCCAAGCTGCCAATACATACACCTAGATATAGGTACCTTAGGTATATGTTCTTTCTATATTAACAAAGCATTCTACTATGCAACTTAGCATGCATAACTTAGTTGAATCAGGCCTTTTTCTCAAACAGAGCAAACACTCTACAACGAAGATCACTTGTATGGTAAATTAGAAATTCAAACATTAAATACGACTGGTCAACAGAAAACAATTCATTTTAGAGATTAAAGAAAAAATTAAACCTACATAACCACAGCACTGCATATTTCCCATGTTCTACTATTTTTAAACTCTGTAAGACTTACACAGCTTACACCTACAGAGGACTGGAAGCTTAGTAAATCCTCAGGTCAGGTACTGCAGGGAACGAGAAGTCTCTTTCCCGACCATTCCTTTTAAATCATTTATACTCTTTATGCATACATAAACAACATTATTCCCCCATACTGTTTGTTAAAGAAATATTGTCCATCTCAAAGTGACTAAACCATACGATGTATAGAGTCAGGAGAGATCTTTCTAATGATCTGCCGTGCCTTTCCAAGAATTTAATTAGTATCCCTCTTAAATTAGCTACTGGACAGATGCACCAGGGATTCATCTCCTAAGAATGAAAATTATGGAGACAGACAAATCACACATTAGATCACAATACACAGTTAAAGCCTTCTACGTGCTCCCTGTTCTGCTGAAAAGGCAGATGGTGCTCCTTCAGCAAAAGCAGGAGATGAGAACAAGAAGAAAACTCATTTAGCATACAGATACAGCTTTGTATCACTGTGTGCACATAATCCAAACCCATGTAATCTAAGGTTGCAACACTGCAATTGCTGGTTTATAGCTTAAGTCTATGCTTGTTAATAGTTAAATGTATGTAACATTACAATACTACATATAAAGCTCATCATACATGAACATCTCTATGAACCAGGGCTTTGGATTACGTAGTACTTCCAGACTGGAGCCACCATTCTGTTCATCAAACACCTTTTGCAGTGGGCACTCCACTCTGAGCTGGGCTCTTGCGTACTGCAGTATAAATGTAAAACAAATGAATAATGCCAGTCAAACATTTTCACAGAAAACCAATCTCCTAAAACAACTTATTTTCCTTCTTTGATGAAATTACAAAATCGGCTTAGAAAGGCAGCTGCACAGATTTCAGACATGCCAGATTTTGTAAGCAGCTTGACATGATACTGTGATTTTTTTCCCCCGAGTGGATACTATTGCTATCAAACATCGAGAAAGCACACAGAATAGACTAAAAGCTGGTTAGCTAACAAATCTCAAAGTAATTGGCTAAAGAAAAGCTTTTTTTTCCATTGGTGGTCAGAAAGCAAATACAATGCTAAGACTTGAAAATGGCAAGGGAGAGGATAATAAAGAACAACCTGCACTGGTTGCAAGCCTGGGCATAACATTAAAATTAATTTTAAACTTTCTTAGGCATAAGGTCCTCCCAGGTAGAAAGCAGAGAGCAATGGCCATGGCCCTAGACTGGAGATATCCTAGGACACAGTGAATCTGAGAAGTACTCCAGGATCACAGTGAACGAACTTCACAAGCTCCCCGTGCAATGCTACACAACTGTATCTCAGATACCTAATCAACTGAGCAGAAAAAGCAGGGACGTAGTGGTGAGTATGCTTCCAGGTACACCGATGCCAAGAGGCATCTGGAACCCCATCTCCTGTGTGGGACTAAGCTGGGGTTAGAACAGACATCACAGGACTATTTTGCCTTGTGGTGAGACATTTGAGAAGTTCACCTTGAATTGCCAAAACCATGAGATTGTATAAAGGGGAAAGGCTCAACAAAAACGGCAATTGCAAATTAATTTTAGAGACATTTAAACGAGACACACCCACATTTTTTAACAAGGAGGTTGACTGACCAAAAACTACAGTACAAATGGCTAATTCGCTTTCTCTTCAGTTCTCCAAATCAAGACCAAACAGCACTTTAGAAAATATGCTTTAAATGAAAAGTTAGTGGAATCCATACGCAAATAACTAAAATAATAACATAACTTGGATTATACAGGAGGTCACATTAAATGAGTAAGAGGTCTGTGTCACTGAGTATCATGTGTCTGTAGACTCAGAAAACGTAAAAACCTGAACAACCTTCTTTACAATACCGATATAAAGACAGGAATTTTAAATACTTTATGCCTTAAAATTTTGCACGTACCTCTATACCAAAAAATTGTGGCAATGTTTTCTAAAATTATTAAATTGGTAAGGTAAATTCATGTTTGTTTGTTTTTTTAAGCATATACTTCAAAATAGTATCATTAATAAACTTAGAAAGCCACTGGAGACGGGTATTTAATCCAACAACCTAGAAGAGCAAACATTTTGGTAGTGATTCTAGAGTGTAGCTTCAATGGTGCATCTGGATTCAGGACAGTAAATGACCATGTTCTCATAAGGTATTCAGGCACACAGATCATTAAAATCAGTAAGAATCAAGTCCAGCTAGTCTGAGATTTGCAGCAGTAAGGAGGTAACATTCTCCATTTTTGCTCCAACAATGCAAAACACACAAAAAGTATGCAAAATGGGCCTGTTGTTGTTTTTTCAGATACATTCTGTGGAGGATGTCATATGCTCTGTATGTATAATAAGCTGATCGCTAAGGATTGCTGCCAAGAAATAAACAGCAACCTGACACAAGGAATAGGATTCAAAAAAAAGTCTTGTGTTACTTAATAGTCTAGACACCTTTTAAGAAGAAAGTATTTTTTTAAATGCAGCCCTGTTCAAGATGGACAAGAAAATACCTGCTGAGGTGAATGGAGTTCATCCAACAACAACAACAAGAGCTCAGATGTATGAAGAAGTTAGCGTAGCTCAGGTGATGTGCATTAAGTTGTCAGATGGTAGCAACCTTATCATCTGTTTGGGCCCCAAACCAGATAGAGTATCTTAGGGGTTTTTTAAAAAATGAAAAATATTCAGGTAATATAGCACCTAGACACCATGGTGACTGCTCAAAATGCCCACACATACCTACATATAGAGAAAATACTAATACTCATCTAGAGTATTATAAAATGTGCTCCCTACATTAACAGTCAAAATATTTTGGGGACAACAGAGGATGAAAAAGAATGCTTTCCCCACCCAGAGCTGACTCCCACGGCAGGCAGAAGAGCCTGCTGACATCCTCTGTTAAGGAGCACAGCTTAGCTGATGTGCACGCTGCCCTGGAAGGCCCATGAGCTGTGGTCCTCCAGCTTTCTTCTCATCTGTTTGTGGCCAGTTTGTCCTGCCGTGGAACAGCTCTCCACGCATATCCATGCTAGCACCACGGATAGACACAAACTCTCCCTCGGCTAGGACTCCTTCTCAATATAGCCATGATTTTTTTCCATAGGTTTTATGCGAGGGTGAACATCCTATTTTGAGCAACAACAAGTTCTAGATTAATTTATTACATTAAAGATCCAACTTCATAGCACAAAATTAGGTAACATGCATTTTATGAAATTCTACTCTTGATGTAAAAAAAAAAAATTTCACTGAAATGACTGAATTTTTCCTAAACCATAGTTAAATGTGTTTGTATAATAGATATTCTACATTTTACAAACATTTATAGAAAGACAAATTAATGGACATGACAATTATGCACATTATTTATGAACCAGAACTTTTACAACTTTACAGTGAAAATAAAATTATGCAGTTAATATGCTGTAGCTAGTTACTGCAATAGAACTGTTTATCATAAATCTTAGATTATTCTTCCTTACGTATGTTTAAGAAATGATTTTACCTAAATTTCAAGGAAGAGATGAGTAGAAGATAGATGTCATGCTGGGAGTGTGAACAAGTAATCAGAAGCATTTAAATAAGAGAAACAAAACAAAACACCTCACTGACTCTTATCCAGGTGCCTACACAAACCCACACCATTTTCTGCAAAAAGCAGTCTGTTACACTTACGTAAAACAAGAGCCATCCTACACGCTTCTATAAGGGAAAAGATGAAACAGGAGGAAAGTGTACCAGAACTATCCTCAGGGTAGCAAGTACTGTATTAATCAATCATCAAACACACTAACACCAAGATACTGTGAATGATGCGGCATTAACTAATGTAAAATTACAGACATTCTTAAATCTGCACTGCAGCTGGAGTTGATATGTAAATAGCAACTGTAATTTTATATTAGTTTAATTCCCTTATTCAAACCACAGAACTCCCACTTCAGATTTGACTTCCAACCCTGAATGCAGTATTCCCACCTCTTGACACATGGGACATACTTTACAGGTATCTAAGAATCAGAACACTGTACATCTATCAGTCAGAAATTACTCAACTGTCTTTCCTACTGCCTGTGCAACACAGCAAACATGGACTTAACGTACTACCTGGATGCTAAATTTCTTCCTTAAACATATGTAATATAACTCATTTATGTATTTTAATACACATCATCCACTATCCGCAGGTTTGCTGTTTACAGAGAACCTTACGCACCCCTGCTAACCTAGCCAGAAGTCTGATCAGACTGGCTTATAATACAGTATGTGTTGCAGGTACATTAATTGTGAACAACCTGAAATAAGTAGGACAATCTCCTCAAAACATGAAAGAAGATACTAACCTTTTAACGCTTTCACAAGATAATAAAAGGATAATGAATACTTTCTAAAACGTGTAGCTTAAACCCCTTAAAACTGAGAGGTATTTTCCAGAAAGTCTTTTTTAAGGTGCAACAGGCTACAGTTTGTAAATAGTGTGTGTTGAAAGGCAGATCCTCAGAAATAACCTAGACATTTTAATTAAAGGTACCAGACGGACTTAAAACTCAGGTTACAACAGCTTTTACCTCCAGATAGTATTCTGCATTAAAACAGAAGCAATCTTGTTTTGACTGCTGTTTTAATCCATAAATGGTGCCTCTAAGAGGCACCATTTTGCAGAACAGCTGCTCGAGGAGTAATGTTAGATGCCCCATCCTTTCTAACATTTATGCTTACACTATGCAACTGTCAGGTAACAACACACCTAAGAAATATTTTGCACTGGAAGCAATATCAACAGGATGGGGTCCTTTCCGTTTCTGAAATTCTGCTGTATCGTTTTTATATTTTTAAGTCCCCCAAATCACTGCCACTTTGCAGCTCTTCCATGCTACTTTTGACTGTGCAGGCTAAACAATTTCTAAAATCTACTAAATTGACAACGTGTAAAATATTTCAGCTGGGTTATCTCTCTTTTGCAGCACCACTAAAGAGTGACTAAAGTAGTAGTCTTAAGAATTTATGTATGTAATGATATTTGAATTAGATTCCAAAAGCCAATTCTTAAAACTAGTATTAAACAAGCTGAATTATTATAATGCCAATATGGTAAGAGTGCTGAAAAAAATTTAGTTTCTCTAAACAAGTTAAACCATCACAATGTGAATTGTTAGAAACAAAAACTCCCTAAACGTTAACTGAAACACATTTAAAAGATTTTATCTGCTTGCCTGACCCTTGGGGACTTCATATGATCCTTTGTCACGTGGTTTCTTCTGACTCCTTTTTCCCCTCAGATTGCTTTAAACAGTCTCCCACCTCCTGACCATCTATAAACTTCACTTTCCAAATATATTACATCCCTGGTTTATTATTTTGCCCCATCTGATTTTTTTCAGAAGAGAAGGAATTGGGATCAAAACAAAAAAGCCAGAAAAAGCCATCTTTTTGTTTGTTCGTTTTTGGAAGGAGGCTTGAAAAGTATTTCACCATAATGAAGTTTCATTTCAGGTTTTTTATAATCTTGCTTTTTGCAACAGAGGGTGGCCATCATTATGCAGAAATTGCTTATCTACATTTATTACAAAATGTTTCCTTTTGTTGTTGTTTTTCATGTTAGGTCTACTGAGCTTCCTGCAACAGTGGTTACAGAAATGGACACTTTCACAGCTTCTCAGACAAACAGTTCCACCTGTGACTTATATGAGCACAAAGATACAGCACGGATACTACTGTCTGTCTTCTACAGCTCCATCTTAATTCTTGGGGTGCTTGGAAACACCATTGCCCTCACGGTCATTTTTAAAAACAGAAAGAAGATCAACTCCACTACCCTCTATTCAACAAATCTCGTCTTCTCCGATCTCCTGTTCTGTATCGCCTTGCCTACAAGGATAGCCTACTACGCCCTGGGATTTCACTGGCCATTTGGAGAAGCGTTATGTCGAATAACCGCTCTCTTGTTCTATATCAACACCTACGCAGGTGTAAACTTCATGACCTGTTTGAGCATTGACAGGTTTTTCGCTGTTGTCCACCCCTTCCGATACAAGATCAGAAGGATTAAATATGCCAAGGGCATTTGTGTCTTTATCTGGTTTCTTGTATTTAGTCAAACCTTCCCATTACTTATACAACCCATGTCACAGGAAGAAAAAGAAAGGACTACGTGTATGGAATATCCAAACTTCGAAAAAATAGCACATCTACCATTTATACTTCTTGCTGCCTGTTTAGTAGGGTACCTTATTCCCCTGGGGATTATACTGTTTTGTTACTCTCAAATTAGCTGCAAACTTTTTCAAACAGCCAAGGAAAATCCACTGACTGAAAAATCCGGGATAAACAAAAAAGCCATCAATACAATCATATTTGTAATTATAGTGTTCATCATCTGCTTTACCCCTTATCATGTTGCAATCATACAACACATGATTAAGAAGCTTCAGAGCGAACCCTTGTGCACTGAAAAGAAAATTTTCCAGAAGTCACTCCATTATACCGTGTTTCTGATGAATTTTAACTGCTGCCTAGATCCTTTCATCTATTTCTTTGCATGCAAAGGATACAAGAGAACTGTAATGAAAATACTGAGACGACAAGTGAGTGTATCCATTTCAAGCGCTGTCAGGTCACATCACGAAGAAAGCTCACGTGACGTGGGAGAAACGCAAATGATGGTACTTGCAAAATCCCCCAATGGAAAGCTACCTGAAAAATAAAGTCTGCAGTACACCGCAGTGGAGCAAGCCTAAAAATCCAGGGCCCACAGTAAAAACTCTTAGTGTTCCCTGTACAGCAGCTTAAGTAAGATTCTGCTTCTCAGGATGTCAGGAAATCAAGGAGTGATGCTGGACTGAAAAAGAATTGTCACAGGACAGCAGGAAAACTCAGCATTATAATTTCCTAGCTGTATCATTTCGACTGATCTCATTATTTTTTCCAGGAGATATGCACTGCTGTGAATGTTCAAATTCCATGCTGCACATATGTATGCCTGGATGTTATTAACTCAAGCAAAGACTTGATTCACAGTTTGGGTGTCTGAGAAAGGATTAAACACAAATAGCTTACAATTCAGACTGACTACAACCAGAACATCTGAAAATTTAAGATCTCTAGCTGAGCTCCAATTACAGCAATGGCTTTGTTAGCCAAGTCACACAAGCAAATGAAATCAAACTTTGAGATAAAATGGACAATTTCTGCATGTTTGACTACCACAAGTGCTTAGTTTGTAGCCCTTTGGAGGGGAAACTGCATTTTGTAGTATTTGGAGCATGAATGTCTTATTGGACAATTCACATAGATAACATTGTCAAATGTAACAGATGAAAAGTTAATGAACTGTTTGGTTCTCCCCAACACTGAGTATCTCCCGTATGTTAAATCACTCATCTTTGCAAGGTGTATTATCTCTTTACTCCTTTTCCTAAAGGAGAACTTTTCTTTCTACTGTGTATTGTAAAAAGTCTCTACTCTAGTTGTATATAAATTATTTATAAACACAAAAAATAAGTTGAAGCAAGAGACTGTAATATGAAACTGCACCATTTCAGTTAAAGGAGCAGTGATACAGGGTTCTTCAGAACTTCTGATGACGTCACACATGGACACAAGACAAACGTTTTACAAAGAGGAATAGATGTTCACAGTTGAAGCCACCAAAAAGTAAATTAATGGGTTAATTCTGATGGTGTGAGATGGCCACCTCTTTTCAAGCGCTGTTTACCTGAGAGATCAATAAATGAGAACAGCAGGATTGGCTGGGAAAGAACAAGCTTTCCCATCACACCTTCATACAGCATATCTGGGATCCCTTTGGGCACACTGAAATTGGGACAGCAAAGAGACCAAATGACTTAAACACATCCTGCTGGAATCGGCTCAATACCAGTTGAGTATCCAGGATGCAAGCCCTGGGTTCCTGCTGCTGTGCCCTTCCGTCATGTGTCAGTTTCCTTCCCTACTTTATTCCTGACCCCCTGTCTTTTCTTTTGTCTTCTATCTTCTTAATATGCCTTCACCTGCCAACACAACTTGGTAATTGCACCATGAGGTTGTGATGGAAAAGGAGAATTAAAGAGTGCCTGATAATTATTGGTAAAAGCTATGCCAGATGTCAGAATAAATGTTATTTATTGCAGCTGTATCTTTCTGGCATTGAGGTTGCACTGGAAGTCAAACAAACATAGTTACATTTGTCATCTTCGCAATTCCTTCCTTCCTCACGTGTTGACCTCCGCCTACCTGCAAACATGGAAGGGTCATATCTGAACAGCAGTAGGGAAACATTAAATTAACAATTACTTTCTTATGGGAAAGAAAATGCAAAAGACCCTATATTTCATACCACTTAAGATTGTAAAAATTGAGTTTCTAATTACGAAAGACACTATGCAACTACAGGAAAACTGAGTAAGAAAAATAATTTTTAACAGAAGTTCTACTTAATTCTGTATGCTATAGCAGTTCTGTTCTTGTCAGCTCTTTTAATAAACTATTTCAAAGTTTTATTTCAGAATTTGTTCCTATTAGAGGAAGCAAATAATAACTTGATAAAACCACAGACAGACCACTCACGAATGCCTAGAAGCTGTAGAAATAAAATATATGCATTATTAACATCACACCATTACAAACTCATTTTATTCTACTAATGTCTGGTTTTTATTTTTGGTATGTGTTTCATCTAACTGTGATTACAAAACCTAAAAAGAAAGAAGTCTTTTTTATATGTCTGTAAAATATAACTCAAATATGTATTACAGTACCACATAATGCAGATATCTTTTCTCTTCTAGGTGGAAACAAAGTGAAGATCTGTATTGAACAATCTTTCTCTATCCCCATTTTCTCACATTAGCAATCCTGTTATTTTCAAATTTAGACCTTGTTTCTAAATCACATCAACACTCTCAAACAACTAACTTTACATCAAAATACTGCTTTTGCTCTAATAAGCCTTAGAGCATTGGTCCAGTTAGATAATGGGTTTGAGAAAAGCTGTTTTTTTCTCCTTATTCTAATACTTCTTAAATGCTGAAGAAACAATAAAAAGCTTTAAAAGCTAAGATAAGCTCAGCTTCCTGACAAGAGTCCTAAAGGCACAGACACACAGACAGTGACAATTTATAGCTGTGGCAGCTGATGCCACTGCTTCCCCTCACTACTTGTCAGCACGCACTCACAGCTCATGCACACTTGTATCAATGAGGAGCCTCTTTTCTGTGTGCTTATCTGAAACTGCCAAAAGTAGCCATGGTGGTTTCAGTTGGCCTAGGACACTGCACTGCAGTCATTTAGAGAGCATCTGTCCTATTTCTTCTACCAGCTGTGCTGTGGGGCTGGTAGCCATCACCAGAGAGATGGTAACAAGCTGCTGCATGGGAGCAAGGGTGAGCAGTAATATTGAAAACTTAGAGCTGTTCTCAAACAACTGGTTTTCTTCAAGATGCCCTCATCCACTCATCCTGCTGGTAGTCTTGGAGTATTTTTACAATAGCAGTTACCTGTAGTGGCACACCTCAAGTCCCTCTCCTCCTGCATGCCACACAGACATGAATAAAGGGGGTAAAGCCATACCTGGTATCTCTTTTCCTCTCCAACACTGAGTATGTAACAGACGTGTCTGTCTTAAAAGACATAAGCATGCCACGCCATGCAACATGTGGCTGAAGCAGTATGAGCTTTGTAAAAGAAAGTGAGCTTTTGCTTTGGCAAAAGATTTTGATACATTCTAGGAAATGCCCGCTTCTACGTGAAAGGCTGGGAAATGGTCATACAGATCTGGAGCTCACTCACCCTTTTCACATATAAGTAAAGCAGCTGACAAGTAGCAGCAGGTTCAAATGGTTTGCTCATTATGAGGATGTGACTGAAGTTCTTCGGAGAAACTGGGTCTCTATTTGGAGGGTGAAGTCCAGTCAGGATCTTAAAACCTGCGCTCATGACAAACAATAGAGTATCTTTTAACTCTACACTTTGGAGTGTAGGGCTAGGGCAGCTGCTATAGAGGACTCCAACTAGACTACGTGTCCACTGCTGACACCTCTCTCAAATCTTATCTGGTAGGGAATGTGACAGAGCACATAGAAATAAAAATGATGATGGGGGTCAAATGGTACATTTTGTCTGTCTCTATCCAAGTCCAGAAAAGAAAGTTGTATAGACACCTGTTCTTGAACACATAACCAAGTGAAGATGCTTCATGTAAAAAAAATCCCAAAATGGACACGCATTTTCAGCAAAAGAGCATTTAGTGCCTTCACCTTTTCTTTCACTGAGAATGCAAAACTAAGGACTATTACTGCAAGTGCTCAGATGGGTTCCCACAGCCACCTTGGGCTAGAAAATACTGAAGCCTAACTGAAAGTGTGGAGATAAAGAACACAATCTCCTGTGGCTTACAGTCCCAGCAGAAGAGGACAGATATTCCCCAAGGCATTGCTGCCTGACTCTTTTGGCTGTGACCCTGAAAGCTATGCAGACGAGGAACCTGTCAGCAACACGGTCATCTCCTAGCAAAAGACAGTAACAGCAACTGTCTGAAGTGGTAAACATGCTACCACAAATAACATGATTCTTGAAGGTGGTTAATGACTCCTCTTAAACCAGCAAGCTCGTTAGTATAAAGACAAAATGGAGGGTTTTGTGTTTTGTTTTGTTTTTTAAACAGATGTTGCATTAAAGACTAACACTATTTTGAAACTCAAAAGCTTTCAGGTAAGCAAGGAATGAATAGACTCCAAGAAAACAATGAGACAGCCTGCAACATAAGAAAAATAAATAGGGTGCAACTGAAGAGAAGGAGAAAAGAAGCTTTGCCTTACACGACCAGTTTTGGAGGAACTGAAAAGCAGCAACGTACTCTGTCTCTTCTATCTCCACATCTGTGGTATTGAGCAGGGGAAAAGCTCAAGACAAACTAAGGTTTGGATCTCAGCAGTATCCCACTGTGCTGGCTCAATACAGACAAGGTCAACGGACACCAAGAATCACTAGAAAAACATCAAATTCATCTGAGTGAAATATTTCCTAATACAGTCTTGGCTAAGCTACAGCCTGCAGACTAAGGCTATGGTACAAAATGAACTCAGCCAAGCTGCAACACTTTTCTGAAGAAAAACAGGGGGATTGCTGTTTGTGTAGTAAATGCTCAGACATATTTCCTCAATTTTTTTCCCTTTAGAATACTCTCTTGGCTTCCTGCAATGTCTAACTTCGGACTTCCTGAGGTAGATGTCATCTTTGCACATGACAATCCTCAATCAATTTTTCTTCCATCAGCCTGTCTGGTCCCTTTTTGAACTCAAATAAAATGTCTGTGCCTGCAGCATCTTGCAGCAAGAAGTCCCACAGTCTAACTACCCGTGGTGTGTGGAGCCATTTTCTTTCGCTTGTGACACATTTTAGTTTCATTTGAAGTCCCCTGCTTCTTGTACTAGAAATGAGTGAACACAGCGACTCCCTATTTACCCTGTCCACATTACTTGTGATTTTACAGACCTGCACCAAATCCCCTTCCTTCAAGTCATCTAGTCTCTTCTCCTGTGAACAGCCAGATCAAAGCTGTTCACCACTTCATCCAAATTATAGAGGAAGGAAAGAAGGCAAGCGCAGAGAAAGAATGGAAACCCTACTGTGTTCGAGCTGGGTGGCGGAAGAGAACAGGGTATCTCTAAACACAGGGAGATCAACAGCGTACTGATCTACTTTTCCTACCACAGTAACATACAGGTAAGTCTCAAAACTGGGATCTTGCCCCATGACTGCCAGATTTGGATAACCTTGCTCAGATGCATTAAAGAAAGAAGAACAGGACCTCAATGGGCTGGAAAAATGGGCTCAGGGGAACCTCATGAAGTTCAGCAAAGTCAAATGCAAAGTCCTGCAACTGAGATGGAATAACCCCGCACAACAGTACAGGCTGGGCATTGCCTGGTTAGAAAGCAGCTTGGCAAAAAGGTCTGGGCTCCTGGTGGACAAGTTCAAGAGGAGACAGTACTGTGACCTCATGGCCAAACATGTATGGGACTGTGTTAGAAAGAACAATGAGGGAAACTACCTTTCCCCTCCATTCAGTACTTGTGAGATCATACCTGGAGTCCTGTACCCAGTTTTGGGCTTCCCAGTACAAGAAAGATACCGACATACTGGAACAAGTCCAGCCGAAGGCCACCAAAAACAATGAAGGGGCTGCAGCACATGCTACTGGAGGAGAGGGTGAGAGAGCTGAGATGAGTTCAGCCTGGAGAGGGAAGACTGAGAGGAGATGTTATTGCTGTCTTCAACTGCCTAATGGGGAGGGGTACAGAAAAGATGGCAACACACAGTAATGAGCAGAAGTTGCAGCAAGGAACAATTAAACATTAGGAAGCATTCTTTCACCATGAGGTTAGTCAGCCATTGGTAAAGGTTGCACAGAAAGGCTGTGAAATCTCTATCCTTAGAGATACCCAAAACTTGACTGGACACAGCCCTGATCAAATTGGCACTACCAGGGTTGGACAAGACGATCTCCAGAGGCTCCTTTCAACCTGCATCCTTCTACAACTAACAAATTTGGGGAAAACTTTGATTAAGTTAGACAAGAAAGCAACATGAAACTCAATGGCCTTGCAGTAAAACCAGCAAATGATATAACTTTAAAATCTTCTAGTGTTGTCCTCTATTTAAGGCCTTATCAAAACGCTGTCATTAGCATCCTCCTAAAATAAAGAAAGGTCAAAACATGGCCTAGATATCTTCCAAAAAGCTGCATTCATTTTTCCTCAGTGCAAAAATATGAGTTTCTCCTCTTCCTCTTTTCCTTTCCTCAGTTGTGACAGATGTTGTGCAAAGGGCTAAACTAGAAAAGCAAGTTTTGCACCTGTTCTGAAGGCAGCAACATTTGTGGTTATCCTATCCCCTCCAGAAAAGTATACATCATCTTATACCATGCACAAGGAGAGCTATGTTCCTCCCTCTAATAAGCTAGACTTAGCAGTTTCATCCTTCCTGTGGCACGTAACTTTCGAGGGAAGTTGTGGTTAGTTAGCAGAAGGCACTCGGAGGCAGCCTACTTTAAATATAGAGATGCTGAAAACTGATTATTCTCAACTTACTAGCCTACAAAGCAGGCAGATAGTGTTTCATCAGCAGCTGCTGATACTAAGGGGCTAAGAACTTGATGAAACCTTAATATCATAACTTCTAAGTATGGAAACTTACAGTAGTTCTGTCTAGAAGTAACAATGATAGATCATTGTCCCCAGTTGGGCAGGAAGAGATGAAGCACCCCTGCCAGCTGCATGTGGGAGGCATTTTTGACAAAAGAGACAACTGAAGACTCTTGACAAGTTACCAGACTATAAAGGCAACTCCGGGACAATTTTTTGTTTTGGCCTTTAAAAAAATAAATACAGTGTATCCACAATGCCAGCTATTTGAAACAGCCAAACGCCCATCAGAATCTTACTCCTTCACTCAAATGAGCACAAACCAACTATTTCAAATGTGTCAGGGCTACCTATTAGAACAGATACATAATAATGTTATTTATGCTAAAAGAGGGATAGAGGGAAAAGCTTCATATTCATATCCTTGATACTTAACAACTCATGATCTCTCCTAGTGGCTTTATTCTAGACAAAAAATGACATAAAAGATCAAAAAGGACATCTAGAAAGAGGCCTGCAAGAAGATAACACATGGTATGTCACTGTTAAAAATGTGACCTGGAAGAAAGTATCGCAGTTCTGTTGAGAGGAGGGGGAAAAAAACCAAACAAAAAAATCAAGCCATCCGAATTTATTGGCATAAGAGATTACTGGCATAAGAGATTAATTTCATTAAATGAAGGATTTTCATCTTTAACTCCTCTTAACCCACAAGCTAGAGCAGAAGCTTTAAAACAGCATGCTTGGATATCACCACTGGCAAGCAGAACTAGTGACCACAAACACCAGGGATGACTGCAAAACGAGCAGCTTCCAGTTCTGGGCACAGCCAGGCCACCTCTTCACCCCTCCTTGCTTTTCTGCTGCACTGTTCCAGCCATTCAGCTAGCACCCATGTCCCATGCCCTTAGCCATGAGGAGTCCCCGCACACCCAGGAGTGCAGGGAGAGCTGTCCACAGCTAGGCAAACCTACAGGGGCTAAGCTCATGGCTGAGAACAGTGAGCTGAAGACCACCGTAGATGGAGAGCCTAGGGTCAGGGAAATGCCTCCTGTTGTCTGAACTGATTTTACCGCCTCCATAAAAGGTCTCTTTACATTTCCTCCACTGTATGTGGAAGCTGAACTTGGAAAAATTAATTCCCCTGGCTAAGGCCTTGCCTTCCTAATAGCGTGGTGGTTGGTGCTGTGGAGGCACTTACTGTACAGCTCAGCATCTCTATTCAAGCAGTCAAGCACCACTGCCATCATATATCCCTTTGCAGCACTTCTTGTGCTGCAACTTGCAAATTCCTGCTGAAATTAAATGATTAATGATCAGAATTGTAATTAAAAAATGTCCATAAAGAAGATTTTTGGAACAGATAACAATAAAGAGTTAGTATCATAACATATTTTAACTACAGATGAAGTCTCATTGCCATATGGCCTAGATAAGGTCTTCACAACTTTAAAAAAAAAAAAAAAAGAAAGAAGTATTTAGTATTTGTCTTTAATGTTTTAATCAGTTCTTCTAAGACTAAGCAATCTTTACTGGTTAATTTACATCCTCTGTCAAAATAGCTACAATTAGCAAGGCATAAAGATGGAGCTTGAATTCATAGAATCATAGAATAGTTTGGGTTGGAAGGGACCTCTAAAGGTCATCTAGTCCACCCCCCCTGCCATGGGCAGGGACATCTTCAACTAGATCCGGTTGCTCAGAGCCCCGTCCAACCTGACCTGGAATGTTTCCAGGGATGGGGCATCCACCACCTCTCTGGGCAACCTGTGCTCGTGTTTCACCACCTTCAGTGTAAAAAACTTCTTCCTTATATCTAGTCTAAATCTACCTCCCTTTAGTTTAAAGCCATTCCCCCTTGTCCTGTCGCAACAGGCCCTGCTAAGAAGTTTGCCGCCATCTTTTTTATAAGCCCCCTTTCAGTACTGATAGGCTGCAATAAGGTCTCCCCAAAGCCTTCTCTTCTCTAGGCTGAACAACCCCAACTCTCTCAGCCTTTCTTCATAGGAGAGGTGTTCCATCCCCCTGATCATTTTCGTGGCCCTCTTCTGGACCCGCTCCAACAGGTCCGTGTCTTTCTTGTGCTGAGGGCTCCAGAGCTGGACGCAGGACTCCAGGTGGGGTCTCCACAGAGCAGAGTAGAGGGGCAGAATCACCTCCCTCGACCTGCTGGCCACGCTTCTTTTGATGCAGCCCAGGAGACGATGGGCCTTCTGGGCTGCGAGCGCACATTGCTGGCTCATGTCCAGCTTTTCATCCACCAGTACCCCCAAGTCCTTCTCGGCAGGGCTGCTCTCAATCCCTTCACCCCCCAGCCTGTATTGATACCGGGGGTTCCATTCAATTCAAGTTTCAAGAATTCTGAAATTGCTTCTCAGAAATCTGATTCTAATGCTCTTTCACAAAGTGCCACTTTCTAGTTACAAAGAAAAACAGGAAACAAGCGCGCCTCACTGGCCACAGACACACTGGTGGAAGAAGTTTTTGCTACTCTCTTTTCACAGTTTTATCCAACTTTGTCAGCACCTCAGAAAAAGGTCTAAGCAAATAAGAACTATGATTTACACTCCATCTAATCTGACAACATAACCCAACTGCTCACAAGAGGACTCTTCCACACACAGGATGATGACAGCAGTGGCCAAGTGGGAAGGGAAGAATGTCAGGGCGTACCGACAAGATGCACCAAGAACTGCAGAGCACCTCAGAACTATAAAGGAAATTCTACTTTAGTTAAGTGACCTTTGCTTAGAACAGCAATACTTCTTCGATCCGTAAGAAAACAGAAAATCAGCAGAACTCTGAATCAAAATGTTTGCAATGGCAGAAATAACCTTACCGATAATGATTTGTTTATCTACTGTAGTAGCCAGTAGTGGATGACTATTCTGTTAAAAGTTAGTGATCCACATAACCACTAATCAAGGTGTATGCCTCTGTATCATGGATACTGTGTGACCGCTACTTAATCAAGGTGTATCTAATCAATAGTATAATTAATCAATGTATGCACAGTCAATACATAATTACTCAATGCATAGTCAATGCGCATTTAATCTTAAGTATACGTATAGTGTATTGTCTCATTCATGTGAATTATTACATGCAACAGTTCCGGGACTGCAGCTTTATTAATGAGATAAGAGAGTATACTGTCCAAAGAAGTCTTAAAAGCTAAGTCCTCACTCCCGGGTTGATTCTGTCAGTGACTGATGAATCTGTACTGTGAGCAAGACCCTGGAGGAACACTAGTGATCTCAGAGCTGGTGAGCCTCACCAGCTCAGATCTGCGCCATATGCTGTCCCTGACCAGATGGATGGGATCTGCGCCATATGCTGTCCCTGACCAGAGGTCCAGCCAATGCTGTAACATCTCGGGGCTCCCAGCACCGGAAGAGACGTGAGATTTCATAACTTGCTATCGGTTTTTCTGGGCTATTAATGAATAGTTATCTGCCTTGCAAGTGTTTGTGCCTTTCTTACTGGGATCCAGAAAGAACTGTCCTCTCCTTGGTGCAAAACACTTAGTATTTTATGTATCACTTTTCCAACTGCCAACACCAGTAGGATAGAAGATAAGTCATAATTCTTTTTCTCCACAAAGAAGTTTTCTTTCAAATCAAAAAGATCAAAGTGACTAAGTTAAAAAACTTAAACTAATGAATTTTTGTTACGAGCAGAACAAAAGTAGACAAACTAATGATAAGGCTTTGCAGAGAATAATAAAGAAAAAAAATGCAAGCAAATTACAAGTCATGGAGAACATAACAGTGAGCTATCCTAAAATCTGTAAGAGAGAATCAAGCAGTGCTCCCTCTGAGAAAAACTGTAATCAATCAGTGGTTGTAAGAAAACAAGGAATTAAAACATGAATTTGAAAAAAATCCCACTTTTTAGGGTGTTTAGGATGGCAACAAACACTCAAAAATATAACAACCAATTAACACTACACGAACTTGAGAAAAACGGCTAACCATTTTTAGTGATTTGTGCTTCATACATAAAAGCTTAAATGCTAGTGTCAACAAAACCACAAATACCTCAGAAGCTAAACAAACTTGTGTTTTATTTGTTCAAAACAAACTGGTGAAATAAAAATATCCCTTAATTTGAAAACTTAGATTTTTCTGTTTGAGTACTCTTATCTGTGCTTCCTCAAAAAACACTTGACGGCCTTTGGTAACAACACCAAGCAAATGAAATACTGCGGGCAACATCACAATTCGCTCTCCCCGTTTGGCTTCAGTTCTAACTTTTTAATATTTTTCAACAGGCATGAAGCAAAGATTACCAACAGAGTGGTTAATATTCTATTGAAACAAACAAGTTTTCTCTTCAAAATCTACCTCCTTCCTAGAGAAACTGGCTGTATGGAGAAACAATTTCTGATTGAAATTTTAAATTATTTTGTTTTTTAAAGGTCTATTATTGCAGACAAAAATAGCATCTGTTTTTATTTTTAGAAGTTTTGTAGAAATGTAAAAGATAGTAATCAATTTATCTTTCCTCTTCTTTCAATTTAATTTTTAAAAGTTCACAATTTTGGTAGAAAGTAACTCTTGGTAGCATCAGCTCCCCCCGCCGCCAACTCAACCCAAACTTCATTACCGTTTCTGTTTCCTCACACATAATAAGAATAATGAGAATTCCCACATCAAAGCACGTTTCTCTCTAATCTGCTACCCTGATTCTGATAGAAAAATACTAAATCACTCAGAGAGATGCAACATCTCATAATAATATGCCTATTGTGCAGTTTCTTCATAACAATTACTGCTTCTTCTAATAGCCCTTGTTTAAAATTATCCAGTACAGAAATCCAATTACAGCTCATTTATCTTTAAAAAGGGTTAAGACAGCTGGCAATATTTAGCCAAGTTGGCAGACACATGTAATGTTTACCTCCATAAGCTGCTTACAGAATACTGACTGCAGAGATTAATCCTGCTGCAGGGCAGACCAGCTTCTCTCCCCTTAAATAAAAACACATTTCCAATCTGAATAATTACACTTAGTTCACAGAGCTCTAATAATGACATGCTTGGTACTTTCCACTTAATAAAAGCAATTAAAAAAAGGTAAGTGTGAAAGTGGTGACAGCCTGCAATTACAAATGCCACTTAGTACTTTCTCAGTTTGAAAGGGGCAGCTCATCTCAGGGAAGCCCTTTCAAAGGTGTACCACCTTGCTTCCAGGTACATTCAACCACTGATAACACTTGTTGTCAAATTACCTCCCACTGCTTTCTTCCTCTTAAATAACCCAACTGTGTATTTTGTGTGCACGCATGTGTGCCTATCTGAGAGGTGCGACAGCAGACAGACTTCACATCCCAACTGCAATGCAGAGGTAAGTATCCCAATTACTGTGAAAATGGAGCATTGCCCCATTTCAAAAACACCCTCAAAATCCTCAGCAAATCCTGACACCAGTTAAGAAACAGCTGATTACCCATTTGTTATTATAGTCTGGTGTCTCAGATGGCACAGCTTTGTATAGGGCAGAGCTTTTGGCTGATAATGACTTTTTGGTCTCTTCTTACAGTTATTAAAATCAGGGCTTGGTGTGATAAACTGTGGAGAACCCCAGTTCAGAGGTTATGGCCTTCTGCCCCATCTGCCCCCCTCCTCTGGCAGAGGTTACTGACTCTACAGCAATGCATGCCTTAACCTCAAGCACTCAAACCTGGGCTGAATCAATCAACTGTGAATCTTGCAGTACAGAGTAACGGAAGGAGAAAGTTCCTGTTCTGCCTTCCAGCTACACGTTCCCATTGCTTTCCTTACTCTGGTGCTGGCATTCATCCACCCAGAAGTGAGCAGGTTTAGAAACTTAAGCCAGTGGGAAATGATCCCTGCAAAAAAATATGTATACATGTTTTATTTTTAAACATTGTTTTATCCCCCTATAACCACTGCCTGTAGGAAGTCAGATGACTTGCACTGCAAGTGATAGATAGGAAAGTACAGTCTGGGGCCAAGCACTTGCTCTGTAAGCGGCAGCCTACGCTTCAACCGGCTCAGCCCTGCTATAAAACTGCACCTTCAGCAGGTGAAGCAAAGCCACACATTTGTTCTTGCTGCCTCCTTTACAAGGCTCTGGTAGGGGGGTAGAGAATACAGCTGGGGAAGCCATGTTTATGATTTGAACTAGCCCAGCTCTTTCCATCAGTTGAACACAAGTCAGAGCCCTCTGTTCAGAGTACGCGTGCCTTAAGCTCCCTTACACTGATCAAGTGTCACTTTGCATTTGTTAAGACTATTTTTTGTCTACCATTATTCTGTCTCTTCTGCCCCACATATTAAGATCTTCATAGTTCCCTCAAGAGTCTAAATACACTAGGTCTCATTTTCTGATCCTGTCCCCTTATTCTTCAATCTCTTTTCCCAATCACTACTATATTAAGCAGAAATCACTTTAATTGAGTTTACTGGTGCACATATTTGACCCAAGATTTTTTGGGGATGGGATAAATCATTCATAGTCTGGACGTGCATAACTTAAGCACTTAAGGGCACAGACTTTTAGCTTAAGAATACCAGTAAGGTAGACTCCTGACTGTCTACTTCCCTTGTTGGCTGAACATAGTGTGGAAGGAGTGAAGCACACGCTGTCTTTCCCATTTGCTCATCTCACACTTCCAACACAAAGAATCATAGAATCATAGAATCCTTAAGGTTGGAAAAGACCTCTAAGATCATCGAGTCCAACCGTCAACCCAACACCACCATGCCCACTAAACCATGTCCCTAAGTGCCTCATCTACTCATCTTTTAAATACCTCCAAGGATGGGGACTCAGCCACTTCCCTGGGCAGCCTCTTCCAATGTTTCACCACTCTTTCAGTAAAGAC
>NW_008794408.1:3066376-3090122 GCF_000699145.1 Aptenodytes forsteri
CTGAAGTCCAGGTAGACCACATCCACAGCCTTTCCCTCATCCACTAGGCGGGTCACCTGGTCATAGAAGGAGATCAGGTTGGTCAAGCAGGACCTGCCTCTCATGAATCCGTGCTGGCTGGGCCTGATCCCCTGGTTGTCCCGCACATGCCTTGTGAGCGCCCTCAAGAAGAACCGCTCCATAACCTTCCCCGGCACCGAGGTCAGGCTGACAGGCCTGTAGTTCCCCGGATCCTCCTTCCGGCCCTTCTTATAGATGGGCGTCACATTGGCAAGCCTCCAGTCGTCCGGGACCTCCCCCGTTAACCAGGACTGCTGATAAATGATGGAGAGCGGCTTGGCGAGCTCCTCCACCAGCTCCCTCAGCACTCTCGGGTGGATTAGAAGAGAAGGGGTTCAGAGGTAGACAAGAAGATGGAGGTATGTATATAGATAACACATCCCAATCTCCTTGTATAAGCAAGCAGTCCTTCTTTTCCTTTGAATGAATATTTGTATGAACATTCACTGGGATTACTGTAAACACTCACCTCTTAACTGCAGCCCAAAGAAGTTACCTGAAGAAGGAACGCAGTGCTCAGGCTAGGAGAGATCAGACTGCACAATAGCTACTGAAAATGCTGTCTCAGGCCTGTAGCCAAAGCACCATTTTCACTAAGGTGTAAATAAAACTCCAGTTTTTACTTCTGGAGTGGAAACATTCCTTAATGATTCCACTGTGGACATTGGGGCTCACGCCTGGTGTTTACCCCTAGCTCCCTTGTCGTCTCACAGTCTGCTGTTCACTATGACAGTCTGTACAGAGACAGTTATTGCACTGAAGAAGCAAGAAACCTTCCTGAAGGACCTTTATAAATATAAAAAAAAGAAAGTGTTTTTGACGTCCAGGAGGCAGAGAGATGCCCCAGTTCTAGAAATATGAGGGTTTAGATGAAACACCAGCAGGCTGATATTCTGACAAGTGATGTAGGAATCTGGGATGAATTCTGAGGAGAATCTTAAAAAGAAAAGAGGGAAAGCATAGTATATTACACTGCTTCAGCCACATGGGCTTGAATCTTCTTTCACACTTCTGGCAGAGCACACAGCTACCAAAACACTATTTTCATCAAAAGGTGAAAAGAGCTGGTGACCACAGACTCAAAGAGCTGTAGTGTAAGGAAAGATCGCACCACACTAACATCCCATTATGGAAAAGGATCATTAAGTGAAGGCAAAACAAACAAACAAACCCACATCTCTCGTCAAGCCCTTGATAAAACTCGTGGTGACAAGTGACAGAAAAGCTCTCCACAGAAAAGCACAGAGATTACTGCTGAGTATCCCTTTATGGAACCGATTTTATTTTCTTAAGTGTACAAGACATAAATAAAAATGTAAAAAAACAGAACAAAAGTTTTAAAACACAGAAAGCTATTTTGTCACACACCACAGGGAAAGTAAGTCCATTTAAGAACCGCAAGAGAATGAGTGCTTCATCTTGATTGACTGTTTCTTACCAGGGTTTAGTGGACATGCTTTACCAATCCCAAAAGCTATCCCCAGGCCGGAAAGCAATGACAAAAAGCAAAGAAGCAGATATGAGGTGACTGCATTGTTATCTGAGACAGTCTTGAACGAAAGCTGCCTCTCAGATGGAGTGGTGCCATTATAACTAACTCGTCTGCATCCTGCCCAATCTCTCTGTAACGTCAGAAAATTGGAAAAGGTGGACTCATGTCTGACAGGCTCCAGAACAGAGGAAAACATTTTTAAAAATAGCTCTGAGAAATCATCTCAGATTTCCTGCTCGTGACACACCTGACTTAAGAGCTCAACATCCCACTCAACAATTTGCCAATAAGTAAAATAAGCTCCACCAACTGATCAGCATCCCTAGCAAAAACAATAGTGTGATGTGTCACCCTTCATGTCTGCGTAATACACCATGATACCGTCAGCTATCACTGTTTGGATAAGTTGAACCTTGAGGGACAAAAGGATCACCTAGCCCACCTAGTCCGAAGCTGTTGCACGTCTGGTACACAGACAGGGAAACACAAGACACGAGGTCTCTGTCCCTCCAAAGATATCAGAGAAGGTTCCTGGCTTAGGTAATAGAAATCTGTGACTACATATCTGATAATGGTTGAAGACAAAAGGCTATAAGCCTGTGGGCGTGTCTTACCGCCACTGTACGCTCTCTCAAACTACGCCTATGTGCAAGGCGAGCAATGAGCAAAGCATCATGTATGGACATACTGCCAAGTGGCTCACTGAAGCTACACAAGTCCAGAGGGACATGGGGGTATACATCCCAGCCTGTGTAAAGTGCCCTCCAAGCCTGGACAGGTATAGCCTGGAAGCAATCAAACTCATGTTGCTATGAGGGTCAGCTCAATCTTTATGAATCTAAAGAGTAGAGAGCTGTCTAGCAGTTATTAAGGATCTTGACACTTATTCTGGTAAGCTGCCGTTCGTGAGCCACTCTAATGAACTGAGAAGCATGGGCAACTTCATTTAAGATAGGCACTTACTTCAAGAGGCCCTTGAGACACGTATAACCTCAAAAGTGGAACCTTATACTGGGAATAGACCAACTTGTAACAGGGACTGGCTTTTAGCTCTGTATCTAATACATAAATTTTCATTCTGCAAACTTCTTGCCTTAGAGAAAATATGTTTGATCAGTAGTGATCCAGGACCCTGGTATGTTATGCACCTGAATTCAAAGAGTTATGATTTCATTTGCTTTTGAACGTGATTATTTTGGTAGCCATTCTTACTTCATGTGAGAAATATTTTCTTTTTAAAGTGTGCAAGTCCTACCTGAACTTATGCCTCCCACGACTTCATCTGTTTCATGTTTCTGGTGTAAAGGAGCTGCAGAGAGAGGCACAGGGTAGCATCAGCCTCCCAGAACCATTTGCATGGACAAGTTTGACTGTGTGACAACTGTCTGTGCTGGGGAGGGAGGGGTGGGGACCACGAGTGAATGAGAGCTTCAGCCTTTCCTAGAGCAGCTTCTGACATCCGATCCCTCACCGTGCTACTGAGTTCCCACATTGCAGCACAGAAATCCTGTTTCTCTCCACCCTCCCGATCCCACATACGGAGCACATCACCCAGTCCACACCTAAGCAACCCAAGGGCACACCTCATTACGTGATGGGCTGAAGAGGGTCTTCACTCCCAGCTCCCTGCTGATGTAAGCACTAAACAATGATCTTTTATCAGGATCTGTATTTAGCGTAAAGCTTGCGCAGAATGGAACCAAAGGATGGCAATTTATGATGACCTATGTTGCAAAGCACATAAGCTATTTTGGCCTTATTTATTATGACCTATTTTCATGGAAGTGGCAATAAGTAGGAACTAACTACCAAAATGTGACTCATATATCCGCTGTTCAAGATTTTGAGCGCAATTCTGTAGAACAGTCTAGTAATTGGCTACCCCTCAGTCCTCTTCTACAGTAAATATTATGCATTATTTTTTGGCTGAGCCATTTTTTAAACTACTTTTGAATTCTTGGTTAAAAAAAAAAATTAAAAAAAAATCAAATCTCTTCTCATAATTTACCATATTATAATTAGCACATTGTAACGGACATCATAACGTGTCTTCAAAGGCTAAGGACTAGTAAAGAGAGGTTTTAATGTTCATCTTACTCACACAGTTTGGCTTACTTCACAATACTTGAAAATTAAAACGCTTCCCACAATTTTAGGTTTTTTTGGTCAAGACACCACTCACACCTTCTTTTGATTTATGGCTGCAGCTCATCTTTCCTTTTTCCAAAGAGAGATCTGTAAGTATTCTAAGGCCCAAACTGCTGGCAGGAAATTGTTTAGCTTGTTCATGACAAAACAGAAACAAAATAGAAAAGCTGTAGCAGAGAAGTGATTTCTTTGCAAAAAATACTTCCCCATTAAGACCACCATATAACCCTTTTTCACAACTACAAACCAAGGTGTCTGAAGCAAAGTGATGACTAAACAATAGGAGAGTGAGGAAATTTTAAAAGAAAGGCATACCAAAAAATCTTGTTATTTATACAGAAAGTCTGCAAAGTCCTTTAACTCTGAAAAAGAAACGTTCTAATTTCTTAATTCTTCAGTGAAGCAATCACGTTAGGTTTTTTACTAACTATATGCATTGTCTTTTGTCTCATGCATATTTGTTTTTTAAAGCCTCAATCATACAACTGTGCCTTCTCAGAAAACCACTGAACTTACTGAATCAACTTCTGTCCATTACTTTGGTAAATCAAGAGGAGTTTCTTTAAAGCATCAGTCACTGCAAGACCTCCTTTGTGAAGTTACTCAGTTACCTTCCTCCTCTTTGTCCTAAGAGAGCAATCATACCCTCTTTATTTTGCAAAAATATGATGACACAGTATCTCCTCATACTAATAACATCTCCAACTGCTTTGAAGAATTATTCATCCATTTTTCTTCCTTTTTCCTCCACCCCAATCAAATAATTAGCTGCCCTACAAATATGAGGAGAAGGAAGAGAGATACATAGATCATCATTGGAACGGAGGCAGTTCATTCCGCGATGGAGGGGGATATTTTATCCCTTACATGAAAAGATACCAGATCCTTGAAACAAAAATGTTGTAGCAATCCATGCTCATAGCAGAACTTCTACAGATAGGAGACAACTGATGTTTCTAGGATGTAATGACTACTTCGAGATTGTTTTCCTTCAGATCAAGTAACATGGGGCACCACTGACAGTAAGCCAATTTGCAAACAATAGCCAAAATTATCATTTGTACAGAATTGTTTGGCACAGACATCTACAATTAGATGCAGGATTTCCTTTTGAATTCCAAAGGGACTTCCGCATCCCTGTCTTCCTTTACTATGGTTGAACATGAGGAACAAACAAGGTGTTCCTACTTCCCGAAAGAGGAAGACAAGAGGGGAAAAAAACATAAGCTGCCAGTAAAGACAGAAAGAAAAGCTGATTTTCTTAGAGTTGGTCATCCCCACGTAGACTGAAAATAACCTTCAAGGGTCAACTATTAACCTAAAAAGGAGGCCCCCTATTCCCACATGGGAAAGAAGGCATTTTCATGAAATAGTTTAATCATAAAACTTTTAGAACACAAACACCCCACTCTTTCAGAAAAATGAAGTGCTGTGGTAAGAAAGTTGTTGCTACTGTGTCTTATTTTGATAGAGACATATCAGACAAATAAAACACAACAAAATCAGGTGGTGAGTGGCTTTAAAAAGACAGGGTTGCTCAATTTTTAATTTTAGTTTTTATCCTTGTGTTGTATAATAAAGCCAGAATAAGAATGGCAAATGTTGCCTCCAGTCCTTCTTCTCCTTCCCCCACTAGGTGTCTTCTAATTCTTCACTTTTTCAGGGTAAATTTGGACTATACACAGTAAGGAAATCTTCGCTTACAACTCATTCTCAGAATTGTATCTTATTGTTCAAAAAAAAAAAAAAAATGCAAGGGAGAGACCCGTATGAAATGTAACTCTTTAGGCAACAACAGAATTTGCAGTTCTACAACTACAGGAATGATCAAAGCTTCCACGCCATGTGGTACCTCCCTTCCATGGGGGAGTCAAAGTGGTTTTCACTCTTCATAATCAAGTTTTCCTGCACAACTGGCTAAGTAGTGCAGGTGTATAAAGGAATGACCTTGTTATATCTGTTTTCTGCTGTTCCAAAGATCTGTTGCTATGCTAGCTAAAGATCCATAGGTGGCAGCATTGATGCAGTAATTAATCTTCACCACAGCAGAGGTCAAAACGCATTTCACAAAACTATTTCTTATTGGAGGCTAAGGCCCATTTTTAAATGTCAGAGATCTTAGCACTGGGCAGTATAAGCATCAGGCCAGGAACTGTCTGGTGGTAAAAAGAAACCAGATCCAGCATCACTACTAAAAGATACTACGCCAAGCACCCACCCAGTAACTGTGACAGATTAGACCCCATCGTCTTGGAAATAAACTACATCATCTAGACAGTAATGAGCACTGTGAGCCATGGGCTGCTGGTATATTTCTTATGGTTACCTCAATATGCTCTCAAATTAGAAAGAAGAAGGAGTACAGAGATGTCCCACATCCCTCCACCTTTACGGCCCTTCCTTCTTCCACTGCACCTTATTCAAAACAAGCTGTGCATCCCCTCCCATTTCTGCAGTTTGGGTAAGTACTATGAATTTGGTGGCCCACATCACCACACAGCACAAAAATAAAAATGCAGACAGCCAGTATGATCTGGAGGCAAAGGATGAAAGTGTCAGAGAATGCTAGCTACACAAGTCCCAGTTCAGCTTCACTGGCTCATCCTCTCTTAAAGCCATCTTTTTCTGTGTCTACATAAGGAAACTTCCTGCTTAAATTACTGAAATTCAAATCTATGTCCTGCCTTATTCCGCTAGGCTTCTTGTCAAGATAAAGTTCAGGAGTTTCAGCTCCTTCCCTTTACAGTATGTGTGTAAAATATATATATAGACGTATGTAGTTTAATAGTTTGTCAGAAAGTATAGAGTCCTGTGACAGGACCCAGCACTGTACCTAGTTGGGATATGATGAAAAAAGTGCTACAGGCCTTTATTTCTTGCCTTTCCAAGTCTAAAGGATAAGTGCATTTCGAAGAGCAGAAAAGAATGACACACTGATAATCATCCTTCATGGAGCAGGTGGCTAGTATGCCTGCTTTGGAATTTTTCACATAGCAGAGAGACCACAAAAGGGTATGACAGAATGCCACATCTGTATGTCAGGTGCAAAGACAGTGACTTCTCCGAAATCATCTGCTTGCAGCCAGCTCTGCTGTCTTCCTTTGCCAGCTCACAGCATCAGCTGGCCTTGTCCCACACTCAACTTCTCCTCCACTTCCCTCCAAGGACAGTGCTGAGCCTACACACCAAGCAACCCTGCCCTGCAGAGATCCTAACTAAACAGATTTACTGCTATGTGGCAGGAATTGAGCTGCTTTGTCCTGATCTGGATTATGCCAGCCCCTTTACCATCTTGAATGCTCCCTCTCACATCAGCTCAACTCCACTGTAGCACACCAAGCTTCAAAACCTCAACACGTTATTGTGTTTGTTAATCTGTGCCAGAGACAGGTGGCACAGGCAGAACAACATTAGAAGACTGTCACTTCATCAAAGCAAGCTACCTGCCAGGGCTGGGCACCACGCACAGGAATGCAACACACAGCAAGGTGCCCTTGAATTTAAAGGACAGCACTTATTCTAACTCAAATACTTTCACAGCTCACTCTCACTTCAGGTATTTTGATTAAACACTTCACTGGCATGCTAAAGCGTATGTAGCAATTTTTAATTATTTAGTTTCTGATTACATATACTCAGGCTAGTAGCTGAGCAGAGATTGTCCAAGCTCCTGAACTCTGGAGGAGTCAAAACGATTCTCCCTACTTCTACACTAGACTTCATAAAAAGAATCAAATATAAGCAGCTCCCAATAAAGACATTACTCTTGAAACATTAACTCTATCCCTAGGAGACATATCAAGTTTCAGAACAGTACTCCTACGCACCTGAGACTTTTAAGAGCAGCTTAATAGTAAAAATATCACATACCACATACTTAGTAAGGAAAGAGTATTTGAAAAAGCTCTCCTAGACACTTCCAAACTGGAACAACTAACTCATTGCATAGCTCCTGACAACGCATACAGATTTAAAAAAGAAAAGAAAAAAGCTGAGTATTCGTGCAGGTTTTAAACAACTGAAGTATTTGTCATGAGAAATCTGTACTTTTTGGAAAAAAAAGCTGCTTCCCAACACAACAGAACACTGGTGGAAAGCAGAACACTGATACAACATTTTAAGAAATCTGCCAAAGGCAATGTGGGTTCATCAACAAGCATGGAGCTGTGCTGCTATTTGCCATGAGCTAATACTAGACTACATACATTCTGAGATTGCTGCTGCATAACAAACCACTGCCTCCAGTCCACTACCGCACTCTCAGACATCTTAGAGATGCAACTTTCATTTCAATTCATTTTTGAAGTATTTCTTCTTTCAAAGGCTGATGCTGCTGAACAGATGAACCGCAGGCCAGATGCACTGTGTATTTTTAGGGTATTTAGTGACACAGGGTGTGTCCTGGCTGTACAAGAGAAGGAGGGGAAAAAAACTCCAAACAAACCAGGAGAAACATGGAATGTCAATTTCATTACTGATTTTTTTAAAAGGAAACTATCCGGAACTCCTTCCTCAAACCGTACCGAATTCTAGCAAAACACAGAAGAGAAAGCAAAATGTGACAGTAATTAGGACATGTCAGGTACAGCTAACTATGCTGCAGTTCTCTTAAGCTGCTCTGTTTCCCATTCCTTCAGCTCTGCTGCACACAGCATTTATACTCACTTGCAGGTTGAGGAGTGGGAGAGGAGGGACAGCTATGCCATGACACAGCCTCTGAGTAACATGCATATGGCAAAACTGGAAACAATTGCAATAAGTTTATGCATTCAGTGCCATGACAACTTTTAACCAGTAGTCTATTCTTAAACCTTCACTATGGTACAACACAATATGGGAATAAAAAATGAAGCACAATTTCATCAAGGTTGAGAACAGTAACCCAAACTGCATGTGAACTCACCCACAACAGCAAGCTGGTAAGTTACCAAACTGACAGATGGGAGAGCTGTTTCCTGCACCACTGGTGCACTGGACTGTGCAAGAAGCTTCAGTTCGTTCTTTTCAATAGGTCCAAATGATGGAAAGTTCGGAAGGAGGAGAACACAAGCTCAAGCCTACTCCTTACCAAACTGAAGCAGAGGGTGATCCTTCTGCCCTTCTGCGTGCAGAACTTCTCTGTATCAGCTGGACAAAGATTACATTACACAGTAGAGTGGACAGGCAAAACATACTTTTCTGTACCATGACTAAACCACTGAAAGAGAAAGAGCCAGCAGTACATTACTCCTACAAAAGCAACAGCATGAAGACAATCCCTTCAGTGCTGCGCTTTCACATTGTTGCAAATGATCAAGCTCATTTCTTCTAAGGCTCACCTACCGCCAGTTAGTGAAGGCACCATAATAGACCATATGTGCACTCTGCCTTATCCTCAGACATGAAGTACATTGGCTTAGCTTTTAACTACTCAAAAACAGCTTTAACACAATGTAACGCAACTAAAATCATCTTCTTTACTCCCCAAACTTCAGAACAGCAAAAAAAGACCCTGGAGGGAACTGAGCATTTATTTCAGTAAAAGCTGGAGCGGTGGAAGTACTCACCCATCTGAGGGAAACCAATGCAAGACACTCATCTCTAGCTGATAAAACAGTACAGAAGGAGAAGAAAACAAAAATAGAGCCAGGTGCTTCCTACAACAGAAACCAAAGCGCCAGGGGAATGCGGCACAGCAGAACAGCCCACTGCCTCTAGCAAACCACAGTTAGTGCAACTTTTTCACTGGGGTGTTCACATCCAAATGTTTATCACTGCAGCTGCAGCCAGCCTGAGCACCCAGACAAGAATGAGCACATGCTTGCTGGTAGTGCAAACACCTCTTTTCAGCGCACAGAGCTGCCCCTCCACACTCACAGGGAAGGCCTTCCAGCCTGTCAGCAGCAGAGCTGTTTGGCTGCCCCTTCTCTGCCAGGCAGATGTGAAAAGTCTGAGCGCAAGAAGAACACAGACTGACATGTATATGCTATGGCAAACCAGCTGGATGGCTAACATGCCAGTAAACTCAACTGGGCTGCTGTTATCCACCTGTGTAAACTGCTAAGTGTGACTTGATTCCAGCTGCCCTCACAAGGCATGACCTCCCCTGTCGGGTCAAGACATCAGCCACCCTCTTCAGACAAAAAGAGACACAGCTATAAAATGTCACCCTTCCGACACCCTCCCGCCCCCAAGAAGACAGCAAGCCAAGGGGCAGTTCACTGCATACAGCTTTTCCGATCCCAGCCTCAACATCTGCCTGGTTTTCATCCAAATCCAGAATTACTTTTGTACTCCCTCTTCAGCTAAGGGGAGCGCTGTCTATCCACTTGCTTGTTTCGGTACATTCATAGCGCAGTTCAAGTTGGAAAGGACCTACGGACTTCTGTATATTGTTTTGCTAAAAATAAAGTACTCTTGCCTAGGAGAGTTCAAAAGCCTAGTTATTCTCTTCCAGGAGCCACACACTCTTTTTTAAACCTTTTAAAAATACATATGTCACTGAATTTCAATGAGCTTTCACTTAAACTTGAAAACAGTATGAGTGACTCATCCTGCTGGAGCATGCTCCAGAATTATTTTGCTAACGATAAAGCCACTGAAGAGTTTTCAACACTGGTTAGTCCTTTTAAGATACTCCTTAATCCTAAAATATTAAGCACTTTTTAATAGATTTATATTTCTATAGGATGGTCTGGGTAGGATTTGCAGCTCATTGCATTTAAGAGGTCTTTGGAATGATCATAAAAATTAAGTTTGGTATTAGTTCACCTAAACAGGAAAGACCAAATATTTAAAGATATTATTAATCTACACACTGAAAACCATACCCAGGTCCCTCCCTGTAATTACTTCACCCATCACACTGACCTGTGCAAATACCTACGCGCTACCACAAACCCATTCAACTGAGATAAATTACATGACTCCAGCAGAGAGGGTATTTTTCACAGAAGTTATCTTTAGCACTAAGTGAGAATCACCTGCCCACATTACTTTCACAGTCAAATGAAGAAAGATGTCCCCAGAAGCAAACCTGATTCTGGCTACATCTGAACTGCAGGACCTTGTTGCTGCTGGCACCACGTGCACATCCTGGCAAATTCTTGACTGCATGCCAGGAGGAGACTGAAATATTACTGCTCCCTTCCTCAACACACATGTCTTTTTGCTTCATTTGGGGGGGAAAAATGGAGTCCACAAGAGGTAACAAACTCTCTGTAGTGTGCTTCAATGTCCCAAAGACTGATGGTCAGAGACCTGGAGCTAGCAAGCGCTCTACAGAGAATTTGGAATGATCTCCTTCTCTGAATAGCTCTTTCAAAGTTTGGATCTTTTTTCGAGTTGACAAAGAGAAAACGTAGGAAATGAGTCTCCTTTACCTATTAGCCTTTGTGAATACTCTCATCCCACCAAAGATGTCTGTTGCAGTGACACAGTTCAGAGATTTTACTCCATTTTAATAAAGGCTAAAACCTCTCTTCATACAGCATTTTTCTACAAAGCTCTTAAATAGGCATGTTATTATTTTAGACAGCAAATAAAATATAAAAACATTGCTGTTGTGTTAGTAAAATATGGTAAGTACAGGCATAAATGAAGCCCTGTTTTGAAGTGAATCAAACTTCTCATTTCAAATGTAGCGAGTTTCTGTCACTTTCAGACTGACTACCACCCAAGGCAATATAAATAAAATGGGGATTTCCACAAAAAACAGACTACGCTCTGCAGAAAATACATTTACATTGTGCTTATTAGAAACTTTTGCATAACCAAGATGCGTATTCTTGCAGATACCTTTGCATGTAGACATCAACCAAAAATATGCTTTCATTATACCACAAACATTTAAAAATGTATTTTAAAAAGATACATAGTACAACAGCCCAGTTTGACCACACTGGAAATATTATAAAAGCTTGCCTGTTCAAAGGTACTAGAAATATCAGTTCACAGACACCGCATGTACGTGAAATACTAGCAAGATACTTTTAAGTATGACCAATAAAAGCTCAGCTCCAAACTAGCTAGATTGCATCATTGTTTCCTGCCTGCAAAGAGGAGCTATTTCAGCTAAGTGAAGCTGAGCAGAGAAGAGGAAGTCTAAACCTTCTACAGATTTGGGGCTATGAAAGGAGCATCTCTGAAGAAACTTTGTAGTGCACAAAAGGTGAGTAACTATCCATTGTGCTATGCCAACAAAGTAACTTGGATGTTTATGTATGTTGCTAAGATAGACCTCTTTCTTCAGAAGCTGAACACAGGCATTTATTCTAGAACTAATGAAAAGAAATTTAATTCTTTAATGCACTTTCAAACTATCAAGCAGCATGCAATAAATAACATTTAAAGCAAAACGATTGCATTTGTAAAAGCATAGTACCATAAATACTGTTGTTTAGGATTTTAACACTAAATTTTAAAATATGCAATAACTAAAAGCATTGGTAAGTACGTTCTCACTAAAGGAAAAATGTTTGTTTTCATTAAACTAAAACCAGGATATCTTGTTGCTTGGTCTCTCTGTGCTTCACTGAAAGCCATGTCCTCCTCAGGGAAATGTGAGCAAACGTAAGGGACAGCCAAAGAAAAAAAAGGGGATTGGGAAGAGAGATACACACACAATCCTTTAAATGGAGTCACTGTTGTGTAATTCATAGTAAGAATCTGGAGGAAAAGCTTTAATTCTGATTTTGTTCTGAAAGTCTTTGTTCTCATACGCAGCACCTAGATGGGCTTCACAATTCACATTAGACATTCAGAACCTCAGCTATCATTAAAAAAATAAAACAGATTGATAAAACACACGGACCAACAACAGAGTAATCATTCAGGATTAACACAGACAGACATCCGGAAACCAGTGACTCCAGGGGCTCTTCAGCAACCGCTTTAATCAATACCAGTAAGTACATGTTCCCATTATGAAAAATGGCAACTGGGGCAAAACCATCCACCCAGAGGCACCCAAAAATCTACTTGGGCTGACCTGGGAGATATCAACCTGAATTCCATGCAGACAAGTACTGATGAAAAAGCAGAACATCTGCATTCGTGTATAAATGCAGATAGGTAACTACACACTTTAAAAAAAAAATCTCATTATTTCTTACCTACATAAATGTTAAATTTTAGATTCTTAAAAATTTAATTTAGGAGCAATACCTAATTATAACACTGACATGCATTTAAACCCACAGAGTTTGGAAACAGTGTCTTCAACAACTAAACACCACCCCCCCCCCCCCCCCCCCCCCCTTTTTTGTTACTGTAGATCCATTCTTTGATATATCTCAAAATTGGCACAAACTTGAAATAACCAGCAAACAAGGCATGGAACCACAGGCTTTCCTGATAGAAGCTCATGCCAGATTCAGCTTCCCCTCTTCCCATCAACGTCAGCCTGCTGGTTATTTCAGAAACAGGACCTGACCAGAAACGATTACAGTCACTGCAAGGCCAAAGGAGAGAAGAGCAAAACAAAAACCAAACTCCATGCTGTTTATTAATATTCATCTATAAAAAGTGAATTCTTCTACCTATCCTATACATTACTACTCAATTCACCTGCTAAATCAGTCAGGATCTTGAGATAGGTAGTCATGCATTATGTCATACACAACCACCAGCAAGAGAGGAAAAAAACCGAACAAAAGCAAAACCAACACTTAAAATGTGTGGGGGCGGGGTGTGTGTGTTAAGCAATATTTGGACAATTTTGTGCAACAGTAATGAAAGTGGGACAATATGCCAGATAATATTTCAACTGTGCTACAAATATGCTTGAAAGAAAATTTTTGTAGCACATGCATCATCTACTTTTCAATAAGGTCTGCTATCACTCTTTAATTTTTTTATTTTTAGTGTTCTTCACGCAATGAGGCATTTTAGAGGCATTCATACAGATGCCCTCCAAACCTCTTTTTTGTCAGTATTATACTCATAGCTTTTCCCATACAAAACATAAATTCTGTTACATGTTCTAATGACTTTATCTGATTAGAAAACACAGCTTTTTGTTTTGTACAGCTTAAAAAAAAAAATCTTTGAGAGAAAAGTTTAGGGCTAGATATTTGTATGCATAATTTTTTTTTTTATATCTGTAAACTCCAGAATTGTAAGAAAATCAGAAGTCCAAACTTCATATTTCAAGGCAGAAACTAACCTGAAGAAAGATTTAAGAGGTCATACTGACGTTAGTTACTCCATGGATACTCTTCTCAAAAGCAGCTGATAATTGCCAGTGTCGAACTAGGATGCTAGATTAATAAACACTGGTTCAATCCACTATGTATTCCTATACCACTGAAAAAAGTGCCTGGTAATATTACAGTGAAAGCATAAACCAGACAAGCAGTAACAATAAACTTCTTTTTAATGCATTCTCCACTTCTGGAGATAAAACACACAAGAACTATGTGCTCTTCTGCTCTTGAGAACAGTTTTGGTGCCTGATACTGTAGAAGTTACTTGGCTGTCTGTCGTAAGCGGGAAGATCAGACAAACAACTAACTCTTTCCTCCTCCTCCTCCTCTTCACAAAGCTGCCGCAGGGTTGGGTAAAAGGCCAAACGAGGAACCCTCCCATGCAAAGTCATGAAACTGTGACCACAGCAAGAGCCGGGAAAGCGGGGGGATGCGGGTTGACCAAAGCACCCATGCAAACACCAGGTAAGGTCTGTCATCCTCAGATGGCTCCCAAGTAAAGCAGGGGATAATCTCTTTCAGCTCTCATCACCTTAGTCTGCATAATGACATTTCAGATGTCCGACTCCTGTGACCAAGAAGCTGAGAGAAACAACACAACTGTGCCCTGGAGCAGCTGGCTACCAGCCAGTAACTTTTCCCCCAAAAAATACTGTTCACACAGGCCCTGGTCGGAGACTGCGCTGCTTCCCATCTTTTCACTTTTTTAAATAAGAAGTCTATCAATCTGTCCATCTCATTCATAAATCAGGTGGTTGGTTCTGATGTCCTGGGATTAAATACTGTATTAGAAGCTACATAGCTATTAAGATAGCTTTTTAACGTCTTTTATGAGCAACAGCATGCACCTATTCTTTTGGGAGTTAAGTAGTTCCTATGCAGATAAAATGCAAAGTCAATACTTCACTGTGCATATCCAAATGTCGCTACACGCCATGCTCACTTATTTCTTTTCATAAATAGTTTTAGTCATTAATTTTTCAACAGGGACAACTTGAACAAATATTTTCTTTAGAAAATAGCTCTCTTACCTCAATTACAGCTGTTTCAATCTAATTATCAGCTACCAAAGCATACTCAAAGTAAAAAGTCAAGATTGACCAGCTGATTCCTTATATAAGAAATCTCTTAAGGAATTAAAAATATTTAATTAAAACTAGCTTATAAATGCTATTTCTCATAAGTCTGACAGTACATGTATTTTCTTCAGAGCACAATAATGTGTTTGTAGTCAGAAAAAGCAACAAAGCTAGCACATTTTCACAGCTAAACAATAAAATCTCATCACCAAACCCCATCCTACAACAATCTTGTTTGTTTTTAAAGAAAGTTTTTATTTGACCGAGAATAACTTTTCATATTTTATCTAGTTTTAGGGTATTTATGGAGTGCAACAACTATTCCTAAATTCAGTTAAAATATGATGCCTGGAAATCACCACCCTGAAGAATACAGGATTGCATCACTGGTCTTCTACAGTTTTGTATTCACAGTGGGATTGCTGGTGAATGCCACTGCACTATGGGTTTTCAGCTGCACTACCAAGAAGAGGACAACAATAACTGTATATATGATGAATGTGGCATTACTTGACATAATTTTTATACTTTCCTTGCCTTTTCGGATAATCTACCACTGGAAAGAAACATGGCCTTTTGGAGATACATTCTGTCGGATTATCAGTGCTTTCACTGTATTTTATCCAGCCATTGCTCTGTGGTTGCTCACTTTTATAAGCGTAGACAGATTTATGGCTATTGTCCAGCCCAAACATGTCAAAGAACTAAAAAATACAAATAAAGCTGTGCTGGCTTGCACTGGGATCTGGGTAATGACCCTTGCAACAACGTCCCCATTGCTGTTTTTACAATCTGATCCAGACAAAGCCTCAAATTTCACCACCTGCATGAAAATGCTTGATATCATCCATTTAAAGGAAGTAAATACGTTGAACTTTTCTCGCTTGATTTTTTTCTTTTTGATTCCCTTGTTTATCATGATGGGATGTTACTTAGTCATTATTTACAATTTCATCCGTGGCAAGACTTCCAAACTGAAGCCTAAGGCCAAGGAGAGATCCATAAGAATTATAGTTACTCTGATTGCTCAAGTACTCATCTGCTTTGTACCCTTCCACGTTTGCTTCACCTTCCTGATGTTGCAGGATGAAGGTACAACTTACAATCCCTGGGCAGCCTTTACCACCTTTCTCATGAATCTCAGTACGTGCTTGGATGTTATACTGTACTATATTGTTTCTAAACAATTTCAGGCGAGAGTCATCAGCGTAATCCTTTATCGCAATTACCTTCGAAGCGTGCGCAGGAAAAGTTTTAGAACTGGAAGTGTAAGATCACTCAGTAATATGAACAGTGAAATGATATAAGGACGGAAAAAAACGTCAGAGGACTTTGATAATGTAAACGAGCAATTCTTCTTCTGAATTCTAGCATTTTTACTGCACTGAAGAATGTTCTATAGCCAGAAGTAACAGATATATTTGTTGCACTGTAAATATGAGAGAAGCAGAATAGTAATTGCACCTCTTTGTATTTGCTCAACAGCTTTTGTAAATCTGAAATGAACTAAAACCTAGTATCGGTGTTAAACTTTCCAATGCTTTTGTCATCTGAAAAGACTGTGAGTATTGCCAGACATGAAAAAGTGACTATTAGTATAATAAAGCAGACAACACTGAAGAATTATGATGCAACGTATATATTAATTTTTTATATTGGCACAATCAAATGCTCCTGAAACTACTGTATATCCCACACTTCTAAAATTAGCTTCATTCTCTCAAGATCAATGTTAGCATGACTTAAAGAGAAAGCATATGTAGGTAACATTTATATTTCATTCAACTAAAAATTTCTTTGATGCAGGTTTCTTTGTAACTGACAACATTCTGCAGTCATAGATAAAAATACCATCAAAAGGTGTAATAGTCAAACTGTTCATTAGTTCCCTGTGGTTGTGACGTGCACATTTATTACACCCTACTCTTGCACAAAGTATCTTTTTACATAGATGAAAATACTGAATTTGTCCAGACACACTAGCAGCCTATGTCCCAGCAACAAACTTCAAGGTAGCAAACATGATGAATAACTGCAGTACTACTCAAGCTTTCAACTCCTGTTGAATACTCACACACTACAAAAAAAAAAAAAAATCTTTATAACGTCAAACATGCTTCTTCCTTATTAAATCAGCCTTTAGCTGCTTTCAAGAGACACACTAAAAAAGTATAAGTAAAAAAAGCCTAGTATGGTGTTTAGTATTAAAAATCTCACTCCAAGAGCTTTTATTATTACCTCAGAGCATGCGACACATGGAAATTCAAGTCTGTATGAGCCTGATCTTGCTTGTCAGAAGCTTAACCACAAAGGCTCTGCAAGCTCTACAGATCTACTGTAACACGTACAACTCTTATTAAGTGCAGAAATCTCAAATACAGATTATGCGAAACTGAACCACTAAATACCTTAAAGCTTTAAGAACTTCAGATGCAAACACTAAGGAAGAACATGCTCTAGCACTCAATTTTTGAAACACAAATATAAAATACCAGTATGAAATGCATATGACTGCATATGCATTTAAAAGTGAACAGAAAGATAAGAATTACAGTTGTGCTACCTTTGTAATTTAAGAAAAAAATCAGCACCAACCTGATTTCAGTTACCAGGTTTATTGAACTGAACAAAACCAAATACGGCAATCATTTGTGCACTGCAAGAGGCTTTTCAGTCATGCTGACAGTGGAACTGGGACTAACAGAATGGAAAGTAATCATTATATGGATAAAATATAAATTAATTAACCACAGATCACAACTAGGAAATGGATATTCAAAAATGTAATAGTTATGCCAAGAACCTTTATACTGTAGTTCAAGAGAGGATTAAATTTAATTTGAAGGGCTACACGAAGAAAGTTTTTTTAAATTAAAATCCGCACAAAATAATCCCTTGAAACTATATCTAAAATAACCAACCCATTAGGAACTACTTACAAACCAGAAGGCAAGCTGTTGATGGTGATGCCAAATATATACTCAGCAATTTCTACAAGGAGAAGATCAAACAAAGCTGAGAGCATCCAAGCACCCAGTAAAAAGGACTGGAAAGAAAAAGTTGAGTTTTAATTAATTCAACAGTTTAAAAATAAAGTTTTAATGTATCTCAAAATGAAAGAAAAAACAAGAAAACCACTATACACATTCAATTAAGACAAATAAAATCGTTAGCACAACGTAATTCCAGACCTACATGTCTAGATACTGAAGAATGAGAGTTAGATTGTTACCAAAATTAAATCCTATGGGTCTGATAACTTTCAACTGATATAGCTGCAAACTTCAGTTAGAATAATCCACTGATTGAAAGAGATTATCAATATAAATTTAGATTTATGGAAACCAAATTCTCTTTAGAACCCTTTAACATATATTTCTATACAAAAATGTTAGTAATAAAACTGCAATATTAATTCAAGACTACAAGATTCTAAACAGCATAGAAAACAGTTTCTGTTAAAAAAAATGTAACTAGAACTTACTGAAAATTTTCTGCTGCCATATCTTCTTTCAAATATTCTAAAGTTGTAAATGAGCAAACTGCTGCAGAATGTGTCTTTCAGATCAAGACATATTGTTCTCCCACATACAAGTCTCCAAATCTAGAAGGTTAAAGATCATCAAGTTAAGTCTCTCTTCCCTCAAGGAAATTCTTCACAGAATTTGTGCTCAGAGTGAGTATAATACCAAAGTCAGATAACAGAAATGCAGTACATTTGAGGAGGGAAATAAAGAGAGTAGAACGTTACGGCAAGTTCAAGAAGTTAGTTTAAAAATAAAGTATTTTCAAGGAAGAGGTCTAGCTGTTAGAATAAATCTACAATTTAAATGAAGTCAAATACATTTTTATGTCCCTAGTTCACATTTACAAATAAAAATGGAAATCACAACCCTAGAAAATTGTAGAATTACAGAAAAAAAAATTTTTTGAAGCGACCTCCAGATAACAACTAGTCCAATGTACAGCTCTAAGCAGGTCTAATCAGATCAGCTTGCTTGGGGCCATGTCGAGCTGAGTCCTGAACATCTCCAAGGATGGAGATTCCACAACCTCTCTGGGCAACCTGTGCCAGTGTTTGGCCACCCCCATGATGATTTTTGATTTAAAAAAATAAATCAAAGCCTTACATCTAGGCAGAATTTCCCATGTTCCACCTTGCATCCACTACCTCTTGCAATACCTCAGTGTACCTCCAAGCACAGTCTGGCTCCAGCTTCTCTATAGCTTCTGATAAGGTACTTGTAGACAGCAATAAGGTGACTCCTCTTTGCCTTCTCTTCTCAAGGCTCATCAGACCCAGTTCCCTCAGCTTCTCCTTGTATGTCACATGCTCCAACCTGTCCTGGTGGACCTGCTCCAGTGTGTTCACGTCCTTCATGTACTGAGGATCCCAGAACTGGGCATTTGTGAGACCACATCTGGAGCACCGTCAGCTAGAGGTGTAGGGTCACTTGCCTCAACCTACTGGCCACACTGTCACTAATACAGTCCAGGAGGTGGTTGGTCTTCTTGGCTGCAAGAGCACACTGCTGACTCCTGTTGTCCACCAAAATCCACAGGTCCTTCTCTGCAGAGCTACTTCCCAAGCACTTGCCCCCCACAGCCTGCACTGTTGCAGCCTAGGGTTATTCTGTTCCAGAAGCAGGACTTTCCACTTCATGAAGTTCCCGTCAGCCTATTTCTTGGGCTTGCCAACATCTCTCTGAATAACAGCCCTGCCTTCCAACATATTGACCATTCCCACCAATTTTGGATCACCCACAAACTTGCTTAGAGTGCACTCCATCTCATCATCCAGGTCACTAATGAAGACATTGAATAGTACTGGTCCCAGTACTGATCCCTGAGGGGCCCTCCCCTAATTAATACCTTCCAGGTGGACTTTGCACCAATGACCATAACTCTGTTAAGAGTCCAGCCAATTTTCCGCCCATCTTCTTGTTCAGTTATTCAGCACATACCTCACCAGTTTGGCTTCAAGGACACAACAGGAGACTGGGTTAAAGGCCCTGCTAAAGTCAAGGTATGCAAAATCCACTGACTCCCCCTTGTCTGTAGCACCACTTGCCTCATGGAAGAAAGCAACCAGTTGGTCAGACATGCTTTCATAGAATCACAGAATGGTTGAGGTAGGAAGGAACCTCTGGAGATCATCTAGTCCAACACCTTCACTCAAAACAAAGTCAACTAGAGCAGGATGTTAACTGACCATGTCCAGTCTGGTTTTGAGTATCTCCAAGGATGGAGACTACACAACTTCTCTGGGGAACCTGTTCCTCTGTTTGATCAGTTTTACAGTAAAAAAGCTTTTTCTTTACATGGAATTTCTTGTATTTCAATTCATGCCCATTGCCTCTTGTCCTTTCACTGGGCCTGGCTCCCTCTTCTTTGCTCCATGCCATCGGTTATTTACACACACTGTAAGATCCACCCTGAGACTTCTCTCCTCCAGGCTAAACAATCCCAGCTCTCTCAGTCTCTCCTCATACGCCAAATGCTCCAGCCCCTGACCATACTGGTGGCCCTCCACTGGACTCTCTGCAGTATGTCAAGGTCTATCTTGTACTCAGGAGCCCAGCACAAGGGACAGCACTCCAGATGTGGTCTCACCAGGGCTGAGTAGAGAGGAGAGATCGCCCCACAGGGCTCCTTGTGAGGCTCTTCCTAATGTAGCCCAGGATGCTGTTGGCCTTTTTAGCCTCAATGCTGCATTGCTGGCTCACATTCAACTTGGTCTCCACTAGAACCCCCAGGGCCTTTTCTGTAAAGCTGATTTCCAGCTGGTCAGCCCCCAGCTTGTACAGGTGCATGGGGTTACTCCTCTCCAGGGGCAGGACTTTGCATTTGTCTTTGCTGAACTTCATGCAGTTCCTGTTGACACTTTTCTCCCCTCTGAATGGCAGCAGAACTAACTGCTGTATCAACTACTCATCCAAGTTTTACATCATCCTCAGGCTTGTTGAGAGCACACTCTCCTGCTGTCCAGGTTATGAATGAAGACACTAAACAGTATTGGCCTCCTTATTCATCCCTGGTGTACACCACTAACGACTGGCCTCCAAGTGCCACTGATCACAACCTTGTGAGCCTGTCAGTTCAACCAGGTTTCAGTCCACTTCACTGCTCGCTTATCTAATCTGTACTTCATCCATTTGTCTGAGGATGTTATGGGAGAGACTGTAAAAAGCTATATTAAGGTCAAAATAAACAACATCCATTTCTCTCCCCTCACCCACTAAGACAGTCATCTACCTCATCATATAAGGCTATCAGGTTAATCAAACAAGATTTCCACTTCATAAATCTGTGCTGACTACCCCCAGTCACTTTATTGTTCTTCGTGTGTCTGAAAATGATTTCTAGGAGGACTTGTTTCATCACCTTCCCAAAGACCCAGGTGATGCTGACTGGCCTGTAGTTCCCCAATCTCCTTTCTTGCCTTTCCTGAAGATAGGAATGACATCTGCTTTCTTACAGTCCTCAGGAACCTTCCTTGATCACAATGAGCTTTCAGAGACAATCCAGAGTGGCCTCACAATGACACGAGCCCACTCCTTCAAAACTTGTGGGTGTATACCATCAGGTACCATGAACTTGTGTATGTCCAGTTAGTTTAAATGTTCCCTAGCCTGATCCTCCTTCACTGAGTTTAAGTCTTCATTGCTCCAGACTTTCGCACTGATCTCAGGGGCCTGCAACTGCTGAAAACAAGTCTTACTAGTAAAGAACCGAGGCAATGCAAGCACTGGATACCTCGGCCTTTTCCATATCTTCTGTCTCCAGGTCCCCATTCCCATGCAGCAGCAGGCCCACATTTTCCTTAGTCTTCCTTTTGCTGATATTCCTGTAGAAGCCCTTCATGTCCTTTGTCAGATTCAACTCCAGGTGGTCTTTGGCTTTCCTAATCCATCCCTGCATGCTCAGACAGTGTCTCCATATTCCTCCCAGGTCACCTGATTGGCTTCCACCTCTTGTGTGCTTCATTTTTATGTTTGGGTTTAGTCAGGAGCTCCTCGTTCATCCATGCAGGCCTCCTGACACCTTTGCTTGATTTCCTACATACTGGATGAGCCAGCCCGCTCTCCTGAAGTCCAGGGTTGCAATCCTGCAATTTGCCTTGTCCCCTCCTCTCAGGACCCTGAACTTCACCATCTCATGGTCACTGCAACCAAGTCTGCCTGATTTTCATACGCCCAATGAGTCCTTCTTCCTTGTTTGTAAGTATGAGGTCCAGACACAACACCTCCCCTCATCAGCTCCTTGATCATCTGTGTTAGGAAGTTGCTATCAATGCACTCCACAAACCTCCTGGACTGCTTGTGCCCTGCTGAGCCTTCCCAGCACATATCAGGATGGTTAAAGTCCTCCATGAAGGCCAGGGCCTGAAATCGTGAGGCTTCTTCCAAGTGTCTGAAGATGGCCTCATCTACTTCTTCATGATCAGGTGGCCCGTAGCAAACACCACCACCAAAGTTGGCTCTGCTGGTCTGCCCTCTAATCCTGACCCATAAACTCTCAACTTCCTCATGTCCCCAGACAAAGCTCTGTGCAGTCCTGCTGCTCTTTCACATAAAGAGCAATTCCCCTCCTTGCCTGTCCTTCCTAAAGGGCTTGTATCTGCCTGTTGCAGCACTCCTATCATGTGAGCTAACCCACCAAATCTCTGTGACCCCAATGAGATCGTAGCCCTGTGATGGTATATGACCTTTAATTCCTCTTATTTGTTCCCTATGTAGCATGCACTAGCGTACAGACACTTCAGAGAAGCACCCAGTCACACTGATTTCCCAGAAAACATATGGGAGTGTTCCACATAATGCTGTGCTGTAGGCACTTCCTTATTTATCTGCATACACTTGAAGTAGGTCCTTTTCAGTCTTGTTTTGTTGATTACAAGCTCCCTTCTGTTCACACCACCCTGTACCTTTTGCTGGCTAACCCAGTCCACTGCCTCCTCACTTGACTGTGGGTTGTCATCTCCCTCCTGTGTTGTTTCTGTCTTAAAGTTCTCCTCACCAGCCTGGCCTGCCTGTTAGTAAAGATACTTTTGTCCCACTTGGTCAGGTGGATCCCATCTCTTCCAAGTAGTCCTCAGAGAAGGTCCCATGGGCACAAAACCCAAAACCCTGTTGCCAACACCAGCTGTGCAACCAATTGTGACCCACAGGATCTGTCCACTTCACCTTGGTTGGCTGCTCCCAGTCACCTTTGTGTCCTGCATGTGTTGAGAAATGGCTTCTAAAAAGATTTGCTCCATGACCTTCCTAGGGACCAAGGTAAGGCTGAGTGGCCTGATGTTACCTGGATCCTCCTTCCTGCCCTTCATGAAGATGGGTGTGATGTTTGCCTTTCTCCAGTCATCGGGTACCTCCACCAATTGCTATGACCTTTCAAAGATGCTAGAGAAAGGACTCACAATTACATTTCCAGCTCCTTTGGCACCCTCAGAGACAACCCTAGAGAGGAGAAGGCTTTGGGGAGACCTTATTGCAGCCTATCAGTACTGAAAGGGGGCTTATAAAAAAGATGGCGGCAAACTTCTTAGCAGGGCCTGTTGCAACAGGACAAGGGGAAATGGCTTTAAACTAAAGGGGGGTAAATTTAGACTAGATATAAGGAAGAGATTTTTTACGCTGAGGGTGGTGAGATGCTGGAAGAGGTTGCCCAGAGAGGTGGTGGATGCCCCATCCCTGGAAACATTCCAGGTCAGGTTGGACGGGGCTCTGAGCAACCTGATCTAGTTGAAGATGTCCCTGCCCACAGCAGGGGGGTTGGACTAG
>NW_008794408.1:3091160-3106026 GCF_000699145.1 Aptenodytes forsteri
AGGTCAGGTTGGACGGGGCTCTGAGCAACCTGATCTAGTTGAAGATGTCCCTGCCCACGGCAGGGGGGTTGGACTAGATGACCTTTAGAGGTCCCTTCCAACCCAAACTATTCTATGATTCTATGAACCCATCTGGCCCCATTAACATGCGTGTGTATAGTTGGGTTAAGTGATCCCTAACTATTTTTCTCAATGGTGGATGCTGCTTCAATCTCACAGACTCTGCTAGGAGGCTTAGGGACCTTGGAGGCCTGAAGGCAAAACATGCTAGTACAAACTGAATACCTCAGCCTTTTGCATATCCCTTGTCACCTAGGTCCCCTGCCAGAACGAGGACTGGGCCCACGCTCTCCTTAAGCCTTTCTTTTGCCACAGATGTACTTACAGAAACCTTCCTTGCTGCCTTTCATCTCCCTCGCTAGTTTCCAGCTCAGCTCTGGCTCTCCCAGCACACATTCCTAAGCCACAGCCTGCTAGGCATTCTCCCCTCTGTGAAAGTCCAAGTGCCAACACACTACCTGAGTTTTATGTTTCTCAAGGTCTTTAGGCCTCAACCAATGCTTCATCCTCTAACTTCCCCAGTCCTTTGATACTGGGAAGTATCAAAATCACCATTCTAGCTGTCCCATGTCAACGTGCCTAATGTTAAAACCTAGCCAGTAGCTTGAGTACCACCCCTCCTGAAGTCCAAACTGGCAGGGCCGTGACCTTGCAGCTGAACATTTCATGATACACATTAAATGAAGAGCCCTCGCATAGACTATGGAAGGTTTCTAAGCCTAATTGCGCTTGACTTTAGCCAGCCTAAAAAAATACATAGGTCTAATGTAATCAAGATCTTAATTTTACACACAGTTTCTTCACTGCTCTTGAGGGTCCCCTTTATGGAGACAAAGATCTTTTTGTTTTGGACAGTACGTATTTTGCCTTCCAAATCAAAAGCACTCTTCTGCAACTGCACATTTTATTTCCTATGCTCTCTACCAGCTTTAACAAGTGCTAATATCCAATGTCTGTTCAGCCCCTGGAAAAATTCCATTCCATTAAACTCATCCCCCCAGATGAATTTATTCTAAACAAATTTTCTTTTAAGTGTTCTCATTTGAATATTAGCATCAGACAGGAGTTAAATGATCTGTTCTCCCTGATCTCAGAGGTACACAATTATACAGTATATAGCTTACTCCAAAGGCTATGACAATAAATGAAATGACAATTTCAGGAAAAAAAAAAAAAAAAAACAGTGCACCACAATAAAAGTATCGTAGCTTCTACAGATACTTGCAAATGTTTATGCTTAAGGCACAGTAAAGATGGTTTCTTTGAATAAAACACAGCTACTACTGTTTTTCAGCAGATCAAACAAATGGAAAGAGAGGACTCTTCTAAAGATAAACTGCAAACCAAACAAATAAGCAAACAAACCCCAAACCCACAAAATTTCCATTTAAAACTTGAATAGTTTCTCAGACTTTCTCCTCTCCCTCCCCAAACACTTGGTCGTAACGTTTTTAAAAGGCAAACATTAATTGACATATTTTTGCTGCACAGCATTAGCAAGACACTTGGAAAATATGAGCAATGCTCTTGCAGAGTTGTAATCTACATCATTACAATAAAGCTCTTGCTCTTGACAAGAAAGATCACAGAGAGTGCAACAGCACAGAGTATCTCTGGCTAGGTCTAATAATTTTTTAAGGCTTATAGGCTACAATCGGCATCCTCAATGACATTAAGTTGACTACATACTTTTTTTTTTGATGTAACTGTAAAACATGTGGGATAACATAGTTATAGAGGCATTTGCTGACACTTCTCTGTTGTAGTATGCCATTTCCAAAAAAGAAAAAAAAAAAACCAACAAATCCCCACAAAACTTATCTAATCACTTCTAAGTGCATTATTTCAACAATTACAACTGATACTAGAGGATTCTTAATTAAGCTGAGAACAAAACCTTACAAGATGCAATACCTAAAAGATAAAGTATCTCAGTTTGAACTGGGAATAAGCAAGAAATGTTTAGTAAGATAATTAACCAATTCAGCAGATTACTGACGAGCATGACAAACTCCCCCATCACTTGGAATCTTCGAATTAGAAGCAGCAGTTCTCTTCAATAGGCAAATTTTAGTTTCCTACAACTAACTACAACAGAAGTTACAGAGTGAAAGTCGGCCTCTGTTGTTAAAATAAATCATATATAATCAGAGTACCTGATCACAATAGCCCTCTTCAGCCTCAAAAACTAAGCACAACAAGATATTGACATTCATATCAAAATACTTGTATTATTATATGGGTTAAATCACACTTCATTCACAGTAAGCTTCCAAATGCCAGTGGCTGGAAGGAAAAACGATACAAACCCAACCATTTCCCAGACAAAAGAAAGAAGTTAAAGCTATGTTTAGTCATAGCTTTCAGGTCATATAGTTTCAGGTCAGTTTTTTCTCACTTTTTCCAAAAAGTGGCCTACTGGGGTAAGGTAAAAAAGGTAAGAACAAGCTGGTCTACAACAGTGGACAAAGGGAAAGAACCAGAGGAGAAACAGACAGGGGAAAAAAAAAAATTGCATAGAAGAGCATAGTTTGCAGTCTCTTTCCACACAAAATGAACTGACTCTTACCTGAAAATCCTCTTTTATAGCTTGTAGGTTATATGCAAAGAACTTCTGATAATGTTGGAAGAGCAGAGTCAATAGAATCGAGATGGCACTTGGGACTAATAACAGACTCTTTGACAAAGGTGCTTTATCTTAAAGACAAAAAACAAACAAACAAAAAGCCATTTTAGAGAAAAGTCTCTCATATTTAAGAAGTGACATATTTAAACAGGTGATTGGAAAACATAATAGCAGTAGCACCACCTTGACTTTTTATCTCAACAACTTTCCAAGTTCTCAACAACTTGCAAATAGATAGAAAAAACACACCAACCAAAGGAAGTTTTTGGCGATATTAATGACAGTTAAATATTAATCAGACATTTTGTTTTCAACATTCTCTCATGAAATTAATTGTTTGGCTATAATTAAACCTAAGCTCTCTGCACCAATAGAGGTCATGCCCTCCTATGCAGCCCTCCTAAAGCTCAATCATGTTTCAGGAAATAAAACAAACACTCTTTTTCGCTAGCAAAATATACACGCACATCTAGTTAAAACAAATACCTTTGTTTCCTTTGCGTTAGGGATTAAGATTAGCTTTTATTCTAGAGGCTATGAAGCAGGAACTACTTGAATAAATGTCCTGAATAAATTGACTTTCTCTTCACCACACTTGCATCCACCATTCAAGGAAACATATCTAAGTTAATTTACATGACATTCATCTTCCTTCCATTCAATCATTACAATTATTAATAAAGAAATTAATAAAATAAGGACATTTGTGAAATCAGAACTTCTTTCCCCCTAGTAGCATGACCTTCAGAAAGGACACTCAGAAGAAAGCAAGCAGAGTACAGAAAAAGCTGCGATACACATTTACTAAAAACCGCTAAGTGGAACATCCAGCAGGAGTATACCCAGCAATTCATCCCAAGCTGTTGGTGTAGTTGATGCAACAAAACACAAACTCTTGCCCAACAATTCAAGCCAATACAGAAACTCTGAAATATTATTTCTTCTATGACTTTTCCTCTTTTCACACATGCAACTTTAATCACATTTACTTCCTTTCCAAACATCTCAGTTATTGCACAGAACCTATTGATTTTCAGACAACTGCTTTTTTGCAGGATATTATGAAATCCGTAGCTCTGTTGTCATTATTCTTAGATAACAAAAGGAGCAATAAGACTACTTTAAAAGTACTGCTGGGAAGTAAAGAGCAGGAGCACAGGAAGAACAAAACTGCATTAAAAAAAATGTAATACAGGAAACATTTAGTACGCATCCAAATAAACTGACTACCATGAATGATTCCATCAACATCTGCTGCACACTAGAAGGGTGAGCTGCTAGAAAAGGAAGATGGTAATAGGCACCAAAGCCAAGATTCTAATCATGGCACAATCCCACTGCCATCGAAAATACGGTTCTTACTACATAATTTAAGCATGATCCTCATCCAAGTACTAACTGATGACATCAAGAACAACTTTGATGGGCACTGTTAGCTGTTCTCAGTCCACACCACCTTGAAGTCTGCAGTCTTCTGATGTTCACCATGTGAAGAAAGCATCTCTTCCTACGTGTATCGTAATGTAAACTTGTACTTAAAACTCTTCTTTCAGTCCACAATCTATACCTTTGAGTTCATTATTTACAGACTCACTTTCCTTACTCCATTTAAGCAATTAATGCCTTGAAGAACTAGCCTTTTATAGAAATTAGGCAGTGACTTGGATTGACACAGGTTGACGTTACTCTGCTAACCATAAGCTCTACTTTTATGATTAGATTTTCTGTGTGAGACATCAGGAGGGCAGAAAGCCTGGTTGAATTTTTTTTAATGCAAGAAAACTATCCACCTTTCAATTTAATATCTTTCTTTGGATTTTTTTGCTCTCCAAAACTAAGGTCTACAGTCTTTAGACATCCATTTTTTAAATTGTTCATTCCTCTGATTTAGTTGGACGCTTCAAAAAAGTCTGAAGCCATCAGAGTACCGTAGAACACTGGGGGGAAAAAAGAAGCTGGAGCTGCCTGAAAGTTACTGTGCACACAATGCACACACATATTCACTTGAAACCTCAGCCAATGCTCCCTTAGTTAACTTAACTTAGTTAAATTAACATTTCTTCATGTGAAAAGATCAGTTTTATAACCAGGATACAACAGATATTTGAAAGTACAGCCTAAATCAGAACAATAGTAGTAGTCAGAACAGTAGACATTTCTGAACCAAAGTTTGATAAAACTTGTTATTTTACTATCAATACGTTTATGTTATTTCATGAGTTTAAATAAATTTTTACAAGAACTCATTAATCCTGTAATACTTTTCACATAAGGATCACATTGCCACAAAACACATGACAAGCAAAACACTAGATTTACCACCGTGACTCTGTATTTCTATACAGGTTTAATGTTTATATTAAGATTTTACTGTAATTTTAATATCATTAGATCATTTTTACATTACAGGTAATACACACTTGAAATACTTTATCCTATCAAGCTGATTCCTAATTTGAATGCATTCAAAAGTAACCAACCAACAAAACCCTATCTGTTTTCTCCAAAAGCGTGAACACACATTTTTATTATAAGCCTTCTTTAGCTTTCAACTTAGACACTTTAAACCTTGTTATAGAGGACAAGTACTTATTTTTAAGCATGTCACCAAGTGAAAAACCACAGAAGTAACTAACCCATTAATGTGACAGTCACCCACAGGGAACATCACATGAGTAACGGAAACTTCTACTCTCAAGCTTCTCAAAATGTCATCATGGTTGATAAGTTTATTCTTGTCCAGTAAACTTGAGAAAGATAAACCCTTCCAAATAAATAGAGCATCTCCTGAAATGTTTTTTTCCAAGTGTTTCACTGTACAATGCAGTAGTTTGCTTTACCCCTCAACAGCATATAGATCCTTATCAAGGACCACTGTGAGGTCACCAGTGAAGGAGCAACCCTCCCACTGCTGTGGAATGTCTCAACCAGTAAGACCAAAAATGACTAACAATCCCAGATACTGCGCAATTGGGCATTCTGACATCCAAGTCAAATTGCTTACTTAGAATGCAAACGTAAAATTTAGAAAGCAAAATTCTAGTCTGATGGATCTGCAACCACTTGCAGGATGGAAACATGTAGTACCAAGCTATACTGGGTACCAGTGTCTCCAGGCAGCACCAATGTAAAAGTGCACAAAGAGGTGAAAAACCATAGTACCTCTATGCCACATAAAGGAAGTAGAATGAAAGGATAAACTCTCATTTTGACCCTGAAGAGTTAAAATATATCATAATCTATCTTCAAAGACCTCAGAATGAATTTACAACCCCAAAGTACTTCTGAACTGGCAATTCATTCAAACAACAGGCAGAAATAGCATTGTTGCTGCAACACGTGCTGAGTTCCCATCTAAGTGAACAGGGTAATTTTGTAATAACGAGCAAAATGTGCCCACGCTATGATGAAGAGCAAAGAACTAGCTTTCACTACAGATCTTTGCTTCCCCCTGGTGCAATGGAGAAGTTGTCCCCAAAACTGCCCTCAATCTCACAGGCAAGTGTCCCAACCTTTGTGCTACCACTGTGCAACGTGAGACTGATCCTAAAATGCAACATGAATGAGAAAAGCACCTCTAAGTCTCCACATTCCACCCCTGCACTCATTACAAAGCCCACAAATCCTCTTCTTCCACAACCTACTACTTTTCTCGCTGCTAGTACCACTTTCAAGGCACAGAGAGTTAAGGAATAGATGTGTCCATCCATCACAAAGAGAGGGGGAGGTTTATGGAGCAACTGCTCAGGTAGTTGCAGCTTCAGAAGCCACCACTGCACTAGTGAGAAGAATGTGAAAGTTGTGGTACCAGCAACAGCTACAGTTTTTGAAATGATTTCCTGTTCCCTGCCTGTTCACCACTCACAGGTGAAGAGAGACAGCAGATGAGCATGTCAAAACAGGCAGCCAGACCAAGCTACTGTTTCAGAAGGGCTTTTCGGGGAACAACTTCACCCTCTGGACTGCTATTCTGGGCCCGAGACTCAAGCATTGGCTTGGGAGAGGACCACATTGCCCACGCCAGCTGATGAGCAGTGGCCGCCGATGCTCAGATTAGCTCAGGACATGTTCTGTGGGGATCCCTACTGAGCTTACACCACAGCTGCAGATGAAACATGCTGTGTAACAGGTTTTTTTTCCATTATCATCTGCAAACTTCCCAAACCCAGCTGCTATGAGGCAGACACACTGCTTTCATACAGCCAATTAACTGCTGAGGCTACTCTAATGGCATGAAATAAGCACAAACCATTTTTTAATGCTGATACACAAGATCTGTGAGTCTTTTAAACCATAACTGATGCACATCTGAATGCACAGTACTTCCTAAATGCACTGATGGAATCTGTACTTTGGATGGTCGTTTTTCCTCCGTTAAGCCATCATTCAGCTATTAATCTACTGTATTCCAAGATCTGTCCAAGAACCTGCGGCAGGTTCACCAGCCTAAAGTGATGTTTCAAAATGGTCAGTTTTCAAGGACTCTTGCCTACTATTTTCCTTTCAGATGCAAGTTTGCTACACATCAAACAGCAGCATGAACACCTCCTCCTGAATGTGTGGAAACCTTGCTTGTCCTTTATTGCAATGGTTGATGAAAGCCACTGTCAGATATTCAAATCTGAAAAATAATTTTTAAGTGCTTCCGAGACACTAATGTGTGCTTTTGGGAGACTGGAGCAATCTTACTACATCTGAGGAGTAAAAGGTTTGTCTTTATTATAACCACGCACTGAGTCCTGAACAGTAGCCAAGAACAAATGAGAGCATGCCATGGAAGGAGGATGACAAGAGATATGGACAGATGTAATACTGCTTGAGGAATCTGGAAGATACCAGGACACTGCGTGCTGACCGGTAGGATGGAATTTAACCATAGGATGATTTTTTAGAGTTAGTTAAATCCAGTATAAGTATTTTTCTAATATTTCATCCTTTGGAAAAAAAAAAAACCCAAACATGCAATACCAGAGGACCTTTCAAAAGCAGTGAAGTTACCACTGCCTGAAAGCATTACATGACTGAATAAAGTATTCCGGGTCAGGAAAGCAGCTCTTGTCCCTGGTCTAGGCACAGAGCACAGACACAGGAAAGGGATTCTGTGTTCAGACTGTCACTTCACAGCGTACTCTGGTGGTTAATCATTATGACGCCTGCAAGTGAACACAGTAATAAGAGTACCACTGCAGGAACAGTTTTTCCATGAAATGCTTATAAACTTAATGCAGAAGCTGAGAGGTGAATAACGTTAGTATATATACTAAAAAAGTCCATAAAGAAACCAACTGTGATCATGTGTTAAATCTATTTTTAAAAGGCACTGGTAAGACTGCAATCAAACTAGTTACCTATACATTTACTGTTTAGAAAAATGCTGGGTTTAGCCTCGGTCACAAACTATAAAAGAATGAAGAGCTACAAAAAGAAAAAAAGAAAAAAAAAAAAAGAAGAAAACCTTTGTTTCTAAAAGGAACATTTGAGAAGAAATAGAAAATGAAACAGGTTGAAGTTAACAAGAACGCTCACCTTGTGGGACAGCCTCTTCTTCCTCCCAACCACAGAGCATATTACCATACTACTATTTGTATACACTGTCAGAAATATCAGGTATGGCTATACCACAACACCACGTGCGGATCCCCATGCTAGCTTGAAATGAGCTAGCTCTGCAGCAGCAGCAGAATAGCCACATTTTTGTGGTGTTCAATGCATAGCTAATTGAACTGATGCAGCTATGCTGCTACCAGGACTCAGGCTATCATTTTGAACCAGGTTGTACTGTGGCATGCTGATGTACAAGCTAATTTGCTTTCCCATATAGTACTGTACTGCGTAATACTGTTATGCACAGAAGTCTCATATATTCAATACATACTTCATTTTTCCCTTCAGTCGTACCACAGAGCATAAACTTACATACCTTTATTATTTTCCTGATGCCTGCGCACAACACAGTTCAGTCTTGCAGGTTATGCAGAGGAGCACAGCGTTCCCTTCTTGCCTTGGGGATTTTTAACAAATTGCTAGCACTGCACTACAAGGTTCACAGAGAAGTAAAAGCATAAGTTGCATTTGCAGAAATACTTGCACACAAGTTCAAAGGACTCTACTCCCTAATACTACATGAAGTAGCTTGGGTGTAGTAGGCAAAGCAGTCAAATCTTTTCCAGATGTAGCAAGTGGATAGGCTTTAAAACATGGACTCAGATTTTACCTTAATAAAGACTAGCTTTAATAGGTTTCCCTACTATACTCAGCATGTTGGAGAACAAGCAGCAAATATAGCTAAGCAGCACTACAGTAAATCAGTCAGCCCAGTGCCAGTCTTCATGCCTTTGCAGAGCCACTGAAGTGCTTCAGCAGCATTCTTCATGGGACTGGTGTTGCTGGCAGACTGCAACACAAGAAACTAGTCTGGGTCCGGCACCACAGCTCACCTCTCAAGCCCTTCCTGAAAGCCAGGTGGTGCAGCATGCTTCCTGAACACACTGCGATGTTGTTTTACAAGTCAACTCAACTGGGTTAACATTTTGCTGCATCATTTGAGTACGCCCCATGCTGTGCTTCCTACTATCCAGAGTAATCGGCTTTTTTTCCCCCCAGGGCATACCAGCTCCTCCAATATTCCAGATAACAGATAAAAAGGCAAACTGTCCTTTTAAATTGTGTTCTTCCTTGTTTCCTGACTTCCATATCTCATAGTTGTAAAAATAAACATACCTGGTACATGTTACATCTCCTCATCCAAAATTGTGTGTGTCATGCACTGAGTAGGTGCGTTATCAGGTCCCAACACAGTCATCATCTGCTACACCTGATACTGCTGGTTAGGAATTCAGCGTATCACTGCTAGCAAAGGACCTACTTGTCTGAACTGGCTCACATGCACCCAGCATTGGACCATTTGTTTGTTGGAGGGACAGCTCACCTCTCATGCCCTTCCTGAAAGCCAGGTGGTGCAGCATGCTTCCTGAACACACTGCGATGTTGTTTTACAAGTCAACTCAACTGGGTTAACATTTTGCTGCATCATTTGAGTACGCCCCATGCTGTGCTTCCTACTATCCAGAGTAATCGGCTTTTTTTCCCCCCAGGGCATACCAGCTCCTCCAATATTCCAGATAACAGATAAAAAGGCAAACTGTCCTTTTAAATTGTGTTCTTCCTTGTTTCCTGACTTCCATATCTCATAGTTGTAAAAATAAACATACCTGGTACATGTTACATCTCCTCATCCAAAATTGTGTGTGTCATGCACTGAGTAGGTGCGTTATCAGGTCCCAACACAGTCATCATCTGCTACACCTGATACTGCTGGTTAGGAATTCAGCGTATCACTGCTAGCAAAGGACCTACTTGTCTGAACTGGCTCACATGCACCCAGCATTGGACCATTTGTTTGTTGGAGGGGTTTGCTATTATGTATCTGTCTCTTATTCACTTTTCAAGAACCTCTCTGCCTATGCATGTGATTTTAAAGAGTATTGAACAGAAGTGGGAAGGAGGATTATACCAGGAACCTCTTAAATTAGGATACGAAATACTAGAGACTTTATGTAAGAACTCATCTTAACTGCAGCACTCAAAGTCATTGCAGAGCCACTGAAGTGCTTCAGCAGCATTCTTCATGGGACTGGTGTTGCTGGCAGACTGCAACACAAGAAACCAGTCTGGGTCCGGCACCACAGCTCACCTCTCAAGCCCTTCCTGAAAGCCAGGTGGTGCAGCATGCTTCCTGAACACACTGCGATGTTGTTTTACAAGTCAACTCAACTGGGTTAACATTTTGCTGCATCATTTGAGTACGCCCCATGCTGTGCTTCCTACTATCCAGAGTAATCGGCTTTTTTTCCCCCCAGGGCATACCAGCTCCTCCAATATTCCAGATAACAGATAAAAAGGCAAACTGTCCTTTTAAATTGTGTTCTTCCTTGTTTCCTGACTTCCATATCTCATAGTTGTAAAAATAAACATACCTGGTACATGTTACATCTCCTCATCCAAAATTGTGTGTGTCATGCACTGAGTAGGTGCGTTATCAGGTCCCAACACAGTCATCATCTGCTACACCTGATACTGCTGGTTAGGAATTCAGCGTATCACTGCTAGCAAAGGACCTACTTGTCTGAACTGGCTCACATGCACCCAGCATTGGACCATTTGTTTGTTGGAGGGGTTTGCTATTATGTATCTGTCTCTTATTCACTTTTCAAGAACCTCTCTGCCTATGCATGTGATTTTAAAGAGTATTGAACAGAAGTGGGAAGGAGGATTATACCAGGAACCTCTTAAATTAGGATACGAAATACTAGAGACTTTATGTAAGAACTCATCTTAACTGCAGCACTCAAAGTCATGAGACATCACCTTAAAAGGCATATGGACAAGGTCAAGGACTTCACTACACAGGCCCAGCTATTCATGCACTACTTATGAGAAAGTCTAACTTCAATAGAGGTGGTCAAACTGACAGGGAATACCTGAAGCTGAATCTGTGGTAAAGAACTTACAAGTTTTGAATATTCCTTGGATGAAGATAATATCGTCCACCTCACTGAACTACGGAGTCAGGACTTGAACTTTTCTGTGTAGGCACGTAACATAGCGTAGCATCCGCTGGCACCCATAGTACAGAGATGATCCATAAAGTTAGCTCTTTAGGCTAACTAGAGGCAAGTAATACAAAACCAGTTTGTACTTGCTAACAACTTTGAAAAATATTGTTTGTTCAGCATAGTAGTGGAATATTAGGAGAAATAAAATTTGGCCATCAACCAAGCGAAGATCCATGTCACAAAAAGAGCCAAGGGCTCCATCTATGGCCAGATCTAGATGATGTTTTTTAGGACCGTTTTATCAACTGACTGTAAATAATGCTAGTAATAACTAAACTTACTCTGTTAAGTCAGCAGTAGTATGTCAGGGCCACCTTATAATACAAAACCAAAATGCATTCAGATTAAACAAACCCGACAGTATTCTTGGTCTAGAAAGTTGGAAATGCAGCTACTCAGTAATCTGCACAGATACATAGCTGAACTCCTTTTATTGATGAAATCAAAATACTCAAGTTTTTCATTTACTCACTAGCACTGAAGATTTTGTTTATACATGCAGCCAAAGATTTTCCCAAATAAATGTTATAAATAAATTGTGCTAAAAGGAAGCTACAGTGTCCTCCTCCCACATTTCCTAGAAACAGTACATTCGTATACTGCTAAGTGGCATCAGTCTACCAAAGTTCGGTCATCTCTTCTGCCACATTTTGTCATATTAAATGTTTGTAATATTAAACAATAACTTAATTTTAACCAGCACACAGGCTTTTTATTTGAATTAGAAGCTATCTTCTCTTAAGCACATGCAGTTACCATGTCTGGGACATAACAAAAGACAGAATTGACTATAGGGTCAATTGAAGTTCCATGGATTTTTACAGCAAGAGGAATAACGTATGATGAAAAACGCCCAAAACTTAATATTCTAATTAAATTAGTCTACATGATGAGGGTCAAAGACCAGTTTAAAAATTTGTATTTAGCAAGCAACTTTAAAATACCATAATCATGTCAGTCTCCCTGTAGTTTAAAAGAGTAGTTTTGTTTTCATCAAAACTTCAAGAGATGAGAGAGGCAGCATAGAAGCACTGAGAAGACAGGATGCAAGAAGGGGAAGAGGGACTAATGGAGTATCAGTCAAAAGAAGACAGGCTTCATAGGACATTGATTACAAATTTGATCTATGTACCGCATCAAATAAAACATAAGGATTCTTGAGTTATTTCCCTCATTTAGACCTTTAATGACCACACAGACTATTAAATTAATCTTTATATTGTTTCCATAATCTGCTGGAATTATATGATATAGTCCACTGTTATTTATTTTGGTTTATTCTAAAATTAGCAGAAGAAATAATAAACAAAGAATTCAAAGAACATGGACAATAATATCCTTGTCCAAGATTCTATCGACCTTCATTAGATTAGTATTACCACATGGAGCAAAAAGTTTATAACCAGCTGCAACTGCTGCCATTAGGAGCCACTGGTGACTCTCCTATCTCTTTCAGAAAAGTATTAAATGTGATTTCAAGAATTATCTGACTAGAAGAATTTATAAGAACCAAAATACTTCAAATGAGTTAAATAATTATTTAGGTTCTGATAAGAAGTTTCAAAATCAAAAAGAAGTTTTTAAAAAGTTGAGAAGGCCAAACCCAGACTTGCTTCCAGAAAACTAGGCACAAGGGTGTCTCTGGTGCCCTTGTTAAAACACTTTGCATAAGAAGCCCAGTAAGAATCACATTACCAAAATGCGGTAGAGCTCTGGGGTAATTTGTTGTTTGTTTGTTTTCCCATTGCTGAAGAGGGGAATTCTGCAGAAAGGAGTGAAAGCAAGGCAATGGTGAAAACAAGGCAAAAAGAATACAGTAACCTCCGACATTTTTACCACCGCATCTATGTCTGAAGATGCTAAAGCCCTCAATCTACTAGGAATATAATCAACAACTGGGTCACTTTTTAAAATTACCTAAGATACACATGGCTAAAAGGAGCTTAGTATTACTAAGTTTTACCAAATGGTATTGTGATATGGCTTTAACCAAATGTTATAGATGTTAAGAAGCCTGTCAGAGATGGCACACCAGGCTACAGGAGCCTTCAGTCTGACCTGGCACGATCATTCTTACCGCTGTTGAACCAGGTGTCTGCTTATTTTATCTAGGGTCTCTGACAGAGATCCATTTATCCACCAACTGTGCCCCAACAATTGTTTGTCATTGCCCTTCCACCAGAGGTTACTGCTCCCAAGACCCAGTGGCAGAACAGAGCACGGACGCACACGGACGCTTCCCTGATGCAACATCAAGCACTGATTCATTAACTGCCTAAACCATCAGATTCTGCACATCAGTGACTGAACCTACATACCTGCTGCTACTGCAGCAGCCACTTCTGCTACAACGGCAGAAACAAAAGTCTGAGGGCACAGGGGCATCTTAAATGGCCGCAGTTGTGCCCTAGGTGAGCATACGCCACTGCCACCTAAATCCGTGCCTCTACTAGAGTTTGTCAGTGCACCTGTACCAGCCACGTTTTATTGTGAAAAACCACGTTAGGTCAACAGGTGAGTTCAATAACAGTGTACGTTGTACCAGTTTTCCAGAAGAAAAAATTTTTAAAAAGGTAAAACAATTACTTTTTGCAGAATGGCGTCTTGTCTAGGTTTTTCTCCTAGCGCAAATATGTTTCTTATGACTGCAATTTTCCACTCATCCTTCTGATGGACCTATCTTGGAAAAATTTTAAATACTGACCGTGACTTTCCACCCATTCAGCCAAACAAGGACACTTTTCACCCCACCTTCTTTCTCATAGAATTGTACACAGACACATGCCACCAGAAGGTTGTTCTTCTACAGTATCTATTACTGGGGGGAAAAAAACTTAAAAATCAGGAGCTGCGAATCAAGTACAGTGTTACCAGATCCACCTGCAAAAATACTTGCCCCCCCCCTCATTTGGATGCCTCAAACAGAATACAGCTACAACTAACACCTCTTCTTAAATTCCAGCCTTATTCCCCCCTAATCGGAGGGTGCTTTCACACTCAGATTTGGATTTTGCGTGAAGCACGAGTTAGCAAAGTTTTGACTCTGTCCCGGCCTGCTCTGAGGACTGTAGTGCCAAAGTCCACACCGCAGCCAGTTCAGTTCTCACCGCCGTTTCTAAATGCAGCAGATTCTTTGTCCTGTAAACAAGCTCAGAAGCAACCCTCAATGCCTGTGAAGCCTGCTCAGGCAACGCTGGCATATGAAATGACTGACGCGTGCTGTTCGTAAAAATAAAGTTAAACAGAGCTGGGAACGTATTTGTCCTTTAATCTGTCTTACCAATAAAGCGGTTTAAACAATAAACTTTTTTTCACATGAAAAAAAGAATTCCTTCCCTTCTCTGATATACATCCGTATATTCAGATACCGATATACACACGCACACGGCTGGGGAGACGGCCCGGGACAGCGGTGCCGGGAGAGGACCGCTCCGCCCTGGCACAACCCCTCGGCGCCGGCCGGACCGGGCAGGAAAGCCCGTGAAACGGAGCCCCCCGAGCGCCGCCGAAGGCACCGCCGCGACCAGCGCGACGGCTCCTCCTACGCCGGTACCGCCGGGCGCGG
>NW_008794408.1:3106650-3137722 GCF_000699145.1 Aptenodytes forsteri
TGCTACGGAGGGGGATCGCCACCAGCTGACCCCAGCGCTACACGGCGGAGCCTATACGAGCCCGTATAGACGGAATACATTCTCTTAATTAACCCGCGGTAAGGCTGGGGGCAGCTCCTGGCCGCCGGTCCTGTCAGAGGGCGCCATCGGCGCCCGCAGGCCCTGAGGCACAGGCAAGGGCGCTTCAAAGCTCGGGTGTAGCTAGGCAGAGGTAAAACATAAGTTACTCTACTTATATATAATTACTTCTGTCTTTATAAAGGTGATTTAAATTTGAAATTTGTAGGTGCCTTGGGGAAGCCTGACTCCTCACGGTTTGGAAAACCGTGACACCCGAGGCTCACCCTAACTTTGGGAGTCCACAAGGTAAGCGCCCACTTAAAAGCCACGGGTGAGCTCTCATTACAGCTAACGGAGACGTAGTCAATAAGTTCAGCGGAGTCTGGAGAGCTTTTCAGATGATCAAATGAAGGTGTCTACTTCAGGATGAAATTGATTGCTCCCTAGGCTCCACCGACTGTATTGAACTGATCACCACTAGCTGCAATGGTACATTAGACACCTCCCTCTCTACCTAACATGGGGTAAGCCAAATTCCCAATTTCATACAGATGTGGTATAACAAGGCTGAAATTATTCAGGCACCAAATTTCAATGACATTTTCAAGTCCATGTAGAAATCAGAGTTTACTGAAATAAGTCATGCTAGGCATTTAAAAGGTGATTATGCTCTGCTCTGCATCACAGATGTGAATGTCAGGAAGAAACAGGGCGAGGTTTGCGCGCTGTGTGCTTGTGCACTTGGCAGAACTGAGGGCCACAAAGTCACATTTAGCTTACCGCAGCACAAGACTGAGAACAAACGTCACTCTGGAACTGGAAAATGTGACTTGTCAGCTAGGTAACAATTTTTAAACAGGCAACCAATAGTAAAAACTTTTTAGGCAAGTCATAAATTTGTTATATTTCATAAAAGTTTTTATATAATACAAAAACCTAAAATGCCTTTTGATATTTACATTCAAATGCCTTTTAATAATTACATTCAAATGCAACTATTAAATGCACTTGTAAATGTGAAGATCCTGAATCTTTGTAAACAAAACCTCTTAATACTGCCAAGGGGACATAAAAAGACTTAAGCAAAGCATATCAGTATGTGACTGTAAAACGTCCAGCTCCCAGCACTAATTTCAGATTTCTGTCGCTCACTTGTCCTCTCTGTACATGGCCCGCAGTCAGGCCCTGCAGTCAGGAATGGGAATCACAGTCAGCTCACAGAGCAGGAGGGATGTCTAACCTAGCCAGAAGGAAGAACCGAAGAGGTAGTGCACTGGAAATCCTGACTCTCTCCCAGGCTGAGGTTCTTTCCTCAGCAAAGAATCTAAACTGGATTCACGGCACGAAACCCATCGTGCACGTTGTGTCTACAGACAACTGGCTTACTCTTTGCTGTTAAAGCACAGCTGGAAGAAGTGATTTGCTACAGAAATTCTCCTTCTTTCTTTCAAATGCAAATGGCTCTGGCTGCTGTATGTTACGTACGCAAACTCTGTCTTGCCGGTGTGCTGCTGAACGCACATAACCATACATAAGTCACGGGCAACCCTCAGAAATGAAAGCGAAGGTAAATAATGAGGTGCAAAACCTGCAAAGCTTGTAATAGTTCCAGTATGAAACCTCATTGGGAAAAGTTTGAGTGCCTCCTGAAGCTTTAGGGATCTAATGAGGTACTCATGGATTAATTAATCGCCATTTTGGACTTTTTTGACTAACCTCCACTTAAAGTAATTAAGCCTTTTTGTGGATCTGGCTTTCACATAGGTGAGGATAAAACCTGAAAACTTTTCCAGCATTGCCTGTGTAATAGGCAATTAGGATTGCTGTTTTAGTGCTGAAGATAAAGTTTGCTTTTATTTCTTTTTGCAGTTACACAGAATGGCGTGACAGAACAATCATTAATTTAGAGATTTGCAGTCCTGATAGCCAAGAACCAGTGTTCTTCTGTTTTATAAGCTCAGTTTTGAAGATTTCTCTGGATTGATGTCCTACAAGGACATTAGAGGGATTCTTCTCTGCAACGTTGAGCGCTGGAATTGGAGTCCTACAGTAATCATATTAGAGGAATTCTTCTCTGCAACGTTGAGCGCTGGAATTGGATTGAAGGCAGAATCATTGAACATACTAGAGACGCATGTATTTTGCTGAATAAAGATGCATTTGGGCAAATATTTAAGAACTATTTTGAAAGCAGCTCTGTAGACTTGTTATCACTGACAGATTCAGCAAAACTGAATGAGTAGCAATAGTTGGCAAGCTTCTCCCAACAATATACCAAAATACTTGCAGATTTGTCAGTACTGCTGGGATACAGGGAGCTGGCTCTGAATTTATTTGCCACTGTCTCATTTAAGTCTACAAATATATTACGGAGTCTACGAAACATCTAATGATATCCCTTGTTTCAAAAAAGATTTATTAAGTCAGTTTTTCTGGGATTAGATCAGATGAGATCCACTACGTGTTTCTGAGAAAACTACATATGCCATGCTAATAATTAGAGTTTCACATACTGGTTGAACAGTAGAGGAAATGTAGTTTTTGCCCTCGGGTACAGTGCCAGACAGAGAGGATTTTTATCCCAACACCGTCAGTGTCAACTGGTAGCTTGTCGTAAGAATTATGCAAATGATTTGCATTATTTAAATATACAGCGTCATCCACTTGGGGTTAAATGAAATCATCAGTCCTCATGCTTGCCTTGGAACATATCCCAGAATAGGAAGGCTAGCACTTATCTACTAATCTACTCAGAACAAGCTTAGAAGGCTTTGACACTCCTCAAATGTCAGCTTAAATATCTCCATTTGTTTATTACATCTAGTTAGTGGGGTCAGTTTGGTATGTTCAAAATAAAGTTATTTAAATTTCCTGCTTAAAAGAAAATCCCAGGAGACTGGAATTTATATTTCTAAGTATTTTCTAACATGATTAGGTTGCTTTCTTCTCTGAACTTGTGATGTTTTTGAACCAACTCTTAATTACTAATTAATCTCTAACAGTCAGATGCTCCCCTGCCGAATAGAATGAAGGATAGCAGCAGAGTAAACCAGGGTGGAAATGTAACACCTCGCCCAGGAATTTTCTGTCTTAACTCAGTGCAGGTTAATGATTCTGCAGGTTAACGGCAGGTGGTCTATGTCTCGTTGACGTCTGCGGTTTCCGTGGCATTCATAGTAGCACTTGCAGTTATTACAATTACCTGAAATATTAGCAGATACCTGAAAAGAGGTTAATGTTAAACTTAATGATTTCAATAACTTCTCCCTACTGTTTCCAACCCTTGTCTTCAGTTACAGAAGACTGTAAAGAAGAAAGCTGTGCACCATACATACCCTACAGAGGAGACTTCTGTGGCAGCGCAGCTTGCTGATAGCAGCTTGCATGGGAACAGGAGGAAGGGCAGAAGGCAGAGATCCACTGGGCTGAAATCAGACTGATTGGTCCTGTGCCTTTCCAAATTTAGAGAATTTCTCTCACTCCCTCAGAAGTGAATAAAGCTTTGTACCGCAGCAGACCTGCTGTTCTCTTAAACTGTAGTGGGTTCATTCTATTACACAGATTATTTTTTTTTACTATAGCTAGAAGATACAGAAAACATTTTCTATTAGTTCTTTCCATGTAGAGCTGGTAGGCTTACAGTTAAAACAATGGAGTGGCTAAAGGAGGAACTTTCGGTGTTTCTTAAGTAAGTTCTAAGTTCGTGGGCAAAGGAAGGCAATCTAGTGGAAAAAATGGCGAGAGTATTGGGTTTTATCTGTTTTTTTTCCAATTGATTTTGCATCACACTATTATAAAAAAAACATTTTCTAGATTAGTTCTTTCCATGTAGAGCTGGTAGGCTTACAGTTAATGTGAGGAACAATGGAGTGGCTAAAGGAGGAACTTTCGGTGTTTCTTAAGTAAGTTCTAAAGAAGTGGGCAAAGGAAGGCAATCTAGTGGAAAAAATGGCGAGAGTATTGGGTTTTATCTGTTTTTTTTCCAATTGATTTTGCATCACACTATTATAAAAAACATAAAGAGTGCTCAAAAGTTTTCCATTTGTTATGGTTCTAGCCTTTTCAATGAGAAGTTTTGCAAAACTTTAAACACCATGTTAAACCTGAGCTCCGTATCAACGTCTAGTAATACAAATCTGTGGGTCACTATTGCTTCAATAACTCAAACATAATTCAAATAGCACTATCTTGTTTTTCAGCTAGAACCCCAGAGGCGATCACGGTGCAGTGTTTAAGGGACTGGCTCATCTGGAGCTGAGCCAAGTCACCAGCTGGTGGTCACCAGCAGCCGCAAGCTCCGGCTCTTTGCATTGCCCACCTCCATCCCCAGCCAGGGCCTTTTCATGCCTGCTTCCCTGCTGGGTCCCTCTCAGCCTTAACCACCTTCCAACAACAGTCTCCATTTTGTCCCAGCAAGTCACGAGAAATGTGCTGCATCTGCCACCTGGATTCATGCCATGTCCTGCAAATGTGGGTGAGAGGAGAGCAACAGTGCCGTACGTCTTGCAGAGATGCATGGAGGAAACACAGGAAGAGAAGTGCTTGCCTGGGCCTGTGGAGGCAACCTTGCTTACTTCTTCACATTGTATCTTTGTGGACTGAACGTACACACTGACAGTTTTGCACTGAAAGTCTTAACCATCGCTTCCCTTGTAACAGTCGACCACGTGATCCTAAGCACTGAGATCACATGCACCCAGACGTTGGCATCTCTGTGTTCAGGGGCATCACCACGCACTTGATCAGCAGCTTTGTCTCTAAATACTTGTAAAACACTCCCTTAAAGTTGTTGTCCTTAAATTCTCTCTCACAGGAGCCAGGCTATTTATTTCAGTGAAGGTTGGGATCCTGTGAAAAACAAGAACATATGGTAGCATAACCAGGCACTAGATCCTAATGCAAACATACTAGGAAAACAAGTTTAAGACAGGCAAATTGATTCTGATGTTTCTTAATTGTTGATTTTGATCTCACTCTTCATGTTTAATGTTCTATGTTCATGTTCCATTTGTCTTAGGTGAGACCTCATTCTTGTGAGAATTAAAAATACACTGGTTCAGCTGCCCTTGCCTGAGCAGCTGTCACTGGATTTTAGATCTCTCATCTGAAGGGCGTTAATTTATTACAAGGTAAATAGTGAAACATCAGTAAGCATCAATAAATGACGAGATTTAAGCACAGTGCTCAGAAGACCCAATTAAGGAATCCATTAGGAAGGCGAAATATTATGTATAGCATTGCATCATGCAACATACTTGCATATCTGTACTCTTCTATGCATATTAGAGATCAAGCACTAGCCATCTATTTCAGACTGAATTTATGTCAAAGAGTACCTTTGTGATCTGGAGTATATACCGAATTACCCAAGATGACTATCAGCGATAGCAAAAAATTTAAGCCTTTAAGATGCAGAAAACGAGTTGCATTGTTCCATACAGGTATGGCTGTGCTGAAACTGCCTATTCTGAAAATTAGATTTTAGAAGATATTTATAGGGGTATTCAAAGGATTTTTTCTGCCCAATAACTACCCGTATTTCTCAGATATCCTTCTCCTCTTGCTTCACATCCGTATTGTAGTCCTATCTGTGTATCTCCACACAGTGCAAAGGTTATTAAACGCCCATATTTACACTCGGAGGCAAATCTGTGTTTAAGGAAATACGTGGCCACCCACATCATGATGTTATCAGGCCTGTAGCATAACACTGCTAAGAGATTTAAAAAAATGATAAAGCTTCAAGCAGTTCTTCTCCCCAAATGTCATTATCTTATTTGTATTTGATTTATTTAAATTCGAGCATGAAGGAATAGTCTGGTCTTTTTTTCCCCTACCTCTAATTAGCCATACCAGAGGATGTTTGTGTTTGTATGATTTTATTGAAATACAATGATACCTCAGAATAACTTGCAAAAAGTTGAAGGATATTCACCCCAGAAATGTACTTGCACGATATTTGCAATAGAATTATGTACGCCTCCAGGAAATAAGCATTCTTGGGGTTTCTTTTTTCCTCTAAAAATGTTAGTAATGGCAAAGTTAGGTGCCAAAAATCTGTATCATACAAAAGTGTAAAATTTTGCCCAGCTGGGGCCTTTAAATTGCCATCAGAAAACTAAACTGGTCTTCATTATCAGAAAGAGGAACTATTGTAGACAAAAAAAAAAATAGTGTGTTGATAGATCACATTTAAATACAGCGGAGCTATTAGAAACACAAAAAATATGGCTTATTGCAATTATTCTTGATCCTATGCTATACTTTTTCCAGCGTGGGCCATTTTCTGTTCGCTGCTACAAGCACCGTTATGCGAGCGAGATTTCTGAACCTGAGGATTAGACCTAGTCTAAAAATGAAATATAAAACTAATTAAATGCAAAAGCCAGGATTCTTACTGTTCTATTAGCTCACTTCTCTGCATGTAGGAAGTATTCCTTGTTTTTCTTGCTGAGCGCAATTTAATACACTTCAATATTTTTTAAAAATACCTGCTTTATAAATTGGGGTCAGGGGCACTGCAAAAATCCTTGTTAGTGGGGCCGGTTGTAGCAGAAATCAGCGCCCACGGCAAAGAAGTCTTTGCTGGCATGAAGATGATGTTCTGGACCTGCACTCAGCTGCCATTTTGGGCTCTTCCTCTCCTCACCCAGGAGGCAGGACGGTGCCATTTTCTGGTTAGCCAGCACAAACAGTGAGGGTGGTTTTTCACTGAGCTCCCAGGATCAGACTTGACCAGGGCGTTAAACCAGAGAAACGAGCGCCGACATTTCGTGCCATTGTAATTTTTGAAGTAAACCCCAAAATGCCTGGATGCTGAAGCTTCCGGGGGATTTTTGTGCGCTGCCTTCAGCCTGCCTGACCAGCGTGAGCTCCATGCCTCCGTGCTCTCAGGCAGCTCGGCGGCTCCTCTCCAGCAAATGTGCCTGTGCCCAGGGGAAATGAGACAGCAAGCAGGAATTCATCGGGAGAGGAGGAACTGGAAGGACTTATTTGAAGGGGTGTCTAAACCGCAACATTAATCTTTTCTATTATTACAGGCACATGCTGGAGCTCTTGCCACAGACTCCTCTGGGGGCACGGGCAACCAGCCACGCCGAGCGGCTGGAGTCCAGCGATGTCTTACCTGCCCATATACTCATCTGGCAGTCGCACTAAACCATCGTTAAGCCGATGTTTGGCATGTTAATCGTGTCAAGAAATAACAATCGAATACTAAACCAGCTCATACTAAAACTCAAGTTTATTGTTTTGTCCCTGCTGTAAACTAAGTTAGCAAGCTTTTCAAGTAGGAGAAAAATATACCAGCAAAGTCAATAAGCTCATTTATATGTACAAGACATGCATTCGCTGTAACATTTGTTCCTAAGTACATATTTGGTCTCTGAGTATATATACTAGTAAGTATATATTTACAACACAAGTCATGTTACACAGGTGACAAAAAATTACTAGTACAAATATTGGTTTGATTCAAGAATACCAGGCAGGATTTTGATTAATTTTGATTAATTTTATATGTGAAAGTATATTGAGAAGAAAGTATTTTCAGTCATTTTCCTACGGCTTTGGTTCCAGATTTCAGTGCGGTTAGTCCTTCCACAACAGCATGGTTGGGGTCTCAATAACAAATGATTGAAACGTATTATCCATCAACATGAGCAAGAACTGGTATGTTTGTACATACAGGAGAAGCAGCTTGCAAGCTGAATTCAACATCAGTGATCTTGCTGGCAACAGGTACATTTGGGAACAAAAATTAAGCTTTTGTATCCTAGGCTGCATTTAGAAGTCATACAAAACCCAGATATTTTGCTTACTTGTAGGTAAACTGTTTTGATCTGAAGATCACTGCATAAAAAGACAGACACGATGTCCAGGAAAAGCACCCATTTGGGGCTTAAGTACCTGCATTTGATGCAACACTTGGGATCCGCCAGTACATTGCAGTGTAAAACAGGAAAGAAAAAAATTGCAACAAAAAAAGAGCATGGAAGCCCCAGATGATTTATGGCCTGATTCAAAGCGCCCTGAATTCAACAGCGAGAGTCCTGTTGTGTTTTCGGTGGGGTTTGGCTCAGGTGGGTGCACTTTAAACTTCCAAACCGCAGTCAGTACAGCAGTGAGCTGGGGCAGATGGAAAGTGCCTGTCACAGCCGGGTTGGTTCAGGGAACAGATGGGCTCTGCCACGCTCCCGCTTTGTTTTGGGAGGGGAGCGGGAGGATGCATAGCTAACATTGGGTGGGAGGCTGCCTTTGCTCTGCATGGATGGCGATGGCATGAAAGAATATATTAAGGCGAGAGCAAAAAGAGAGAGGAAGGGAGTGGTCCGAGGGGACGGCTGGGTGGAATGTGCGGAATTAGCACAGGGTGGAGCAAGAGATAGGGGAAAAACCAGAGGCACACTTGGGGGTTATGCAACTTGGCAGGTCTTAAACCTGCTACTGGCAGAGGAGGAATCCATAAAAAGCTCTGAGGAGGAGATGTGGCAAGGGGGATTGACAAGAAAGGTAACACCAACGGGATGGAGCCCAGGTGGTCTGTGCACAGTGGAATGATGACTTAAAAAAAGAGAAAGAAAAAAGTGAAAGAGAAAATGAGATAAATAGTAAAAGAAGAGTTGCTGAATTATCTTGAAGAATTCTAGTTGCCTTGTATGTTGTATCCACAGAGTCTCTTTTTCTGTAAGTTCATGCAACTAAAGGGTTTTCTGAGCTGCACTGTCTAGCTAGGATGTCCTGTATCCCGAGTACCCTTGTGTTCCACGCGAGGTACAACAGGTGCAAAAGTGTCTTCCCTCTGCAAAATCCAAATGTTATAGGACCTTCTGCATGTGTGTGTGTAGGCAACACACAGCAAAACCCTCCAAATAATGTGCAGGTAAGTAACTTTTCTTGGGGAGTGCTCGTCAATATATATTCTGTGTGCGTGCATGTACACGACCACAATACACACAACCATAGTCTGTGAGCTAAGCTAAGGAGGCCAGCTAAAGAGGTCAGGGTGCTGCTCCAGCAAAAACCCCCACAGTTTAAAAAGTCATTTTGTGTAATATTGGTGCTTCTGTCATGGAAAGTGCTTAATGGAAACCTGGACTGATCATCAGGTGGCTATTTCATAGTAATGAAAAGTAATGACACGTGCAAAAAAGCCTCATCAGCAGTTTCAGCCTAGGAGAATGAACCCTTGCCCGATACAAGCAGAAAAATGGGAAGAGATCTAATTGTGCTATGTTGGAACAAATCCTAACATTTAGAACTGGATTATATGGACTTTGAAATGAAATTTGATGTCTCACCGGTGTTTTGATGATTACTACAAGCACTCTTAAGGAAGTTTCAAAGTTCTTCGCAAGTAAAAGGCTAATACTTTCTGAATCCAGGGAGTATGCAACCTGGCTTCTCCCTTCTCTGAAAGAAGCTCAAGGAAGAGAATCAGTAAGTGGATCACTTAATTCAAATGACATTGTGTAACCACTTATGGTAAGAATTTAGGGTGAGGCCTGAGAAACACTTTATCGAGATGGAAAATTATAAAGGGTGTGTATCTTCCATCACGTATTGTATTTCTTCATTTTGTCTTGCTGATACAGTGACAGCCAAGATGATCTTCTCAGACATAGCCATAATTAACAAGGCATTGGCCTGGATTCAAGACAAGAGTGTTTTAGACCTTAGAACAGAATTGAGATCCAAATGGGTAGTAGATTACTCACTGCTGAATGAAGACCTTCAAGGATTTAATTAGAGTGTGGAAAAAAAGCAGGTAGACTTTCATAGTGGGCAGAGGTAAAGGTGGAGATGCAGTATTCTCTCTTTTCCTGGGCCGTCAAATCCAGCAGGAAAGCCACTATTCGTGAGGAACCAACAGACAATATTGTCAAAACCCAGCTGCTAATGTTGTCTTGGCTAGACCGCAGCAATTATGATGTCTCTGTCAGCACCCTGTCTGACTTTACCACGGATCCAAGGAATGAAGGAGATTTGAATATATTTACAAATAACAATTTAGTCAAGCAAAAAAATGTAAGTATGTTTGAAAGGAACTCTAGATTTCGGCCAGTCTATCTGAGGAGGTGATTAAACAACAGCTGTTCTTGCCTCCTACAAAGGTTTATTGACCAGTAACCCCACCCCCTGAAATCACAGTGTACATCTGGTCTTTCGTTCACGGTATGATAAAAAAACGGGGTAGTCTGTCTGCTAAATCACTTCTACACCTAGGAATATTTGCTGACAGATGTACTGCTTTCACAACCAAACTGTCTCCTGACCCAGCAGGGATTATTTTGTCTCTTCCTTGCTGTGAGAGTGCTCATAATTTGATGGATGGATTCTGCATATTCCCACTGCCCAAGCATGAGGGAGCTGGTTGCTATTATGGCTCTCCCACAATTGTTTTGCACAGATACTAGTCTTTCAATCAGCCATGCTGCTTTATGGCAAGAGAGGAGTGTAATTAAATTATGTGGGCTCAAGAGACTGTAAATGGAGGTGTGGCCTCATATGCTGTGTGACAAAAGGGGCCACCCTCTTGTGACCTTTTCTTAAGGCTTGTCCCCGTGCAGGAAGTCTTGTGCGATAGGTATGAGACACAATTAGAGTTTAATAACTATCTAATACCTGCCCTCTGCATGGACTTTCCTATTTTGCAAGAAAAGCTGTCTTGGGGTTTAGCATAACCCAACACAGAATAACTTTTGCACACAAAACACCAGCACGAGACTTGATGCTATCACTTGATACACAGCATCTTTCTAGCACTCGTCGTTTCAGGCTTTTCCTTCCTGTAAACACGTTTGGTGGAATTTTTCATAACTGGTGCTCACCAACCAGCAATATTTATTTCTCTCAGACACTTGTCATCAATCCTAACTAGAATGTATGCTGGAGCGGTGGATGAAGAGTCTCAAACAAACGACTTATAATCATTAGACCACTTGTAAACAGAGAAGGACTTACAGAGGGATTCAGAAACAATAAACTCAAGAGAGACTGAATCAAGATTGTGATGTCCATGTTAGGAAGGATTTTGAGGCGTTACATTAACCAAGGATTTGGTATTCACCCAGATAAAAAAAGGGATCCAGAACGCTCACTGTATTAAAGGACTCTTCCTTAGAAGAGAAAGATTGCACAAACCCCAGACAGCGGGGTTTTTAAGTCTCAAAGCTCAGACACCAGGAAAAAATGCCCTGTATGAAGGGGGAATGGAAGCCTAATGAGATATGCCAGGCATTATGCTAGCTGACACATCAGCTCCTAGATAGTGATGTTGGTATTTGCAGGAGTTATGGCGAGAAGAAAAGTTGAGGTGTGTGAAGACACAGATGCTGGCCAGTACTGTCTTGCAGCCACAGGTGATAAAAAGAAACCGAGGGGCATCCAGGCACCTCCGCTCTGATCACAAGAACATGCTGGGAACAAGGCAATGATGGTAAAAAGGCTGCTCTCCAGTGCAGGTTTGCAGGTGGGAATCAAATGTCTCTCTCTCTCTAGCTGGGGCTTTGTCCAGGTGATTCAGGGGGCTAAAGTACTCACTCCCCTACTCCACCATTACCTTCGTCAATACCACCTCCATGAGAAGCGTGGCCTTACACGAGAGAGAGACACTATGGTGCTGTACTGCTCAGCTATTTCATCCCTTTCACACGCAGCCCTGAACACCCCCTGACCTGTGAACGTAGCGCTCAGAAGGGGCTATTTCTGCATAGCGGGTCAACAGCTCGGATGGCTATATGGGAATTTCTCCCTGTCTGTAAACCCCATGACTAGGTCATGTGCTGACTCTACTTATTTCCTTTTCTGTTTTGACCGTTCCTTGTGTAGACAAGTACTCAAAAATTATGCAAAGGCGAAGGTTTGATTCTCCTTTCCCATTCATGTTAATTCAGATTCAAATTTTTTACGTGTGTGTGTGTGTGCACGCGCGTGCGCATATATTTAGCTCATCACGACTGACAGCCCTGGAGCATGGAATTATTTGTCTGGAGTACATGTACGAACAGGCTGGTAGCAGTGTGTGTTTCAGTACCCGCCTTTGCCATTCTGCCTCAGCACTGGAGAGGCTGCAAGATGAAAAAGCAGCCTAGATGTATTACAGCATCCTGTAATTTTATTATGAGACTTATTATATTTTGTGGTCTTCTTTTAACCCCAGAGACTGAAATCCAGAGATTTCCTGAGAATCTCTGCTTTGATTTTTCCAAAGGAAAAGCATTGAGGTCTTGACACTGCAAAGAAAGATTTGAAAATTGTGATGCAAGTTTGCCACAGAGATTTGGAAGGAAAACACCAAAAATCATAAAAGGCACTTTATTATCTGGGGAGGCTGACTCATGTGTTTTGGGAAATGCAATTTGCAGTATTGTGTAAGGTCACTTCTGCCCTACTTCACCTTTGCAATCACTCATACCAAAAAAACCCAATTATAGAGCATTACTACTCTTATTTTGTAATATGCTCAGCTCACTGCTCCAGATCAGCTATGCAAAGGATAGAGCAATGGTCCTGTTGTGTTTTCTTGAACTTCTTGGGCAAGCTTACTGGCGTTCTTAAAACACAGCTAGCCAACACAGCTCTTCTTTGGGGAGATCAGAAGGGGTCAGAGGCAGCAGGTCAGAAAATGATTAATTTTAAGAAATGGATTGTGCCTGTATACATTCAAAATAGTTGAAACCACACAAAAACTGTGCTCAGACTTTATGTTCACATCTCTAGGTATTCTAGGGAGTATCATCTAGCCATTGTCTTGGTGTGCACAGCTGACATCCCTATTGCTATTTGCCCCTTGTTCAACAGAGACAGAGAGGCAAGAACTCTTCAGAAACAATGAAGCAATTCGGGTTGGATAAAATGTCAAAAGGAGGAGGTACTTTTAAACAAGCCCACCAACCCCAGATGATAAAATCCTGAATGATGGGAATGGAGAGCAGAATTGTTCAGTGACATGGAAAATGAAACGATACAACAAATCTAACAAAATTGGCCAGCAGTTTCCTCAATGTGTAAGCAAGATTGCTTTCAACCCAGCCATTCTCTCTCCCCCTGTCAAAATGAATTTCAGAGTTGAAAGCCTCATAAGTTTCGTGGTTATAAGAAAACTTGATGCAGATCCTTAGATGGATTAAGTCAATCTAGCTCCATCCATTCATTCCCTTGAACCAAAATCAGTTTGTTGCAGTTGAGGATCTGGCTTCTTCCTCCTCCACAACTGAGCACAGATACAGCTCCCTGTTACCACCTTATATAGAAGCATCTCACTTACAAAATCTGTGAGTTTCTTTTAACTGTGTTAAAGTTCATTTTGTTTAAGCATGCAGTTCTTCTTGCCTCAACACAATATATGCAGCTATAATTTTTTTTGTGACTAATTTGCCCTCATAGTTGTGGGCGATTAAATGGCTTTGCCATATTTGGTTGGCAGAGAGGTAAGCACCTTTAAATATATTGTAATTGGGCTTTGGGGTTTTTTTTTGTCTAGCCTTGTTAAAAGCTTAGTTAACACCTTTCCTGGAGATGACTTCATGAACACAAAAACGAAAAACTTCTCTGAGTTGTTTTGTAAAGCACAGCTAATTAATACAGTGAAGTACAACGGAGTTAAGTAGGAGAATCACAGCTCATAAATAAAGATAAGAAAATTATAAGAGGTGTGACTGATATGTATGTAATTACCTGCTTGGGAGGCAGCCGGATCTGGAAGAACCAGAAGAGTTTTGGGAGGCAGGAAATCCTGTGTCATAATCCTCATTCCGCCCATGACTCGTGCTGCCGTGGGCAAGTTGCCCTGCCTCTCCTTCCCCAAACAGTAGTCAACTCAATGAGAGTCACGTAAGGATTTATTAATAGAACGGACAAAGCACCTGAAACACTTAAAGTGTCATTTAGGTACTTATGAATATTACATGGCACAGATATTGTCCCAAATTAAAATTTTCTTGCACCATTCTCCATATCCTGTTCAGAAGTGAGGAAACGGAGACTCATCGCTTCTCAGTGGTTGCTCCTTGAAAGTTAAACAAATCTGATTTTTGTTACTTTAAAGTAATGGCTTACAAAGCTGATTGCTAGAAGGGAATTAGCACAGTAAGATGCATGATCTTGAAGAGAGTGCTGCCAAAGGGCTGCCGATAGTACAGAATCAAGATTTTTTGTCTCCTTCAGTCAGGAACAAGAAATCAGTGTCAATCCTCAAAAAAAAAAAAAAAGGTCTCAGTTATTGGCAATTAATAACCAATAAATCTGATGTTATAACTCCGTGTTAATCCAGAATTTTACTCAAAAGCAATGTTTATAAAAAGATCTCAACTCCTGTTTTGTAACATCTCACTCCCACAATAGACAGAGGAAAAAAAATCTGAAGATGGGGAAATCTGAGAGGAAGTAAACTGGAGGTTGAGTCAACACTGTAACCGTGCAGTCAGAGGGTAGATGTAAAATCCTGAAATGCGCACATCTGCTTCAGTGAGCTTTGCTGATCCAGCTCCAGATGCATTTAGACAGACGGGGGAGATTCCAGCCATCTCCACAGTGTTCCTCAATATTCAGACCCTGGGGGGGGGGGGGGGTCTGGATATGTTTTGTCTTACGAACGCAGCTAGAACATCCGTGCTTTCCTATGTTACACGATGACTCCCAATTTGTAATACCAGCTTGTTTATATTGTCTCGTTTGGTAACATATAAGCTGTACATTTGAAGTTATTTACCCACCTTGAGCCTGAAGAAATCACCTTTCTAAGCTGTTAGGGGTTAGCATGGGCCTGGTGAGAGGATTCCTGCGCAAGTTCCTTCCAGGCTATTGCCACCGAGGCACAGGCTTTGAGGGCACAGGAAGAGGAGCAAACCCTTTTCAGGTTCCTCCTAGGACAGTCTGTAAATCCTTTCTCTTTTCAGTATATTTAATTCAAGGAAGATTCTTACCTCCACTAAATGAATGTAATTAATTTAGGCCAAGTCACCTCGCATACATGCTAGATAGACCATGGCACCGTGGCTTCTCTAGCCTCTATACCTCTGTAACATCCATTCACAAAGAAGGCTTGTATTTCCTGTCGGGGTGGATAACTGCACCCTTACAAGGCGGAGGAACTGAAATAGGATGAACTCTCTCATACTTTTCTGTTTGAGTTATTGCTGAGCAAACAAAGACTATTGTGAAGAAAAGAAACTAAGAAAATATCTGAGCGGGACAGTGGAGCTGCATGCTGATCCACTAGTGCTAAAAACATCTGGAAATATAGAGGATAAGTGGGGACGTTTTTGACCTTCATCTGGGAGGAGAAATCAGAGAGGTGCCAGTAAAAAGTCAGGCTAATGAAAGGTATTTTGCCTTTTTTGTTACAAAATTTATTTCTCCTGGATACTTGGAAGATAATGACTATAACAATACTACAACTGCAGCAAAATGGAAACCAGCCAGGTCATAGTTTTGTTTCTGGCAAGGAGCTGAAGCACTTAATACCTTTGATAGTGTTTCATGAAACCAGGCAGATGAATTATGAGTATTACAGAACGTGAAAATGTAAAAGTGAATTGAAGCATATAGGAAAGCTGTTTTCATCAGAAGGTAGATAAAGAGGGTGAAACGCTGGAGAAGGTTGACTGGTCTAGGGCTGACTGTTTTGAATAGTTGACTTGGATGAGGCAAGACTATTTGAATCTGGAACTAAGATTCAGAACTGGAAAGCTGGAAGACTTGGGTTAAATGTTAACAAAACAACTAGAATTTTTGAAACAGAGGAAGTTACCTAGCCCAGCTGGAACGTACAAGAGGAAGGACAATAGCCTTGCACAGATGCCAACACAGAGATTTCAGAGCTCTCCAACAGAAAGCCCAGAAGCAGAAAGACAAGCACAGATCGAATTTCAAATCCATTGAAAAAAGAATAAAATTAAGGAGCTATACACATTGTAACAAACAACATGAGCCAACACAATGTCTGGCATGGGGATGGTGGTGTAAGATCTGCACAGGATTACATCACTCTTCAAGAGCTTGCCAGCAGTAGCAGGTTGTGCACAGCAGGCTCAGAGGGATGAGAGCAGCCTCGCCAGCTCAGAGGAATGCTTTGTACAAGCATTGACTGTACAGCGCGCCAGGGGAACGAATGAGCGAGTGAAGCAAGGAAGGAAAGAAGGAAGCATTGTTCGGAGAACAAATGGGGTATTTGCGCTCAGGTGTGCAAGCCAGCATGCTGCCAAAGGCCACTGGTACTCGGGAAAATCTACAGCAGTAAAAGGCTGGCAAGGGAAAAAAGTCTGTTCTCACCCTGGCTAGCTGGTCATCAGTAACAGGGGTGCACTACCTTAAGGAGAGTGATCTGGCAGAGACTGAGGCAGGACTATGGGACGGTTGTAGGGAATCTGAAGTCCCTCTCTGTGCAACAAGGACTGCACTGAAAGGCTTTAAGCAGAAGACTACCGGCATGCCTTTTGATTTTTGCTGTTCGCTCTATCTCTAGGTGAATCGGGGGCCGAGCTAGTTGAAGGGAAATATTCAGTCACCTTAGTAAGGCTCTGGTCACAGATTCCTGGAGAGAAGTATTTAACATGACCCACTGCAGGTGGCTTTGCAAGCATCTGCAAAGCTGGGGGTGGGTGAGAGGGCTGGCATCCAGGGACTGAATCCAAAAATGGTAAAACTATAGGATTACCTCTAGCAAGAGGAGAATGCAGAAAAACCTGCCATGAGAAAGGTGCCTTTGTCAAGGATTGTGAGGCTACAGAAACAGTGGCGTGCCCAAGCTCTCAGTGTGAGACTAATCAGCCAGGGCTAGGATTGCTGCGGACTTTACAGGACCTCTGGCATTGCTCTATGCAAGACGTGGCTTTTCCTGTATTTTCATAGCAGCTGGCCACTCTTGGGGACCGTCAGTAAGCAGCTTCGGCACTTAAACGGATAAACTGTACACAAGCCATATCTCCAGTACTGCATTCAGCCGACCCTGTGTGTGTGCATTGCGTATCTGACCCGTGCAGGCGCTGCAGTTAGATGCACTGTGGCCACCCAGAATGGCTCTCCGTCCCGTGGCACTCAGTTGGCCAGACTTGAACTTCACACATGCTGTGTAGACAATCCACATATGCTACAAGGCAGAGTAGAGGCCTTCACTACACTGCCTCAAGCCTCCAAAATCTTTACGACATCCTTGAGTACAAAGCTCAGCTCACACTGTGTTCATGGTGGCGAAAAATAATAGTTTTTGATCCAGTTCTGGAACTTTCACTTTCTAGTGAGAGCGAAGGCTTGTCCCTCGGAAACTGTAGTACCGTGAGAGGCTGTGAAAACATAACAGATGCTGCTCAGCCCACATCATGTCTCCTTTCATCGTTCATAGTTCTGGACTTTTATTTTTGGGTCTAAAGTATGTTACTAGAAGAGTCAGCTCTTAATTTCAATGAAGGCTGCCTTTCTGGTAACCATTACATCACCTTGGAGGATAGAGGAGATCCAGGGTCCCATGACAGCATTCGAGTACGCAATATTTGCAATATTTCAGTGAATCCTGCTTATCCCCATTTCCAGGTGTCTTGAAGTTCCATGAAAATCACTCCCTTCCACATCTTGACTTACTTACTTTCCTAAACTTTGCCTCACCCCAGAAAAGTAAGACTTCAAATACATGCCGTAAGGGTTTCCAGCTGAGACAGAAGAAAAATCGCTCAAGGATATGCCAGTACTATTCCCAGAAGGAGAGAAGGGGAAACTTTAAGAGGTTATCCACGATAACCTGATGCCAAGCTGAGGCATTTTACGGCTGAGCCTCAGCTCATCCTCCCGGAGTGCAGGCAGAGCTCCGTGTGCCCGTCCAAGCTCTGCCACCAGCCTGCATTTGCAGAGCAGGTAGGAGGACTTTCAACACCCGCTTACCAGACATTACTCCTTAGCAAAGCCTCTTGTGTCAGAAGCCAGTGCTGCTTTGGGAACATCTTGCAGCCATTATGTAGGCTCTCTGTTACTCAGTGACAAGCCATTAGATAACTGTGTGTTACCACCAGGAACAGAACATTTCTGTTAATGTTTCTTCTTAATGGAGAAAAAAGTAGTGGTAGCGGTTTGAGAAGTGACACCCATGCGAAGCTGAAAATCCCCATTTCTTTCATAGCACCACAGATTCCTGCGGCTATGGGATTCTTTACTGTAGGGGAAGCCAAATGATGATTTATTCTGCTCTGTGTACTCATGTTGTTCAGGGTGGGAGCACAAGCCCCCGCTGACACCACCGTTGAGTTCACATGCACCGGAATCTGTGGGGAGAGTTTTTCAAAGACCCACAGTTATTGCAAGAAAAACAAAATGACTTTTTTTTCCCTGACCACATCTGGATGTGGATGTGGTCAGTGCCAGGTTCTGCCCTAGCGTTGCCTGAAACAATACTGTCTGTCCCATGAAGCCCTGTCTAAACTCATGCTATCGCAAGTACGATAGCAAACATTTTAAAACACAGTTATTTTCATTTCTGTGAGATGCCATTGGACTGTTGGATCAACTGCTGACAGAGTCAAGGACCTGACACCAGCCCGGAGGTGGGCTTTCTAGATTTTTTTTTCTCTCTTTTTACTATTTTAGTCACCTAATAGTATGTGAGCTGCAAACCAAAGCAGATGTGATTATCTCAGCTGTCACTGGGACGGAAGTGGCATTGTAAATAGATAGGATCCAGACCACATAGCACTTTAAAGATCCAATTGCCACACGCCGATATACAAATAGTGACAAATAGGAAACCACTGCAGCCTTTCAAGCATCAATGCAAAGCTTTCACGAGGACTACCACCATTGTCAGCTGTTATTTCATTCATACCTCTGAGTACCACCTTACGTAGAGTGTGCTGCAGAAGCTCCTTCTCAAAGCTGCATGTTCAGCTTTAGTGAGAAAAGGAAATGGTAGGCAGAAATAAAGTAATTGAACTGCCACAGTTATGGCAACCCTAACAGCGGCTGAATCAATGAGAAGTGAAAAGTATATTATGGGCGATGTAGACTTTCGAAAGGAAGAATGTTATTGAGAAGGGCAAGGTTAGAAAATCATCATTAAAACTAGATTTAAAGGTATAAGCAAAGACTCAGTCAGCCTGAAAGAAATTATCTTCACACAATTAAGCATATACTTAACTGGACTTCTTATTCAACTTAGCTTACACTTAAACAGTTTTCCAGTACAAGTAGTAGTTGTTCTTATCACAGCAGATGTTCTCTGAAATTCTGTGTCAGCATCCATTGTAGGTAAATCAACCTGTCTATGGAAAACAGTTCCTTTTACAAAATCATAGGGCTTTTGATATCTAGGACAATTAAATAAAACGGATGGTTTTGCCTATTGTTGTGTATTTATAAGTGACTGGTACCCACAGCACACCATCTGTAGGTAAAATACTGCCTGAACGGTTAATTAATTTTATATTTGCAGATATACTATCGTTAAGTCAAGTCTGATTCTGCTAGCAATTCTAATACCCTAACTTTACATCTTTTTAGGGTGATTACCCTATTTTCTAACAAATATTTTGATTTCAAGGGGACTTTTCAGGGAGCAAGATGCTTCTTGGTGGGAGTAGAACTGGCAACACTTTTAAGGTAGACTTTAATAGTAAACAAATCACTGAATTTGCTAGATTTCTCTGAATATTATATGATTTTTGATTTATATATCTAATAACTTACAGTAGTTTATTTTTACATGTTATGTTAAAAACTGTAAGCTTAAATTCTGCTGAGTCTTTGGTATATTTATTAGAACCAGAAATAGTTATGAATAGAGATAAGTCATTCTTTGACTCTTGCAGTGAAAGCATATTTATTAAACCAGAAATAGTTATGAATAGAGATAAGTCATTCTTTGACTCTTGCAGTGAAAGCTTACCTGCTGTATTATATAAACTCCCAAGTTTCATTTTACCAGTCAAATAATTGAAGATTGAAGAATATACTTCAGAGCCTAATGTTACTAAACCGTGCAAAACCTGTTAACAATCCACAGAATTCTATTAATGCAAATACTACCATGGGTAATTTCCCTTCCTTTTTTTTTCTTCTTCTTCTTTTTAAAAGTAAATGAAATGCAGACATATATTTATTAGAACCAGAAATAGTTATGAATAGAGATAAGTCATTCTTTGACTCTTGCAGTGAAAGCTTACCTGCAACAAACTGTATTATATAAACTCCCAAGTTTCATTTTACCAGTCAAATAATTGAAGTACATGTAATATACTTCAGAGCCTAATGTTACTAAACCGTGCAAAACCTGTTAACAATCCACAGAATTCTATTAATGCAAATACTACCATGGGTAATTTCCCTTCCTTTTTTTTTCTTCTTCTTCTTTTTAAAAGTAAATGAAATGCAGACACCTGATCTAAGGAAGCCCAAAGAAAGACTACATGGTGAGGGTGTTTTGCTCATGTGTATTTCTGAGTATAAAACAGAAGAAGGTTTATTCCATTCTGCATCTCCGAATTAAAAGTACAATCAAATACATTTTGAAGTGCCAAAGGGAATTACTACTCAGGAAAAGTTCAGATCACAATCCTGTGTTTGTCTTGTAAGGGGCACAGGTTACGTGCACTGTGCTGACCTCATTGACATGACTATATCGACCAGAGGAGCTATCCTGTGATTTTACAGTTAATTTTGATTGAACATATCCCATCAGTATCCTTGTCAAATTTGTCCTCCCTCAGGCTGCAGCTTGAGAAAGTTAGGTATCTAAAAGATGGATATCCCTATCTATAGCAGCTGCATTATACTTCCTTTAGCGCTGATGGCGGGAAAGAGACACCTCCAGAGAGCAATTCGTCTCACTCTAAGGTAAATGGCTGAAGTACATCAAATGAACTGCCCTCTGGAGATACTTGTTGCTGTCCTTTATCTATATAGCAGGCTTTAGGCAACTATTTAGGTGGTGAGATGTACCCCAACTTCAATGTCTACATTGTTTTGAAAACAGAACTGAGCCATTTAAGCCTTCACCACGTGGGAGTTGCACGCAAAGACTTTGGTGGGATCCCAAGGTTACTGGAAATTTGCAGCTTCCCCAAGACTGCAGCGGTACCTCTCCAGGACTCAGTGTAAACCCAGACAACCTGACAGCCCCTCTAGCGTACACCACCCGGCTATTGCTGTAGCCAAAATGGTCTCTGTGCTGCTGTCTTAGGGTATTCTGAAGGGGCACGATGGGGCCATTCTGCCAACCTTATGCCACCCAAAAAATATTCTTATGATAATAAAAATCACAGGTACAAGGGGCTTTGTTGCCCATTTGTAGGAAGGGAGATCACATAGGCTGTGGCAGAAGCCAGTATCTGAAGTTCAGGTTTTGCAGTATCCAGCCATTACAGTAGGCTTTTCCTTAACATTTTGCACCGATATACCACGTCCGGCACAGCCCAGTGCCTCTTCCATGGGGTGCTGCAGACCTCATCAACTTCTCCACACCAGAGCTTACACCACCGTTGTCACACCTGAAGCTGATAGGAGGTACAGCCTAAGAGAAGCTCAGCCTGTGGAAAGGCTACAGGGGCTGGAGATCTGGCTGGAAACTGCATGCTGTGACGGCAGCTGGTGGCCAAGGAGAGCTAGTAGGAATGACGTCGTTGCAGGGCAGCCCCGTATCGGTGCTCACACCCGTGCTCAGGGAGCTGGCCGTTAGGTTTCATTAGCTCCTCTGGCTGCTGGAACAAAATACTCTTTGGAGTGGCAAGGCACAGTTTCCGTTTTCTAGGACACCTGCTTACACTGCTCTTTAAGTCAGTTATTCCCTCTTTTCAGTCTAAACCAATACAGACTTGTGGAACAACGCAATAGTTAATTTTTGAAGGAGAAGGTGACGTAGGACAGCAGTTTTTCACAGCCCTGATCTCAATCAATTTTTTTTTTCCTTGTGGATGAATTTCCTCTTTTTTAAGCTCATAGTTACTGGATACTGTAATCATTTACCTTGGTTCACTGCAGCTTTATAAAACCCAGTGTGATACACTTTAAAAAATGGACTAAATTCAGATTTCAGGTTCATTTTAGCAGCAAGTAAAATGTTTGGCTTGCAAACCGTGCCTTTCAGTAGGCTGAATGTGTTTCCGTGCTAGGAATTTCCAGGAAACTCTTGGGTTACAATTACAAGAAGTTAAAACTGCTGCAGCAGAATTGTTAACTGGAAGTCAGAATTTCCTTTACACCATTCCTCTTATGCTCAGTCCTAACTGGACATCACTTAATGAGCTGGCTTAAATACTATGTTTCTTTTCTTTTTCTGTTACATTGTTTTGGTATTTGTGTGATTTTTTTTTTTTTATCCTAACCTCTAATTATTTGTTCTTTGGTCTGGTTCTTTTACCTTACACTGGATTATCTACTTAAACCAGCATTTTCTAACAACCCTTCCAGGTTACGGGACTCACTCCTTTAAATTTATTAGGGATATGCCGAATTTTTAAAACAGGTTAAAGACATTTTTTGCACTCCTTTCCAGGCTTCCTAATTACATGGTCAGTAATCCAAAGAAGAATGTAAGCAGGAAAGTCTGTGATAAGAACAATAAAAACAGTGTTTGCTCTAAGGAACAAAACTGAAGCAGGCTTCACAAACTAAAGGAAGAGAAGGAAAGAAGGTAATGGGTGGATTCAGTTGGAAGACAGACACAGGGATTTTTCCTTAAAAAATATTTTAGACAGTGAGAAACTATGAGTGAAGATAACTAGAGCATAATATAAAACCTGAAGAAAGAAATGGAAACATGATTTAATAAGGCTCAGCAAACAGCGAGTCTAGGGATGACACTGCAAGACAGATGGTATCCCAAACAGATCCCTGCTCCGCAAACTCAGATGACCCCTTTTCTTAAAGCTGCAAGATCTTAAGATGCAAGGAGATGACCCTGGGAAAGTGAGAAAGTGAGGAAGGATAGGGCTGGAATGCTGGCTGAGCGAGCCACAGGGACAGAGGACAGTTTGTTTGATCCTATGTGTCTGTTATTTGAACATAGATCTGAAAGACGATAAGGACCGAAGACCTATTTTTCGCCGCCCAACATATTGTGGAGTTCTTTGCAAAATAAATGCAAAGCTTGTTGAAAGCAGTAGCATTTGTATTTAGTCGGATTTTACTCACTGTTATCATGGGCTTGAGCAACCATGCTGAGAAATGGAAAGAAAATTTGCATCAGAAGAAATGACACACATAGTTTCATGTTTGCTTACTTATTCTATATGTAAAATACAAAAATAATAGAGATGTTTATATGGTTGTTTGTATAGCAAATGTGAGGTTTACAGACAATTTGTCACTGCTGCAGCCACTGGAATGTGCCAGTAAATCTGTGGCCCTGTGTCTCCTTACAGCTGCTTTTACATTTGGAGTATAAGCCATGTTAGCTTCTGAAGGATTTATCAGTTTAGAGGACAGCTGTGGTGTGTTCAGGAGAGAACCTAAGGACAGCATGGCTCCAAAATAAAACTGTGTTTGGCTACTCAATCTTCTGACACGTAAGACTTTTCTACAGAGAAAAGACTTCCAGTGGAGGAGGCAGAGCCTTCCAGGGACCCCCTGCAATTACTTCCCCACTCTACACCACAGGCTTTGAAGGCTTCTTCTGTGAATTTTTCTTGTCTAACAGGAAAAAAAAAAGATAACATGGGGATGGATGAATGGATGGAATATGTACTATTAGAAAAAAATCAAAACATTCCAGCAAACACACTTTTTTCCATGAGAAAAAATCCACGTCAGTCACGTTGCTTGGTAAGCTTCTGGAAGGCTCTTAGATGTTGTAAGATAACACTACACAGAACAGGGTAGCTGTAGCTTGCAAATAGACAATAACCTGGTCATTTTGTTGACAACTTATTTTGTTCACACATGCAATTAAAATTAAATGTAAGGACTGTTTGGTAGTTTTTGGAAGACAGAAGAGTAAAATCTAAGCAATGTAAATCCTCTGCAGCAAGCAAGACCAGTTCTGAATGTAAATTTATTTTCCTTTTGTGTTGTTTTTGTTTTTTTTAAACAACGTAAATACATACTAAACAGCACATCAGGAAAACCTAGGAAATCAAGTCTAAAATGACCTTTTTCCTTTGTCCTTGCAAAGGAAAGCTGACGAATGTTCATGAGCTTCCATTCATCATGTTTCATAGGAAAATAGGAGACAGTAGGCATCTTGAGCTGGTCTGTATTGATTCACGCGCAGGGATCCTCCTCCAAGACCGTTGTGCTAAATAGCTAAGCACATTCCAATTGCCCTTCTAAGAAATCTGAGTTTTATCCTAAGTCACATTGGTCATCGGTCACATTTGAAAGGTTTCAAATACTCATTTGAATTATTATTTTGATTAGGAGATATTGCTTCTAGGTAGTATTGCACCAGATTATAAATTCCAAAGTCTGTCGTATAGTCCAGGATTGATTATGAAGTCTTTATCTTTATTTCTTGGAAAGATGTCTGACTTTTGCCCTTTCGTTCTGTACTAGTCATGATAATTTCAGCATTCTGTTTTACGATTTTCTTATTTACACCACATCCAGAAATTCACTCTTGCAGCTGTTCCTCATGTGATTATTTCTAGTAGTTTCATTGTGGTTACCCATGTGAATAAGGCTTATTGTTGTGGTATACCATCATAAGCTACAAACATGCAAAAATGATAAAGGGACAGGAAACTTTCAAACCCTTTAAATAATTTATTTTGGTTTTGGATATGTATTCTTTTTTGGTTTTGCTTGGGGTTTTTGTTTTGTTTTGTTTTGTTTTAAGATTGCCCTGCAGCTATTTAAAAATAGCTTTAAAAAGTTTAAAAACTGCTTTCACTGGCTTACTTTAAGTAAGTCAACCACAGGATAGCAAGCAGTTTCAAAATCTGCCAAACCTTTAGCCAGTAGAAATTAGCAATTATGCAGTTATTTTTATTAGCTGCATATTTTATAAAAATATAAATATCTATACAATAAAATATTGTATAGATTGTTTTATTTTATGACAGTATATGACATTTATTTGTGACGGTATAACTGCTATGATTATTATAAATGACAGTCAGATGAACTGGCAAGGAAGAAACCATAGGAACCAAAGTCTAGTATTTTGGAGTATGTATTTATACTGGAGAAACAAGCTCCTAAATACACTACTGTAATGGATACTGGACAAGCAGGCACTATACAAAAAAAATTCTGTTTTCCTTTTCTTGTGAAGAGCATATGGTGAACACTGTTCCCTGGTGCCAGCAAAGATCTCTGCCGCATCAGTTACTCTGCCATGGAGATAGGAACTATGAGCTTTTGGACTCACATACAGTGTAAACAATCACCGCTTGATCGCTTTGCTGAATACAGCTCACATCCTATTACTTATTTCTCAGCTCATGTCTTGGAACTGTATCTAAACTGACATCAAAACAAGGAACACTTATCCAAATTCTTCGTGTATGAAGAAGTTACCTACTCAAAATGAAAGAAATGTGAGCTATGCCAAATTAAGGGAATGAGCAGCCAAGTCAATAATGGAGGATTTGTAGTCATAAAGACTACTTTGAATTACAGTGTCTGCAGGAGACCTTGTCAGTACTTCGATGTGTTAGGAGGTTATCGGCCATCTTCTCCATGCTGCTCTTAGTTTAAAGTGGGTGGGGAGTCACAAATATTAACACTGCAGGAAATATATTACTGGTTTGTGTAGCAAGGGATGCAGTCTCATAATAATAAATATTGTACCTGAACACTGAAGAACTGAAGTACCAGAATCTTTCCGCAGTTTTTAATGGAAACATCTTTGACAACATCAAGAAAGACTGATTACAGATAAGAAATCCGGGAATCAGCATATGGTCTGGCTTAGCTGGAAATCTCCATCACTACTGAGCAGAAAAATCCTCTTCTAAACGCTACAACAACCCTCATGCTGATAATAAAAGAAAGATGTGTCCCATGGTATGCACTTAAGCTGCTGCTGGTGGTCGTGACATGACACGAGGCCTCTCTTAAAAGGGCACAGCAACCCTAGATGGCAGTTCAATGAAAGCTGTGAAAATAAACAAACATTTAAAATTGTAGAAATTAAACTCTAAATAATTTAAAAATCTGAGTTAATTGGTACAAAACCTCATGCATCCGTTTTTACTTTTGTTAAATGTAGCCTTCATTACCTCAGTTTAACACAAACTATCTAAACTGAGTTTAGACAAACCTAAAAAATCTAAAACAAATTCACAGTAGCTACTTAGAAATTCTGCATCAATTTCCTATCAGGTTTAAAATCACACATTTGTTGTACTCCATTGAAAACAGAAGAAAATTATGTGGAATTCCGCTCACGTTACATGACTAACTCCCCAAAAGATGCTACTAACGCTCACAGGTAAGCTTTTACAACTAACACTGAAGAAGGAATATTATCCCTGAAGCCTGAATTAAACTGATTAATTGGTAAACTGAAAGCAGTGTCATAATTGACTTATGAGTCAGTGGAAAAGACAGGAAGTGAATTATTCTGTATCCTCCTGAACTTGCACAGGAATTTATTTACGTAGAACTATAGTTACCCTAGTTGGAGTTTAGCCAGGGCATGAGAGGTAACACCACCTCCGCTTTTAAGAAAAAAGAAGCTGTATTTATGCCGTGCATCGATGCAGAGAAAGATTTAGTTGCTTATATTAATCCTGCAAGACCTCCGCTGAACATGAGAAATATAATTGGAAAAACGAGCTTTTAGAATTGCACCTGAATGGCTAGAAAGATTACAGAGCATGTACTTGGTCCTTCCTCAAGTTTCTATTGGCAGGGTTACAATAATTCAGCCTAAAACACAGGGCTACGCTGAAACCGATTACATCATTCTGCGAAGCAGGTAATGCGTGTAGTTTTCTGAACAGTAACACGCTGGAAGTTACTGAGAAACTTCTACTAAATCTTCCTGCCCTTCACCAAATGATATACCCAGATTTCCAGGTAAGGAATAAAACAGAATATTTTTTGCATTTCCATTTATGAGCAACAGACACACACATACACGTACGTGCTCTTTCTTACCAATATAATCAAAGGAAACAACATCAAAGTAATTTATGCTGTATCCGCTCAGTGGAAATACACATTTCCTCTACCTTACACTAAATAGCTGGTTTCAGGTATTTGAATTTAAGATGAATAAAAGACTTTGTAGACCTGGGGACACTGTCTGATAAAAAATTATGTTATCTTAAGAATGCATATTATGGATTTCATGGGGTATATCAGCATTGTATAATCAAAAGAATTTGTAAATGTTTGTACATTTCTGTACATAAACTTTGGCACACTGTTATATTCCACTGTGGGGAAAAAAAAACAAACCTAAAAGGTGCTATTCAGAAATAATTGTGTGTGCTGCTTGCATAATATTTGGAAGGATAGGTCAGCCATATCTGGGAAAAAGTCAGTCTTAGCCAGATGCAGAAAAACCACTCCATTATTCCTGTCGGGCATTGGGAGAATTTTGAAAAGGAGCTTAAATGAACCTGCTCCAGCACATCATTGTACGTATTAGTATGTTTGAAGATGCTAAGAAAGCCATCCATCAGTGGTATTGTTTTACTCTAATTTTTACAAGCATACAGACTAGTAGCTCATTTTAAATTAAAATACTGACAAAATGCTATCAAAATGTAGCTTTCTAGGCTTCTGCCTTTTAAAGCACAAAAAAAGGAATGCATCTTCTCTGGATTTTGAGATCCAGTTCTAAGTTGTTCATTATCTGTAAAACCTCCAGACTGTCTGCATATCTAACGTTTAGTGAGTATTCCCTTGCTTCCTCTATTCCTTTTAGCACTTACTCTGACCACATAATTTGTTATGATTTGGTGGCCATTAGCTCGTCAGCTCTTTTCCTAACTGAATGGATTTGCAGACTAGAAAGGTTATGATGATCATCTAGCTTGACCTCCATAGCAGTATAAGCCAAGAAATTTTATAACGTGAATTTTGCTTTGAGTCCATAATTTGAGGGATGCCTTAGAGCCCAGGATTTAGAAAAGATATTGAATCTTAATTTAGAATTTGGGAGATAGATAGAGTTTAGTGGGTCCTTAGGGATATTATACCAAACAACTCCTCTTGTGGCTAAAAGAAAAGGATCTCATGCTTATTCTGAGTTAGTATAATTTCACTTGCCATTTACTGGTTTTCACTGTCATCTTATCTGACAGATTAAAACGCCTTCTAATATTTGAAATTTTCTTCTCTTGCAAATCCTAGTATGTTACGATCAAGCTTTTGTATAAGCTAAACAGATGCTTCTTCAGTCTCTCACTGCAAGGCAGATTCTCCTGGCTTTTCTAGTTCGTCAGTTACTTGTGTTAAAATGCAATACCACTATTTCAGTAACAGTTTGATGAATGCCATATGTAACAACAACATTATTACTACTTCTTAATATTCCTCTGCTTTTACATCCAAGATTTGTACCATAAGCATGAATCTTTTTGAGTTGCTCATAACCACACTAAACACCTCTATAATTTGACTTAATATTCTTTGTACTTAGATGCCTTTCCACTCATCTGTATTCAAATAAACAGTTCAGTAAGTCCCATTCCACCCCCACCCCCCCGCAAAAAAAGCAGGCTCTGCTTCAGAAGTAACATCTCCCTATAAATATTTACGGCTGCGGTTACTAGTGATTATTTTGCATTTTCTTTATATAAGTTAATAAAGATTATGAACAGGATTGGAATAAAACCAAATCCTTGTTGTACTTTGCTAAACAGGTATGTTCAATGATGAACATTCAACATTCAATGATATAATTACTTCATTCAACATTCAAGATATAATTACTTTTCAGATCTGCGGGGTAACTTTTTTTGTTCAGATAAATATATGTTGCAAGTTTTGTATAAGAATATTTTTACATAGAATATTGGCACTAAATAGAATATTGGCACTAAATAGAATATTGCATAATGTCTTCATAGAAGCTCAAAATTATAGTTACCTATGCCAGGTGAAACACTAATCCCATTAACAACAGGCCTAAACTCCAGCCAATCCTGCTGATATTAGAAACTCAGTAATTCTTTAATTCCTACATGTGATGCTTATGTTTGACTTTCATGATTTTGCCAAAAGTTCTCGTCATGTTATTTTAGCTCAAATAACCTTTTGCTTTATATTTCTAATGGGCACCAAATCAGTTTCTCTCTTTCATTTCTGGAACGAACATAGACAGGTTGATTATCACCATGAATGATTCAGAATCCCATAAAATTCTGGGACATGTCTTAGTTGGTCCTGGAAGTTTAAATGTTTTTACCTTTACCTGTTGCTATTTAGCATCCTTACTAAGTGATGATTGAGTAAAACATGTGCAATTATATCCACAAAGTATTACTGCATTATCCAGGTTTCTATCAAAAAAAGAAAAGAAATGCTTCTGTACGTCCGCATTGTTACTGAAAATTGAAATATTTCAAAGTAGCAGGGAAATCATGCCACTGCCAAGATTCTTTTGTTCTTGATCCTGACATTTTAAAAAACGTACTCCCCTTGTCCTGTAGGCAACGAGCCATGACTTTTCATTCATATATTTAGCTACTATTGTTCATTCTCATTGTTTCACAACTGCTAACTTACCATTTCTGCTTATCAGCTTCCATATTTTTCCTTTCGTTTTATACACATTTTAATTGTTGCTTTCATTTTCTTTCTTTAACTGAATGCGTTCAGCTGAAAAGAAACTTGGATGATTGTGGCAACGTCATCTTTTGGGAATCCTGTACAGTCTTCCTAAATAAACTACCATTTACCTATTTGATGTATTTTTCCTACGTATCTCTACCTATACAAGCATCATTCAGAGTTTTCTTCAGATTTGGAACAGTGACCCTTTTCCAGCAAAGCTGCAAAATATATATGGGAAATATTTATATATAGCAAATATAGTTAAATCATGCCATTTACATTTAAGCAACCATAAACTCAGTAGTCTTTTTTTTTGGTCAGAATTGTCAGAATTCAAAGCACCTAAGTGCTTTGAAAACAACATACGATTTTATTTTAGAAAATGGTCATCTATTATTTATACAAAATCTAGGGCATGTTTACTTGTGGAGGTTTGAGAGCTAGACATACCCTACAGACTGAGACAAAAAAAATATAAAAGATGATCCTAAGATAGCTCGTTCTAGTTACTTTAGCTAAGTGTTTACATAGCTGCTCATCCAGTTCTGTATTCAGATAATCTGTCTCACCGGTGTCCAATTTTCTGATTTATCAGTCTAAACATTGACTCATAAACACACCAGGTCTTGGATTTGTGAAATCAGGAACTCCAGGTATCTTTACCGAGGCTGACAAGTCTACCTTTCTGCGCGTTCTGTCTTTCTTAAGGAAGCTACAAAGTGATACGAACAACCGAGTCGTGACAGACATCCTACTGAAAAAACATAGGTCACGCATTTGAATAAATGAGCCTTAGATACAGGTCTGCGAAGTATCAGTGGAAAGATCTTTCACGGACAAAAACTGCACGGTGTAATACATTTGTGTATTCGGACTTTTTATCCTCCACGTTTCCGAAAGAACTGCCTCAATTATTTGGCATCTTATTAGTTACAGATGTATTTGTGAAGCATCCAGAAAGTAGGCCCTTTCCCTGGCAGGCATTTTTTGAGTACGTAGCCTCCCATACACTCACTTTGTGATCTTTTTTCCCCACCCGAAAGCTCCCCCCCCGGTCCGCAGCCGCTCCCTCCGTCAGTGGTAAGCTGTATACAGTTCAGCGTAGAAAACTGTTTTTAGTTTATACAAAAAGACGCCCAGAAAGATGAAGGCGCGCAAGCCCCGACGCTCTCAAACGCCCCAAGCATTGCAGCGCAGTCAGGCGGCGCCTAAGGCCGGCGTGCCCTCCCAGTTTAACCGTACCACCGGCCAGCCCCTCGGAAGGAACTCACGGCAGCGTAAAAAGCCGCAGCCCGGCACGCGGCCGTGCCTCCGAGCGGACGCCTGCGGCTTTACCTACCGGCGGGCGGTGCTTGGCCGGGGG
>NW_008794408.1:3139041-3140934 GCF_000699145.1 Aptenodytes forsteri
GTGCGGGTGCGGGTGCAGCCGCAGGCGGGGCGGGGGCGGCTCCCGCGGCAGGAGCCCGGGAGGGGCCCCGGGATGCGGCGCCCGGCGGGCACGGCTGGGCGCTCCCGCCCTCCCCGCTGCAAACTTCTCCTCGGCGTGAGGCGATGCGGGACAGCCAGGGCAAGCGGAGCTCTCCGGAAAGCGGCGGCACCCTCCTTGCCGTAACCTGCCTTAGGCTAGGTGGAGGGGCCTGCGTGCCTCCTTTCTCCTCCACCTGTAGAGGGGGTGCAGCTGGCACTTGGCCTCGTTTGACTGAAGTGCTTTCGTGTGTGTGAAAATAATGGTGCAAAAGTGATTTTTCGTCTTGCTGCTGTCTGCGCGCTTTACAACTAAACCACGTTTTTTGTCGTGTCTGTTGTGCAGAACGGAAGATGAGTGCTGGCAAGTCTAGCAGGAATGTTTTAGTATGTTATTTGTCCCTACTGTCTGTACTGTGCTAGCTTGCGGTAGTTGTTCTTGCCAGTTCGCAATTGGGCGCATTAGTTTAATTTAAACTGCTGAAAGTAGATTTGTGTGAAGGTGTTAGATGGTGAACTGAGGCATCTGGGACCGAGAGAGAGAGAGAGGTATGTTTTTTTGGCCTGGCTGTACCCAGGTGACGACATCTTAAACAGCCTCAGCAAGATTTTTCAGAGCTTCTCTCTCCGGGCTCTTGTTCATGGCATGTGTTTGTTTTCCATGTGGTTTTGTTATCTCCAAGGGGAATGTTTTAGTAAGCACTTAACCCTGCGTAAGTAGAGAGTTTTTGGTGCTGGGGTTCCTGATTCTGGAAGCTGATCTGTCATTTGGTTTTCATTCTTGCTAATGCTAAGTATGGTCTTGTCTAACTTTTTTAAACTGCTTGTCAGAACGCTGTTTGTCTGGTCATAGCTATGTGTTGTGAGAGTAACAAATGCTGTAGCTGTAATTCAAAGACAAATACCTTTCCTTGATAAAATGATGGCTCTAAAATTAAATTACTCTTTATTTAACTGTGGGTTAAGGAATGAATAATAGAAGACCTAATATGCATCATTCAGGGTCCACCTGAATACTGACAGCTTTCCACAAGACACTAGCACATATACATGTGATGAACATCCAATATATGTTAACGCTTCTCCAGGGATCAGGTCTTTCCTGGGAAGAGTAGAAGAAGGAGACAGAGAGAGAGAGAGAGATAAAAAAAATATTTTTCATATTGAGGGAGCATGAAAGGGATTTAGGTATTTTCATGACACAAATAAATGTTTCTTTTGCAGTAATTGGCAACCCTGCCTCCCCCCCTTCCCCTTTAGAAGTTTTTTTCCTTAGTTCACTTATGACTAGTGTCATTGAGTTGAGTTGGAAAATATTTATCCGACTCTTTAATTCATTCAGGTTGACCAAATATATAATAGGATAGTATTCGCTAATATTCCAGATATTTTTGCTACAATGGCATATTCTGCAGTATTTTAGGGAGGTGAAAGAAGTGATGGTGTGAAGTGGTGTACTGGCTCAATATTATCCTAGATAAGGTCTTCTGTCACTATTTTAGAAAGAAAAAATAGTGACTTACCGTTCATGGCGACTTAACATTCATGTCAGGCTTGTGATCCTTTTCTGTTAGCTTGATGCATGGAGCAAAACCCCCATCTCTCTCCCATACAGTCTTGTGCTGAAGTTCACCTTCCTGTTTCAGCCATATTTTGCCCCTGCTGCTATGTCTTTCTACTATCATAAATGCTGTTCATTTTATCACTGAACTCCTATGTTCTTGCTCACACACTGTTTAAGTCATGAAATAAAAGGCTAGTGATTGCAGGTTTACCTTCACCTTTTTACTTTTTTTTTTTTTTTTTTTTTTTTTTTTTTTTTTTTTTTTTTTTTTTT
>NW_008794408.1:3141277-3147609 GCF_000699145.1 Aptenodytes forsteri
CCCCCAGGATTTTTTGAACTGGGTTGTCAACAAAATGTCTTGCTTAAAACATCGTTCAGCATTGGTAACTGATGTGATCTTACTGTCATCACTTGCTCATGAAAAAATACTGAAGTTTTCCAATACTGAAAAAATACTGAAGCTGTTTTCCATTGGCTAGGCTTGCAGTGTAGAACCTGGAGATAGGAAAGAATGAATTCAAACTAGCAGTTCTTGGAGGGTGATCTGTCCAGGTATGTGCAACCAAATATTGCTTCTGACTGTACATCTCTGCAGCAGAATGTACAGAGCAGTGGTGCAAATCATCCAGTCCTTACTTGCAGTAGCAGATAAAAGTGAACTGCTAATACCTCTGAGGTTGTATAGATTCTCTGACTTGTTATTGTGGTTACTGTTTTAAGTTCCATCCGTTTTTACCATCAACAATGTATTGCTAGACTTAAAAAAACCCAAAAAACCAAAAAAAAACCCCCCCCCAAAACAAACCCCAAGACATTTCCCATCTTTAAATGAGGTTTATTAGATCACATTTCTAAAATATGCTTGTATTTTCTGCTTTATAAGTGCTCTTAGGATCATACTGATGAAAGAGGACCGAAACCAGCATGTCAGTAGGATAGCATGGCATGTCTTAAATTTTCAGATTGCTCTTCATTGGAACTAAAAGTCAGAGATTTTCAGCCAACTGACAGACTAAATAGCTTGGCTGAGTAGTAAAAAAACATTAAGCAGATGTGGTTAGCCAAGCTAGTTTTCATCACAGAATGAAGCAAGCTATCTTGTCAGCATTTGACATCTCATACACGTTCTTTCTGTTAGATTTAGTTTGCTGAACCAACAAGTACAGTTTGGTTGACCGAACTGGAAACTTCTTACTTGGTAATCAGCTTTTCACTGTGGTGTAAGGCACATAATACGTATCTTGATTATTTGGGTTCAGTTTTTGCCATTTTCTGCTTAACAGTAGCATCCTTGCTGAATATGTTCTTGTGCAGTTGATGTTGTTTTGATTTCAGACTAGCCATGTGACTTAATGTGATGCCTCTGGCCACCCAAATACATTTCTGTCTGGGGAGGAAGACTATGGGAATGACAAGTCTGTCTCTTAAACCAGCAGTCTTACCAAGAGCAGTTTTCAATGCAATTTTAGTATTACACATAATTGGAAGCGGTCTCTTTAAGTGGTGATGAGTTACCCAAAGCATGTTGTATACAGATCAGTAGCAATGCTGGAGGGATATGTGGTGTCTTGATCAATGATATGTTAATGATAAATTATCTCAGTGACAAAACAATGTGTTCTACCCTATATTAAATTAGGCTGACACTTAAGGATAATAAGCAATTAAGAGAATGTTTGGCATACCAGATGTGGTCTGCTTTTGCCTAGCTGTCAATTAAATGCCCTTATCAAATATGCAGATAATGAAAATGTTTAAATATACCAAATAATGCAGCAGAAGCTGTTTCCCCTATGTCGAAATTAACATTGTACATAAGAAGAAACGAGATATGGAAAAACAGGATGAAATCTGAGTGATTCCCAGATTGTTCCGTGCAGTTCTCCTTTTTGATTTGGACGTATAAAATAGGTTTGAGTATTTGAAGGCTGAAATAATCATATCTTAATATAGTCTTGGGCTTTGTATGTTAGCTTCAGGTACCTGGTAGAGCTCTTGAGTTCCAAAACTCTTGCAGAAATTCAGCTTTTCAGATGTGGAGGAAAATCAGTCTATCATAAAGACAATGCTTGGATCTCCTAACAAGTCTTTGATCTCAAACTCACTGATGTTATTTCTTTTTTTTTTTAAAGACGACTTATTCTTGATTTTAACGTGATGTCAACTTTGTCTTCGCAATCCTGATCTCTGCTGTCTGTGAATCTCAATGCCATAAAAAAGATGGCTCGGTGCACTCCATGCTACGTTATTACAATGTTTTTAACATAGTGTTTTTCCAAGAATTCAGTTACTGGGAGGATTACGCAGTATTCATTTTGGCTAGGTGTTTTCCTTTCTGATTCGTTTATCCTTTCGTATGCCCTGTGCACAGAGGGCTTGTGTACTTTTCTGCAAAGCGGCTTCTCTGTATACGATGAATGGAGTATTTGGAACCTCATCAATGAGATTTCAGTTGCAGTGTTTGTGTAGAAAGAGATAGTTGATGTCTTGCTTTAGGAAAGTAGGAATTAAAAAGGGACATGTAATGCTGAAAGGATGAGTGAGGACTGGGGTCTTTTAGAGCTGATGGGTGCAGAGGAGCCGGGAACATGGATAAGGCTTGAGCTTTCTGTTAAGGAATGTGAAATTGTATGTGTAAGGAATTTGGAAGAAGCAAATTGTTGTGAATGGATGAGTGAAAGCAGGGAGATGAGAGCTGACACTCAAGATGTTAAAGGAAAAATCGTTGCTGACAATGAACGTCATCCTAACACATCTCATCTTGGAGGAACTCCATGCAAACAGTATTGCTTATTCAGTCAGTCTTGGAACTGTTGAACTTTCTCTTTACTTGCGGGGGAAAAAACCTGATACTCAACCCTGAAGAAGTTATTTAGTTTATGGTTAGGACAGCTGAATTTCTGTGTGAACAAAAACATATTTAACCATTCAACAACATTAGATCGTTCTTGTTAGCTGCACCTTATTTCTTTATTATTTTCTGGAACTTTTTCTGTCCCACTAGATAAGGATAATTACGTTTAAAACAGAGGAGTAAATGCTTTAAAAATAGTTGTTCCTAATACAGCAAATGTCAGGTGTAGGGCGATGCTGGACTGGGTTTTCAGTCTATGGTGGCAGCAGCTCCCATGAAGCACGGAATACCACAGCATACCTTCTCTTCCCTCTCTTCCTCCTGCTCATGCCCTTTAATACTCAATCAGGATCACATATTTGTATGTCAATGAAAGTAGAACTCATTACACCTGAGGTTAAACTTGGGAATTTCACAACTCCATAATAATTTTTTTTCCCCATATTGAAGGTCTTGTGCAATAAACTTAAAACTGTATATCCCACTTAAAGTCATTTGGTTACGCTGCATTGTGCTCCTCCGCAAATGTTTCAAAAGGGTCTGTGATTACTGATTTTGAAAACTAGACCTTTAATGTCAACATCTATGTAGGTGTAGATGTTCGAGTTACTTTTAAGCATATATGATTCTTGGACTAAGTGGTCACTTGTATGAGAGTAGTGTGTGCCCGAGATTAGATAACCATCAGATATATGCATATATATGCAAGCTCAACATTTGTGAATTTGGCAGTTTAACCAGATATTTGTGTTTTTGAGGTAGCTTTAAGATTCTGCCGAAGTCATGCGTGTGTGCTTTGAAAATAGTAAGCAAAAATTACTGGTAAGTTATTGAAGCAAATAAGGGGAGTTAAGTTTTCCAGATAGCAAGAAGCTTGATTGTGTCCTTCTGAGAAATGTATTGTCTATATTGCTTTTATTTAAGAATTTCTGTAACTTTTAGAGGTGATTTGGTGCCAGTGGCTCTTTATGGAGGTAAAGAAAAGGTGTAACATCTTCAGTGCTGGTGTCCAGGAAGTTCTTATTTAGACCTGAAATTTCTGACGGCAGTTGAAGAACTTACCTAGTGCAGTGATCTTAAAAAATACTATATATTAAAAATGTACATAAAACTTCCTTTCTTAGCTAGTGTTTATTTTTGATATTGAGATTGAATGATCTCAAGTACTTAAGTTGACTTAGATACTGAAGGCAAAACTCCTTCATTTGAAAGAGGGTAAAGACAACTTAAGTTGATTAGATACTGAAGGCAAAACTCCTTCATTTGAAAGAGGGTAAAGACAAATTCATTCTCCCTCACCCCCCTTGGGTTGTCTGTGTCCATGAAAAGCATTAATTATGCAAGGCAGAAAAGGCATAAAGTTGCAGAAGTAGTCCATGTATTACACAATTTCTTTCTTGTTGAAATATTTTTGAAATAACTTATATCTAAAGATGAGAAGATACTCTAATAATTCTGACCACGTAACTTATTTTGGACCTTAGTTTAGAGGATAGATAGGTTTGTGAAGGGAGGCTTACATTCTGTCCTAGTCCAGAGGTACTGATGTACTTAGTATCTTAAATTTATTAATATATGAAATAGTGGTGGGTGTCGCATCGTGAGAAAGCTATGGGATTTTTTTGTTCTTTTATTTTTCTTTAAGGGTCCTTAAAGTTCTTTTCGTGAGAATGGAAATAAGCATATATTATCTCAAAATAGAGACTTCCTGTAATATTAAAAACCCAATAAATTAACAGTCTTAGAGGCCTTAAAAACCAACCTGGTTAACATTATGGACAAGACTTCTTGTATTAAGCAAGAGCCAGAATTTCATTGGTACAATGGACTCTGCTTCGGAAAAAAAGTTTACTAGACATCTAAAGGTCTTCAGAAAGTTTGGCAGAAGCTCTGAAGGGGGGTTTATGAAGAAAGCTGTTCTGGAGCACAAAGGTTTGGTCAGAGAAATCCAACATCTGTAGCTGAGGTTGCCTTCTACTACACTCCCATTCTGACTGGTTGAGAGAAATAGCAGCTTTGCTGCAGAAATGTGAAGAAAATAAAAATCTTCATCACTGCAGGAGTGGGGGATGGGATTCTTTGTTAGCATAGGGATGAATGCCAACAATGAATGTTCTAACTGTGTCTGTTAGAACAGTTTGTCATCTCCTCATCTGTGCCCAGTGAATCGGGTATGAGAGGAGGAATGGGGAATCCAGATGCTGTCTTCTGCATTCTCCTGCTGTGTCCAGAGATTGCTGCCTGGTTTGGAGACTCGGGCAGTTCAAGTGAGGGGAAAATGAAAAAGAAGAAATCAAGAGCCTTTGTTGGAAACTCTGTCTGGATCCTGCACCTCAGACTGGTGAAACTAACCACTCTGTTCTGTGAGTAGCACTTTATGTAAGGTAGTGGTGTTGCCTTGGGGCTACTGGTGAATAATTAAAAAAAAGCAGCAGGAAAGGTCTCTCCAAGGCATGTGGTGTGAAGGGGTGCCATGGTTCTCTCTCACAATCACAGGATGGCTGAGGCTGGAAGGGACTTCCGGAGGTCATTTGGTCCAACCCTCTGCTCAAGCTGGGACACCTGGAGCCGACTGCCCAAGGACCATGTCCAGATGGCTTCTGAGTATCTCCAAGGATGGAGACTCCACAACCTCCATGGGCAACCTGTGCCAGTGCTCAGTCACCCTCACAGTGACAAAGTGTTTCCTGATGTCCAGAGGGAACCTCCTGTGTTTCAGTTTGTGCCCATTGCCTCTGGTCCTGCCACTGGGCACCACTGAGCAGAGCCTGGCGCTGTCCTCTTTGCATTGTCCCTTTAGGTATTTATATACATTGGGATCCCCTTGAGCCTTCTCTTCTCCAGGCTGAACAGTCCCAGCTCTCTCAGCCCCTCCTCACAGGAGGGATGCTCCAGTCCCTTCATCATCTTTGTGGCCCATTGCTGGACTCTCTCCAGTACATCCATGGCTCCCTTGTGCTGGGGAGTCTAGAACTGAACTCATCTGTGTACTTGTTCTGTAAGGTGTTAGTTTGCTTTTTAAGAACAAAGTGATCTTAGCTCTGTGTGCTGAGGAAGCAAGCAGATCGCAGGCCGATTCAGACTGGAGTACTTGTTGGTGTCAGTGTAAATGGAGGCCTTATCTGGAATTCTAGTTTTAAGCCTCTGGGTCCAGGGCGAGCTTTGGTTTGGGGCCCTCTCTGAATAAAAAGGCCCATTCCCATTAGAGGACCAGCTAGAATTTCTTTCTGCTCACCAGCTGAAGGAAAGGATGTCAGGTAGTTTAAGAAGGAAATTAGTTATTCAGCCCCTGGAATTGTTGTGTCAAAAAGGAACATGAAAGTTCTGGATCATTTTTCTATCTTGAGATAATGAGGAGGAAGAAATAAGTCAGTTGAGGCTGAACACTGTCTGAAAAATCTGATTCACGGGATTTTTGTGCAAAGGTTAAATGTAAAGTAGACCTTGTTATGTACAACATTGTCAATGCTGGTAGTTCTGGAAGACATGTCAACTTGATAATTCTGAGCAAATCAAGGAAACGTGGTTTAGACTGGCTTTTTTTCTTCTAACTGCTTTTGTAGTACTCTTGAAAAGTTTCTTCTAGTGATGAGTCCAGGAAAGAATACTAGAAATTAAAAAACATGAGGCCCTAAATCAACAAAACGGTTCACCTTTCAAAATGATACCTCACTCTTCTAAACTTGTTTCAAATTTTCAGTGATGAATGAGTTTGTGCATAAACAATGTTACAGTCCCTACAAGTTGAAATCCAATAGTCCCTTTTGAAGTTTCTTCTGCTAAGAAAAATATTTGTT
>NW_008794408.1:3147700-3176233 GCF_000699145.1 Aptenodytes forsteri
AAGAGAGGCAGTTTAAAAAAAAAAAAACAAAAAACACCCAAAAAAAAAAAAAAAAAAAAAAAAAAAAAAAAAAAATTAAAGAAAATATATTAAAGATTTATGTTTAGTCACAACAAAGCTGAGAAGGACTAATGCTGATCCAGAGCTGCTAGAATACAGGGAAGCCTGTAGTATAGATCCATCAGTGTAAATAAATAATCCTTAGCTGCTGCTTTGTGTACTTCTGGGTGCTTTTTGATACTCAGGTGTAGCTATTGACTTAAAAAGAGATAGCATGTTGACAGATATATTAAAGATTTATGTTTAGTCACAACAAAGCTGAGAAGGACTAATGCTGATCCAGAGCTGCTAGAATACAGGGAAGCCTGTAGTATAGATCCATCAGTGTAAATAAATAATCCTTAGCTGCTGCTTTGTGTACTTCTGGGTGCTTTTTGATACTCAGGTGTAGCTATTGACTTAAAAAGAGATAGCATGTTGACAGATACTGACCTAGGTTTGGAAATTTGAGGCACAGACTAAACTGCTTTTAGTACTACCAGGTACTCTGTGGATGGGAAGGAGTTACTTGGTGAATTCAGAGAGAAGACGTGGGTTTATGTTTTTACTACTATAAAATTAATCCCACAACAAAGAGTGACTACACATTATACTCAGAATGGATAATGCTTGCATAATTTTAAATAGAGAAAGCATTTAAATATCTGGTTACATCAGTGCAAGATGTAATACTTCACAATTTTTGTGTTATCATGAGTGAAATGTAGTTGATTTCAGGAGCCTGGAATTCAATGTACATGAGTTTGTAGACATTTAATTTGGTTTCAGCTTTTAAGTCCAGTGTCTCCACTGCCTTTCGATGCTTGTGTTCTGACACTAAGAGATACCAATCTAGCAAACCAATGCTACCTTATTGGGTACCTTATTGAGTACCCAAGGCACGGCTGCTCTTCATATGCTGAAGGGAGTACTGAAACATACATGAATAAGAAAAATAGAAGCTCCACAGAATGAGCTGTGTGTTTTCAGTGCGAGAGGCAAAGGCTAGTAAGATAGCTCTCAGTCTTATTTTAACACGTTTGTGAAGAAATCAAAAGTCAAATGGAAACGTTAGCTAGCATTGTGGATATTAACATATAGAAAAGAGGCTTTGGTTTTAAGGTGATGGAAAAGGAGTCATCCATATTCCAGTTTGATGGCATTGTCAATGCTATTTCGTGCTTTGTTCTTTAAGGTTGCGTAATTGTCTTTATATAATTTGGTTTCAGAAATACTGTTCTTCACCAGGGTGCTGATACTGGCAGAGAATCTGCTTACACTTCAGTCATCTAGCCCGTTCCTCACTTGCCCCAGTACAGTGATGATGACAAGTGGTATTTCAGACCTCTTTCTGCCAGGCATATTTGCACCCACTTGCACTGGCACTAATACCTGCGTAGCGTAATGTCATCGGATTTAGTAGGTGCTTTAGCTGAAAATCATAGTAGTATGTTTGCCTTTAAGAACGTTCAAGGAGGCTTCACTCTTACTGTTTGCTAGTCCAAGAGGGATTTTAAATTCATGTTGGACCTCAAACGTCAGTGAGTTTAAAAAGAGCATTCAGGTTAATGAAGAGATGACACACATCATAATTATTTGAAGCACACTATTCTAGTTTCCTTCAGAAATTGTCTTGGGATTCTTGCTTGCCAGGCTTGTTATCACCTTGGAGTTATTTGCTGGGTATTGTATATGGCCTTAGATGGACCAATAATGTTATATGTTAATTTCTTCCCAGCCAGAGCGTACAGCATGATCCAGTAAGTTTTTCTTCACATGAAATATGAGGTTTCTAATAGGGAAAAAAAAATCCTGTTGTATACAGTCTTGCTAGTAAAGTTCAGCATAATATTTTGGCAGCTAATGGTCTGCTGGAGGGGAAGTTGGAACTTGTTCCTGACTGAGCTAGGAACAAAGGGAAGGAGAAAGACCTGAATCTGAATAACCTCCATAGAAGGATTAAAAGTATAAAAGGATGTATGAGCCCTGAAGTTTCTGCTACTCTTCGCTGAACACAGTTAAGGTTGCTCAAAAACTGGGGTTTAACTTTTTTTTTTCCTAGTCTACTGTCCTGTTGACCATTATTTATTCTGGCACGATTTCATTAGCGTTTCTGAAAATAATATCCTATAATTAGTGACTTGTTCTGTAGTTCTCTAATAATAATAAATTTCTGTTGTGGTTATCTTACCAGTTATTTAAGAGCCCAGAACAGTCATGTCAACTTCAGAAAGCTGAAAGTTATGTGACCACTAGATGGAGTCCAGTGAGCATATTTCAATACCAGAAATCCTATGTTATGGCTTGAAATATGAAACAGTTAAAAGGGCTAGGTGTTTTGTGTCTCATGCTTAACGATAAATGTTCATTTGTTCAGTTTAGATTGACTTGGACAACTTCCTAAAGTCTTTTGGGTTATTCTTGATATGTCTATCCTCAAGGTATACTGAAGTTTGAACTTAAGGCACATGCTTTACTGGCAGCTCCCACTGCTCATCTGTGGATGAAAATGTATTGTTATTCATGTAAGAATGGACTTGTGAGAAGACTGACCTTTCTGCAGCTCTCAACTATGTGATCAAAAACTACTAGCGAAGATATTTTTTATATATATATATATAAAAAATTTTGTAACTAGCAGGGTTTTAAATTTGTGTGCATCTCTCCATCAGCACATTCATCATACTGTGTATGCAAGATTTGGAATAGCATTTCTTGGGTTGTGTCATTTATGCTTCCTTGCCACTTCTCTAAATGTATAAAAGGCATTCCCTTGTTTGTCGATTAAAAGAAACTTGTGATATTAGCCAGCTATGACGGCTTCCTTGACTAGATGGGACAGAACTAAATCTTGCTCCAATTTTCATAAGCATTATTTTTTACTTTGATATGATCTTTGACATTAGGGACATCTCACACGAATGATAAACTGTTTCTGGTCTTCCACCCGGTGGTATACTTAGTATTTCTAATGTCACAGTAGTTTTTTGTTTCTGTTCAATGCAAATCTCTTCTTGAGGCCTTGCTGAGTGTGCAGATTCTTGGTCAAAATTACACGGGAATCCAAGCATGCTATTCTCAAGACTACCTCCTGGAGTAACCATACTGCCTTTCTTCTGAAGGACGGAATTCTCTTGGATCTTTTCTCTTTCTCTGTCTCCATGGTTAGTGTGTGGCTACCCAGTGTAATGCCACAGAATCATGGAAACTTACAGGTTGAAAGGAAAATCTCTGGAAGTTGCCTAGTGCAATCCCTTGCTCAAAGCAGGTCTGGTTAGAGCAGGTTGCTTAGAGACTATGCCAATCTGGTTTTAATATCCACAAAGATGGAAATACTTTAACTCCAATAGTTGATGACCCTCATGGTTTAAAAAAAAAAAAAATCTTTTTATGCAAATGGAATATTCTGTGTCTGTTACCACTTGTTCTCTGACTATACCTTCAAGAAGAGTCTGGCTCCATCCTCTCTCTACCTTCCCATTAGGTAGTTGCAGACAGCAATAAGATCTCCCTTTAGCCTTCACTTAAGGCTGAACTATCCAAGGTCTCTTAGATTTGTCTCATACATCATATGCTGCAGCCCCTAAACCATCATGATGGCCCTCTGCTGGAATCAGTCCAGTATTTCAATATCTTTCTTGTACTGAGAAGCTCAACATGTTCAGCTTGCTGTCCACCAGGATGTCATCCTTATCATCCACTCATTCAGATCACATCTGCCTAATTTGGCTAAAAGGATGCTATGGGAGACTGTGTCAGAAGCCTTGTTTTACTAACGTTATTCAACGTCCACTGCTATCTCCGTGTCCACAGAGCCAGCCATCTCATCACAGAAGGCAAACAGGTTGGTCAGGCATAATTTGTCCTTGGTAGATCCATGTTGTCTACTTGGAACCACACTCTTATTCTTTATATGTCTGGAAATGGCTTCCAGGAAGGTTGCGTCATAATTTTCCTGGAGACTGGAGTGAATCTGACCAGCCTGTAGCTCCCCACATCCTCTTTCTTGCCATTCTGGATAGTGGATATGAGGGTGACTAAGAATAATCCATATCCAAGCAGGCACTCTGCACTAGCTTTGACAAATCAGGTGCTTAAGAATTTTACTCTAAACACAGAGTAAAACTCACTGTTGTGGCCACAAAGCAGCTTTTTAGCACAGTTCCTTCTTTCCGAAGAAACATCAGTTCTTGAAGAGAATTGCCTGACAAAGCTCTTCTATGAAATTTGTATGAAATAGTCACTGCAGAAACAGTCCTTGCAACAGGAACCAGCACCTGAATTTCCTTCTTCCTCTCCTCTAGGAACATTCCTAGTATGAACTGTTGTCTGTACACTTCTTTTCCCTCTTGTAGGGCTATTGGATCTTCAGTTTTCCTGCAGTATAGCTTTATTGGGCAGAAGCGAGTATGTTGACTTTGATATACTATCATCTGGTTGTTAAGGCACTCCAAAGAGTGGTAAGTGATGTTGGTTTTAATCTCTTCGGGCTGAGGAGGCTTTAGGCCCACATCTCTAGCATTCTGAGCTGATACACAGGCCGCTGCCAGATGGAAGGTAGTGCTCCACCTACAGATACTGTCATGTGTTGTGAAAAGCTGAATTCAGTCAGGATGTGTTAAGATCTCTAAGGAACCAGATGTTCACACCTGTCAAGATGGCATCAGTTTGGGCATGTTAAATACCAAGGACAACTTTGTAGGTAAAAATGTAAGTACCTACTTCTAATGTTTTAAGAGATTAAGCATATTTTTGTGGCTCTTATGCTGGGACCTAGGTGCTTGAATCCTGCCTGAATTACGTTCTCTTGCAGATATGGGCCTGTGTCTTTATGAAATGCTTTGCTATAGTGATGGCATGTCTGAAGACAGAACGTCCATGTTGTTTTTAGTAAGACATTTGATTGGAAGGTCTCCCTAGTTTGATCTGTACTCTCTCAACTGTTCAATTTCTGTCTAGATGCCTCTAATAAATTCTCATTTTGTTAATAAGAATTTTATAGGATCCCCTGAAGATTTTAAATCAACCCAGGTAATTATTCCCTAAAGGATTCTACCTTTGTAAGTGTTAACCAGTGTCAAACTGAAACTTGTAAACATTGGTTAGAACTGTCTGATGTCTAGCACGCATGTTTACTTTGTACCCATGTGATTATGCTTGCTGGAACTCATTTGGTTGTCACAGGGTTGCTTAACATGTTGATTTGAAGTCCTCCAGTTTCCAAGTGAAACGTGATTATTAGGCATTTACTGTAATCAGAGGAGGACTGGTGGTTAGACCCTTAAAGCAATTGTCTAACTGTACTTTTAAGCTGTTCCCAACAATTTTTTGGAGGGGAACTGGAGCTTTTTCTTTATTACATGTCCAAGAGAGCACATCTCAAAAAGATACGATTGTGAACAACTTGGAGCTAACACAACTAATTAATCTTTTTGTCTTTGGGAATCTCATAGTGCAGTCAGTACAGATTCAATATAGTATACAGCAAGGAGGAGCTTGTTGCTCCCCATATAAACAGGTGGTTTGGCTTTGGGATGTAGTATTTGCAATATATACTAAGTCAAATAGCTCTTCATAAGTCTGCATGCTTTCTGGTACAGACCCTTTTTCACAAACCAAGAGAAGACAGACATTAGCGATGTCTCCTCTTCACAACGTTCCTTTCCTCCCCTCTACTCTTCCTTATGGAAGAAGACCTTTTCATAACCCAGGCTCAGCTAAAAGGCAGTTTGCAATGTCTAGCTTGCTGCTCATATGATGTACGGTCCGGGCTTGTTCATATGTTGATTTTTTTTTTTGTTTTGTTCTGTTTTTTACCATTGGATTAAGACTTTTACCTACCACAGGCTGTCCTTTAGCTCTCTTGAGTTGGTAGAAAAAGTTCTGTCAGACCTTTACAAGAATTTTTCCAGCCTCCCGTTTCACTTTGAGATGTAATACTGTAATGGATAATACTACATTGTGTCACATTTCAGTCTGGATGTTCACCGCTTGTGCAGCGTGGTTGCTCATTACAATTGCAGGAATCTCCTTAGTGAAGCTGGAAACTTCCACTCTGCACCAAGTTAATGTCAGGAAGGAGTCTGCTTGCTGGCAGACTGCTTTACATTGCATACTATTCAGATTTCTCTTAATAGCAATATTTAAGCATCTGCTCAAGCTCCTCCTCCCTGTGGTTTCATCCCACCCCTCATATCCCCATATTTATCTCCCTTTCAAGCTCTATTTGGAATGCTTTTATGTCATTGTTGTTACCACTGTGTTGATCCAAGTCAGTTTCAGTTGTCTTTTCTAAAATAGTGTAGAAACATGATGCTAAATTTATTCAAGATATAGTCGGAATTAAATTTGCTCTTAATTGGTTTTGAATTAGAACACCTCCCAGGGTCACTTCCAACCTGAATTAGTCTACAATTCTGTCATCTGTTTGTCTTTCCAAATGAAATTTTTTGTCTTCCTGTTTCTCCACATCCTACCTAGTGCTTTAAAAATGAGGTCATTTTCTAGGCATTTGAAGGAACTGTCTAGTGCATGATAATTTGTTGTAAACTGTTTTATTTTTCTCATGCTCTCTTAAGGCACGAGCTACTTTTTCTACTTTTTGCTAGAAACATTTCCAATTATGAAGTCTCCGAAATTGCATGGAACAACCCTCTAAACAGGGCTTTCTTTTAATAATCTCTTAACTTTTGATACCACGTTTGGAACCTGAACTTCGTCAGGTCTCTGTAATCCTGCATTCCAGATAGGAGTGAAGTGGACTTCTGCACTAGAAAGAGTTAACTTGAATGTATTTTTTAGGGCTGCCTTCCATGGTAATTCCCATGACTATTCTCCCTCACATGTTTGCAAGCATGTCTTTATCCAACCTTAGTGAACAGAGCAAAGCATTTCCCTCACTGTCCTGCTTCTTGTTTTCGAAGAGGGTAGGGTAGGTGGAGAGACAGAAGAAGGTACAGAGACATCGCTCTGCAAGGTTCATGGTTATGTATGAATTACCTTTGCCCTTCAGAGTAGGATTTATGCCAAATTCTTCACCATTACCTTCTTTATTCTCACCCCATGAAAAGCTATTCCTTGTTAACAGAACTGCCTTAACACAATTTGTATTTCTTACAGTATCTGGAATGTGCTAACTGCTGCCTTTGAGAATATGGGACTGGCAGGAACTACTTGGATCACTGTCAAATATTGATTTTTTTTTTTTTTTTTTTTTTTTTTTTTTTTTTTTTTTTTTTTTTTTTTTTTTTTTTTTTTTTTTTTTTTTTTTTTTTTTTTTTTTTTTTTTTTTTTTTTTTTTTTTTTTTTTTTTTTTTTTTAAAATCAATGTGTCTGCATGTTGTTATGGTGTATTTGGGTTAGAAATGTAATGAGAAGCATACTGAGAGGTATTAACTAGCCAGACATTAAGGAAAAATGCTAATAAATCTTAAACATTTCTTCTAAATGTCTCATTATAATGTGCAGGTATTTCCTTGAGATAAGTTAATTTGCATGGGGGCAAATCTGTAGCTGACATCATTAATCTGCTTATTCCCTCCCTTCATGCTTCACTTAAGTCCATTTAATTTAGCTTGTTTTAACTCCATTGCAACAATTTGAGTTTGTAAGTTCACCCTTTCATCCAGTTTTACAATTTGGTAAGTAAAAAAGTAAATACATCTCAGTGCTTTCAGTTTAGCAGAAATATAAAACTAATCAGCAATCTCTGACAGGGTGATTGATACTATTATGGTGTGAATTGGGACAGTTATTTCTTACAAATTCCTTGCCTTTAAAAGTAGTTTAAAAATTTAACACTTCTCAGTGTCAATTAAAGATGTTTACATACTTTTGTGACAGATACCAGTGCAGCATGTGGAGTAGAATCCCGTAGTGATAAATGCGATCAATACAGGTGTGATTTACTATAAAGCCAAGACATTTATGTATTTTAATTTTCATGCTTTTTTTTCTGTTTTAGATGTGGATGTTGATCTGAACTAGATGCTCAGTCAGATGGGTTCTTTTTTACCTTTTTTTCATGACTATTGGCTATTTGCAGTCAAGGACTAGATAAAGTCAGTTTCTGGCAGGTGGGAATTGACTGATGACTTTGCATGCGAGGAAGAAAGGAGAAAGTAAAGACAGCCTTCATCTCCCTGGTGGTTTGCCTGAACTGATAATAGCACACTGATAACATATAGATTTGATTGAAGTAGGTTTATATAACACGCTGGGGTTTTTTCAATAGCAGCAGTGATTTAAGAATTTTCCCCTCATATTTTGAGTTTTTTGTTTTGAAGTTTTTTGTTTTAAACACTAAAAAGCACATATAGGTCAAGCAAAGAAATGTTTGCCAGTACGAACTCTGTGCTAAGCATTCTGGGAGAGTGCTTTCTTGCAGCAGATGAGGATTCTTTGTGGCTGGCAGCAGAAACTGCAGCAGTATCTTTGCAGTTTCCTTTCATCTTTGATTATGTTCTAAGGATCTCTGAAATATAGGAGCTCTTTCCCTTACCCTCTGGAATATCTTTTCATCTCTGTTGCGGAGTATAGCACATGCTGAAAGCCTCTTATCTTCTACAGTTGAACTATCCTTTGCTTTTCATCACCCTCTGATTTTTGTCTTCTGCGGCTGGATTTTTGGCAGTGTTTGGCTTAAGCAAATAGGATTTCAGTAGCTGATGGCTTCTAGTTGAGGAACACACTAAATGTCGGACGTAATGAAGATTGTACAAAGAAATATTTCTGTGAAGCACAGGAAAATTATTCGAGTCGAGCAAAGGAAGACGACATTCTGCGAATGCAATCAGGGCTGCTAGAAATGCAAAATCCAACAGATTTGGAATGGGTTGCACTACAAGCGTGGTTCTGTTTAAAGGCATTCGTACGGTTTTTGAGAGAAACTGTGGTTATATTTGCAAACAGCAAGGGGAAAACAATGCCCTTGAATACACAGCATTCAGCTTGCCAAATGAAGATTCAGGAATATTGATTCATTCATCCCTGGTAAATACAAACTTGTTTCATTAATGATTTTATCTGCTAACTGAAAGCTAAACTAAAACCAGGATACTGTGTTTATTTAACATCTGCTATGTACTGACATGAATATTCCTTGTCCTGATATTGTAGGATGTTAGTGCATGTATGTGACATGTAAGACGTGTGCATGCAGCTGTAATGTTAAAGCTTAGGATTCATACTCACTATATCATTTAGATTTGTATTGATAGCTCTGAAGAATTTGCAATCCATAAACAGGATTGTTATAGAAGATCGTCTGCTGTTAGATCTTTCTAAACATACTCTCGGAATGTATTTGGCACTTCAATTGAAGAACAACAGATGATTACGTTATTTGGAAAAACTAAGGAATGCATTGTTGGGAAAACAGTAACCCAGGATTTAAGGTTTATTTTTTTCAGATGGATTTGAGTACTTTTTTTTTTTCCTTTTTTTCTCTGAAACTATTCTATTTCCGTTTAACTTACTGAAAGGGATACAGGAGCATTCTAGAAGAAAAAAATGGTTAAAGGGAGTAATAACTGTTTTCTGAACCTGCTTTGCTCTCAAAGGCTTTTTTAGGTGTTGCCTGATGCAAAGAAAACAGGTGTTAAAGCGACACTATCTTCTTTGTACCCCCCAGGTTAATGACGCATTTGTGCGTCAGATGTATTGCATTTAGGCTTGAGGGGGTGGAATTGCAATAGCTAATGTGCACCGCTTGCTTCAGAATTGGGCTAGTTAAGGATTTAAATATTTATTTTAAATAATTTGGGGTTACTTGTTAATTGCTTTGTCACTGACTAGATAGTTGGAATAAGAGGGGTGTGGTACACTGAAATAACTGGACAGATTTTGACAAGCTTGTCGTGCCTGCTGGCATACCCACGCTGTGCAATTGCAGTATGGAAAGCCTTTAGAAATTTCACAAAGCTTTGTTGTCATTATGCTGTTCAGATCCTTTCTTGCTGAACTCAAATATAAGAAAAAAAGGTGTGTGTGAATGTATGTATCTGTGTGTGTATATATATGCATGGGGTGTGTATGTATATTTATATGCACACACGCACATATACATATGTTTATATACATGGATACACACACATAAGCTTCCAGGAAAGAATACAGTATAATGTGAACTGTCTTCAGATGCTTAAAATAACTTATAGTATGTATATTACCCATCATGATAGTGTTGCATTTTATAAATTCTTAGTATGGTTTGATATTAGAAATAAAATGGCTTCCTCTTGGTATTAGAAGCCTTTTTACACTGTTAGCCATTTTTAAGTTAGCCTCATACAGATGGTTGTTAGACATTTGTTAAACTCTGGACAATGAATACTTTCAAGAACTTTTGCACTCCATTGAATTTAAGACCTAACACCTTTACAGGCCTTAAATTCTACATGTAGTTATATGAGTGAATGAAGAAATAATTTTTTAAAATGTAATATGAATTATTGTAACTTGGAGGGTGCAGTGAAAACTTCTTGTATTGTATAACATTTTTTTCTTTTTGTTTCATGTGGTATTGTTCCAGCAATAATTTCTTTTTAATTTCGTCCTACAGAATTGGTTTGCAAACTGGCAAGATTAATCACACAATTTGCTTAGTCTGCTGTTTAGAACTGAAGTTGCTCGTTTGTGTGGTTTTTTTTTTTAACTCCAAAATTTCTAGATGTTTTTGAATAATGATACTGTTTTTTTGAATTTTCCTGTATGGCTTTGTCAGCTTGGTTTAACTGGAGGTAGTGGAGCAAGATAAGTTTCTTCCTGGGATCAATACCTGAAGGTTAGTATGGAAGAGTGTGCGGAATTGAGGGGTCAGCATGCCTTCTTGCTCCTTGTACTGAACTATGTAGTCCCTAAGAACAAAAGTCAGAATTTACAAGAAGAAAAATGGGACTTCGTGTAAAAGGTCACAGCTGGCACTGGCTATCGCTTTCTGAGATGTTGTCTGAGGCTGGGGAGCCATTGCTACTGACTTACCCCTGAAGGGTGGAGAGCTGGATTCTCTGAACAGTGGGAAGAGGGGGAAAGATGCTGCAGTCCTGGGAACAGTGACAAGTTATTTTATGAAACTCATCTAAGTATAAACATGAAACTCTTAAATGACATAATTTTTGTACCCTCTGCTATAAAAGCTTATTTGGCCAGCTCTTCCCCCTGTGAAAGGTGGCTTTCAGGAGGAGAAATTACCTCGCTTCTCACTAAGAAGCCGTGCAGGGAGGTGAAGACTGCAGGAATCCTCTTCCTCTGAAGAGAAGCCGTATGGCCAAGACCAAAAGAGAGCGGCAGTGTGTCACTTCCCTGTGTTTTCTTTTATTTTGGCGGTTTTTGCAACAGATGCAAGCGTCCGTGTATGGCTTCGCCTATTTGTTTGTCTGTGCTTATAACACATATTCGAGCTGCAATTTCTTATCTCTGCCTTTTTGGCTGTACCTGTTATCTGGTCTGTTTAGCTATTTTGGATCAAGTATCTCCTGATACAGAGCTGTTGTCAGAACACCAGGTAATTTCAGGGAGTCCTTTAATTTAAGAACACATTGATTCTCTTGCAAAGCCAGTGTTGAATATCTGTGAAAATGTTCTGTGAATAGAAAGCTCTCAGGAAGCAGTTCTCCTTGAAGGAAAAATCTCCTATTCTGTGAAGAAGTAAGGAAGCAGAAGTAGTTGATTTAGCATACATTTTTCTTATTTAACCTGTAATCCAGAGGTCAGGAGGTTATATCTAAAGCCTTACTAAATTTAATTAAAGTTTTATCTTAAGCAGGTCTGCTCTTTTGCATGAAGGAAATCAAAGATAAAATGAAGCCTGCGTGAGAATGTCTTCTCAGGAGTACAGTTTATTTCTATCCATCTGATGTCATTCAAACTTGCAATGAAAATGCTATTTCTTATCTTTGGGATAGGAACATTTCTAGCCCATCGCATACACTTTATCTGGCTAGAACACAGGGTCTCTTAGGGTCTTTAGGTCCACATGGGTAAAAGTTAATACGTTAGTAAAAGATTATAAATTTAGTTTGAGACGCTATTAAAAGTTGCATCAAAATTAATGAAAATATATTTTCCCCAAATGTCCACCTAGGGCATATTTATTTTCTGCAGGTATTGAGAAAACATTCTAATTTGCTAAGTTTTGTAGTCAGTTGAAGGATACAGTTTCAAAATATTAGCTTGTATTGCTTGAACTACATTACTTAGTTTGTTTTGGTTTTCCTATGATTTTTTTAAAATCCATTCTCAGCATGATGTAAATGTTATTTCTGCTGTGTTGCAGTATCTTAGAGTTAGGAGGGTTTTTTTTCATGGCCTTTATTTTTATATTCAAATTCCATTCTATTGGTAATCGTATAACCAATGACTATCTAAGAGTGAAGTGTTACTGTATGGTTTAGGGCCTAAACAGCTGTTTCAGATGATAGGCAAAGATGGAACATAAGCAAAGGAGAATGATGTGGTGACAAGAAAACTAACAAGATTTTAAAAGTTTGGGTTTTGCTAATAAGCCCCCTGAAATATATTCAGTGAAGGAAGAGGCTAGCTGAGCGTACTAGCAAGGCCGATGGAGGAGCTAGAAACTTCTGAAGTGCGACAGACTGGGCTGAAGGACGTTAACTTTTTTTCTTTCTTTCTGTTTGTCTGAAAATTGCAGAAAGCAACATGCTTTTTTTCCATGCTTGAAATGTTTTTTGCTCAGTTTGCTTCTTATGGCCTATTCAACACTGCTGTTTCTCTCATTAAACTTTATAACCTTGTAGTTTGGTAAAGCTACTTCAGGTAGTTTAGTAGCTGTAGCATGTGCAAGATGTAGCCTAATAATTTTAAGTAGTCTTTTATTAAGTCTGATGTGGAAAATATCCTTAATTTGAATAACTGTTACTTAATTTGTGCTTACACAATTTCCAACAAGAAATGCAGGGCATTTTGAAATAGTGTATGTCCAGATTTAGGTATTTGCCGGAAACAGAACCACTCGCCTTATATTTTAGTAACGCCAGTTTCTTAGCCCGTGTAACCTGTTGACTTGACACCAATGTCATCATTAGGTGTTACTGAATTTTTGTGTGGCTGCTCTTTCTGTGCTGCTCATGAGTCATTTGGTTTATTAATAAACTGTGACATCTTTAAGATATACCAGAGTCTGTGCATGTGAGAAGATTGATTAATGACAGCAGTGAGCTATGTCATTCTGGAAATAACTCCACAATAGACTTTCAAGTTGCAGATGTTCTGATTTTAGAATAATTTTAAATTATCTGTGTATGATTTTCAAAAAAGACTGTTTTCTTGATTTAACATGTGATGTGTTTAAATTTAACCTTAAAACATTCATTTATTAAAAGGCCTTATATTAAGGCCTGTCCTTGCTATCTGAATTAACAAATTAATATCAACTTGCTTATTTAAAGTAGAAAAGTTTAGTAGAAATAAAGTAGAAATACGTAAAGGAGAAAGTTCTAAGGAAGTCATTCTGCTGAGTAAGTGGAAGGTGTTTTTTTTTTAAATGGGCTTAAACAGCTTATGCAGCAATTCTGTAATGGTGTGCAGATAATTTGTATGGCTTAGTCTGTTATTTCACTCTCATAACTTGCTTCAACTTGTAACTGTATTACAAGTGGCTTTTATTCATCAGCAAATGGAGCATTAGACCTCATTAGGCTTCTTAATAAGGAAGAAACAGACATGTTTGAGTACAGCATCTAACTGTTGCATAGTTTTTCATGGGTCACTTGCATGAGAGTGCTTCTTTTATCTCCTTTCATCTTACTGCTTCGGGTGAATAAAAACCTGATGTCTTATGTGCTGGCTTGTAGTTTTGGCTGAATCTCCTGATGGTTTCTGTAGAATTTTTTTTTTGACTCCTCATTAGACTCCTTTGGGAAGAATGCTCAAATGTCCACCTCTGGTATCCCTCTGCCCTCTCGTCAGGGGAAATTGCAGCACAGATTCACCAAACGTAGTTCCTGCAGCAAATAAACTTCTTTGAAACATGCATGTGAGAGGATCATCAGACATAGGTTGGCAGACACTCAGTGCACCGGCATGCAAAAGATAAGATTAAACATTGTATCTTCAGGAAAAATTATTTAAGATTGAGGATTAAATCTGAGGATAGTTGGTCAAGCCAATATGCCATAAGCCATTGTTCATCCATGACAAGATAGGTTGGACTAGCACAGAAAGATATCCAGGCCAAACATGGCATTAGGTTGCATCCAGGTAGAAAATGTGTTCCCTTTGAATGTAGCAGCAGAGGCTCTTGGAGGAGCTGGATAACCTGCTTTGAAAGCAAGCAAGATGTCTGGAGTTAAAAAAAAAAAAAAGACAAAACCAACAAAAACCAAACCACCAAACAAGCAACTTTAAAGCCTTATATGATCTTGAGGAATGGGAAGAAGACTTCTATGGTGGAGAAGCTGCGTGGGTGGTGCTTTCAAGACTAAAGTCTAGACTTAGTGAACACGCAGAACAGAGTTGACTTCTCTGCTCTTTCTTCCTGATTGATACTTCCTTCCACCTGCTTTAGGAACAGCCTGAAGTGCTCACTTGAATCATCTACAGATGCAGGTATCCTATTCTGGCATGAAATTAAATGCGATTAAAGTAAAGCTGGGAGCCAACTGCTAACTCTTGCAATGTTCTTGTTTCTTAGAACTCTACATTGTGAAGTCCGAGACAGGTTGGTATTTCAGTTTAGAGGCAAACCAAGATGCACTCTTACTTCAACCCAAGGACAGAGGTGAATTAACACTTCAGCCCAAGGACAGAGGTGAATTAACAATCTCCAAAAGGAGCAAATCGCTCCTGGAAAAAGTCTTGTAAGATTGGTGTTACACAGTGGGAAGACCCCTACCTCAGGCTTCCTTGGCACAGAACTCCTTCAGTTTAAGGGATCTTCAGACTTGTCGTTTTGACTTGCTTCTTTGTCTTTGGTTTGGTGTCTGTGCTGTCCCATTAGTTTCTGGTAATTGTAAGGTACTGTCCAGGTAGGACAAAAGTCATCTTTAGTCCAACACTGTTCTCACAGTCAGTCTGCTTGTACATGTCCTATCTCTAAGGAGGTATGTCAGAAAAACAGTTAAGTCCTTTCGCGTAAGTGCAGTTTTAATCTTGAAGTCTCCTATCCTGACTAAATTCTACTGATTTTTTTTTTTCTTCTTTTTTTTCTTTCCCCTGGGACCATAAGGAAGTCAGGTTTTCCCTGAAAACTAAGATATCTACTAAGTTGGTATGAAATGAATCAGTCACCAGTGAGTCAAACAAATGCACCTTAAGTTGATACTTCATAGATAACAGTATGCAAAAGTGTGACATGGACAAGACAAGTTAATCTGTATTTTGCTTAGCTCCGCTGTGATTTTAAACTTATTTTAGTTTGTATTTGTCACAGAGTAAGAGTGTCCAAACTAAGGTACTGTATCTTATCTGACAGATAGTAATGTCTAGCTGAGGGTAGTAATGAGATATGCCATGTTGGTGTTAACAACTTTAGCCAAATTCTCATTCCATGAAATAAAGAGCTTTTAAAAAATGCATTGTACAAAAACATTATGGATCCAGTAGAGGCACTGACTAGGAGAATCCTTTAACTTTATGCTGCCACTAAAACAGGCAGATCAGTTTTTTATTCCAACTTCTTGAGTAGTAATACAGACCTGTACATTGGTGTTATCTTTTTTTCATCAATGCAACCTACTTATTATAGAGACCTTTTCTATGTGGTAGCTCAGCATCTTTGTCCTGTCCAGGCCACTTCACACTCTCCCTAAAAATAATGTTTTGAGAGTAATTTCAACTGTAATCCAAAATTTGAGATTTGTATGGTTCATTTTGATATAAAGAGATGCCTCTCCAAAGAGGGATTGTGATTCTACCTATTTCAGAATAGGCTTAATTCTTGCTTTGCCAAGGCAAGTCAGTGAAATGGGAGTATTTTAGTTATAATGTTGACAACATAAGTTACATAATATGTAGCACGCTCATATCTGTGTCTTATGCTTTTATATTTTTCCTTCTTTTCCTTTTTTTTCCTTCTTTTTTCTTTTTTTGGATGATTTTCTTGCTAGAGAGTGTACTCCCTATTGGTGGGACTGCAAGTTACACATTTGCAGTATTTGCCATATGAGGAATGAGTCTTCCTAACTGACTTTCTTGCGACTTTTTGTATTTCATCTGAATGTAATATGCATGGCAGTGAATTGCCAGGTGAATTGCATACTGTATTCCATCTGCTATCAGCTGGCTGAGCCTTTCTCTTGAACTTGTGAATATATTCTTCCAGGGCAAGTGCACATCTGTTGGTCACTTATGAAACTTAGAAGTATTAAGATATGTGTAGCTGCAACACTGAATCTTCCACTGATATGTGAAATGTTATGCCTTTAATACAGCTGCAAGGCAGGCTGCCAAGTGTGGGAGGGCAGTGCTAGAATACCTCTTACTAATAGAGGTGACAGCAAGAAGTATTGGCTTTTGATGGTGCTTGTCATTCTGCTAAAGTGGGTCCATATTTTCATATGATCTACTGCCTTAAAAACCCAACCCAACCCCCAAACCAACCAACCAACCAAAAAACCCAAACCCCAAAACCCCCAACAAAACAAAGCATCAAAACCCTTCCAGTTGTCCATCCTTCTCATTTTTGAAAGTTACTTGTTAAGAGATGCTGTGAGTTGCCAGGGAATTTAAAGAGCCACAAAGGAGTAGAGAACAGGTGTAGGGTTTTAGTAAATGAGGTTGTCAGATCTTTCTATTTTCACATACACAGGACATGCAAACCTACAGCAGGATTACTCCTTCCTCCTCTCCTCCCCCCCCAGTTGCTACAGGTTAAGCAACAGTTCTTTCCCTAGAACAGCTAACAGAGACAAGTTTGATGGCTGTAATTATAGCTGGTAGATTTAGTGAATGCTGATGCTGGCCACTGAACAGGGTTTAGTGATCTTGATGCAGGTTGTAAGTGGGACTTGAAGCAAAAGAAATGCTATTAAACCAAACTACTCGGGTTTTAGCCTGTTCCTGCAGTGAGGCTGGGTAGTCATCCATTCTTCCATCAAAGTTCAGAGGAAATTCTCATATGCTGCGTGTTCCTTTGCTATCACTTACTCTTCATTATGTGGTATTGTGCATTAGGAAAGCAAGCTCTTGGAGTGAAAAGTGATTTGAAGGAATAAGAGGGTGTATGTGGGCAACTTGTCTTTTGGGCAGCAAATTTGCTGGATGAATCACTGAGGTATGCTGGGAATACTGAGAACTTTACCTATGTAATTTTGTAATTACATAGGTAATTCCTTAAGGGTATACGACGCAAGAAGAGAGCCAACTCTTTGGCTATTGGAAGTAATATGAAAAGTACTGCTGTTAAAAGTACCATGAGAAGTCCTTCAAACCACTGTGTGTGTAAAAAGATGAAATGCATTTTTTCCATAATAATCTGAGTTATTTTGCAGATAGGTCTCTATTTAGCTAGTGATTTTCTGCAATTTTGGGAGCCATGTTGGAAATGCAATCAAATAACTTTTGTACAGTGACATTCTTTTTGTACATGCATTGTTTTCCTGGATTCTCTGTTGATCCTTATTCAGATAACTGCCTGATACAACAAATTGAGTAGTATTTTTTTTTTTAATTGCAGTTAAATGGTTTAAAACTACAGGTCATGTAATGAGTTGATAAATTTTCAGCATGTCTTAAACTCCTGTTTTTCATCTTTTACTTTTTGAATCATAATGTGTTATTGGTCAAGTTTTGTAATATACCTCTTTATTAAAGTAATGTACCTCTTTTAACTATGTGGTGCCTGGGTAAGCAGTAGCCCATGTTTTTGTGGTGTGGGTTTTTTTTTTTTGTTAATTAAATTATTGAGATAATCACTAAGTCCTCAGCAGAAAATAAATGTTGGAAATGCATATCAATTTAGCAATTAAGGTCTATTTCATGCAGGATATAGCTCCAGAGGTACTGCTTCACACTTTCGTTGTTCTTAAATAAAAGAACCCCCTCTAATGGTATATGTGTGTTAATGAAATGCAAGCTAGAAATTACATTAACTATTCAGTAGGAAAAAACAACTTCTGCTTTTTTAAACTGATGTTATAAAAATGTTGCCTTGTTAGCTTTCTTTTTCTCCTTCATCATGTTTTGAGAAGAATAGGGAGAATGATGGGGAAAGAAAATCGCATTTTTACTGAATTAAAGTAATCCAGATGCATTCCAGAGAAGTACCTGACCAGGATAAGTGTGTTGCAGTTTAAAAGTAGAATCCTTTGTTAAATTCACCAGGAGAAATACTATTTCAAGTGTATAATATTTTAAAGTCTTTATTAGTGTGAGTGTTTGCAAGTGCCTTGTGCATAATAAGGTTGTGCATTTCTGGTTGCAGTTAAATATAATTGCAGCCCATCTCAATGAGACAAATTCCTGTTTGGCAGCTGCATCCTCAAGTAATGGTATAATTTAGTCTAAGCTGTTCTCTACTTCCGTTTTCTGAAAACAAAAGGAGCTGGTGCACAATAAAAGTGAAGTGTAACTAAATGTTCTTGAACTATTGTCTACCTTGATTTACACAGGAAGATCAGTTTTTGTAAATTTCACTAAACTGCTAGTTTCCTTCTTAACTCTTCAAGAAGCTTTATAGAGTGTTGTTTTCTAGAGTTCAGTGTCTATGTATTAGAGAGACTGCTTAAAAAGTAAATGCATTGAACTTCTTTTTCCTAGAGAAAAAGACAGAAGCATAGTAAATCATTATTGTCTTGACTAATGTTAATTTTATTATTTCTTTCAGTCCACTCATTAGAATTGTGCTTGCATTGTGGATTGGGTGGGCAAACTCTTGGTCAGACTCAATTTCACAGTTGCAGTAACCTGAAATAACAATATCTTACGCAGGTGTGAAAGCAGAGAGAAGGGGAAGAGAAAGGGATATTAACGTCTTATGTTAGGTCTGAAGGGTAAGAGACCTGTGCCTGAAGTTGTGCCTTCTTAAAAATACTAGCAATAAAAGAGGATATTTGTGCTTCTCCACAACTTGATCTGCTTTCTGCAGATTAAGGTGACTTTCTCTTCTATTAGAGAATAGATAAAAATTCATGTCAAGTTAAATTTAGGATGTCAGTTATATTGAAGTGAGATAATTAACTGTCCAAAGAAGTGGAGCAGGCTGAGAATTGAATGAAGGTGGTGGCTTAGTTTCCACAGCTGTCTGGTTGCTCTAGTGGACAGGGAGTCTAAAATAGGGATGTGCTTCTCTGGGGAGTTGAATTTTCTCTCAAATGTATTTTTGCTTGGTAAATACAGCCACTGAGGTTTGCGTACTTGGAGGTTGCAACTCATTAGTGTTAAAAAGAAACAAAGGAAAAACCAAAATACCCCTCTCAAAACCTGGAGAAAACTGCTCATCACAGCTCACTTTTTTTGAGGAGGAATTTGGCATACAGCCATGTGCTAAACCTCCTGCATGGGGGAGCTAGATTAGTCAAACCTTCAAAATTACCAAAAATGTCAACTGGATTGCATACAAAATTGCTTTGCACTACACTAAAGAATTGTACAGAAATGATCCCAATAAAAATTGCTGCCTCTTATTTTGTGAGTGTGTGTATGCTGAACAGTGTCTGTAAGTAACGATATAGTAAGAGAGTAGATTGGATTACAAAAGCAAAGTTGAAGCATGACTTGAGTTTATGTTGCAGTTAAGGACAGGAATGGAAGATACTAACCACTGAGCACTGTGTAGCCTTGAATCACGAGGCCAAGAGACACTTCTGAAAACTGTTCACAAGACAGGGAAGACACCCCCTCCCGCTCCCCCAGTGTTTTGTACGGTCAGCAGAAAGAAAATCCTATGGAAGCCAGTGATGGCTGGCTGGTCTTCGTGGCTTGGAGAGCTGAGGTTCTGTCAAGTGACTTCACTCAAGATGTGTGAAGATTTTGTTGCGTTGTCTTCTTGGTGGTTTTTTGGAGGGTGATCAGTGGTGGACATCTGCAATGCTGGAGGGTTCTGAGGAGAGAGGAATGAGCTGAGAGCACTAATAATGTGCAAGACAGAAGTGAGCTAACTGGCTCAAGCAAGGAAAGAGGCTGAGGGAGACTGGTAGTTTACTTGAAGAGTTAAGTGCTTAAAAGTTGAAGGTATAAAGAGTTTTTTTTTAAATTTATTTTAATTTTGAGTTAGTATCTTTGTAGAGTATATAAGATTTTTACTGCGAAGACAATTTGATGTTAAGGTAAATTTTTAATATGGATTTAGCACTAAGATTAAAAAGAGCATTCCCACCCTACCCCCCAAAAAGAGCAACGTATCTGTTTGGGGCATTGGTCTTGGCGAATGTACTTGGTTAGTGGCTGTTTGTTGATAGTACCTGAGTAAGTGATATTAAATTTTAAAAAAAAAAAAAAAAAAAAGTAACAGGGTTTTATACTTCTAAAGAGGCCCAGTTGTCAATAAGTGGCTAATTTTTACAATAAAAATATTTTAAAATATTGAAGCCTTGATTTTATAAGTGCTGTAAAAGACTTGGGCTGTTTTAAATGATCATTTTAGAAATGCACATTCTCTTTTGTGTTTGACTCGTAACCTTAAGGCATTAAAATGGTTCCACCTTTTTTTTTTTCCTTTTTTTCTTTTTTTTCCCCCAGAGGAATACAACGTGCTTAGGGGCTGGCCTTTGTCTGTCATGCATTCCCACCATGACAGATTTAGCGAACTGCAGCTGAGAAGTTGGGCTAGTTTGTACTTTCTGCTGCTTGTGCCAGGGAAAAAGCTATTATTTTCACTGGATCTCTGGCATGTTGATTATTTTGATGCCAAAAAGCATACGGTTTTGCTGCTGTTTGTATTTTCAACCAAAGAATGCAGGCAAGAACAAACAGAAATCCTAAGAAAGAGCTTATTATAGAGTCTCCGCAGCAGTGCAAGGATGCAGGTCCTTGTGAAGTAGAAGTGGAGAGTCCTGTGGTAGTGCTGGTAAGAATTGTTTAAGCAAGCCATCTCTTCCCTTTAATAATTCCAGTTCTGTCTGCCAGTGAAAAACTGCTTAATCTGACGCTAATGAGAAGTTCCAGCATTCTTACTTGTGAAGAAGGTGTGCTTAGGATTTGGGTTTGATACTTTGTGTGTTGTCTGCCTTTTTAATTATTTTTTGCTGTTCTGGTTTACCAAATCTTTGGTTCTCTCTGAGTGTGACTTTGGAATTTGGTTTTCATACTAGCTGCTTTTCGGTGTCTGTTCTGTTTAGCATAGTTGTACAGCTCTTTGAACGTAGCATGAAAACTATTTACACTTTAAAATACATTCTAGCACTTCTATTTATTAACTGCCCAGCATATCTTTCAATTAAAATATATTTGAACTCTCTAAAGACTGTGTGTATAACGGTTAAATTTTACTTAAATGTTCTAAGAACTGTCTAAATAATTCAGGTGTACTTCTGCTAAAGGATCTGTTTTCCAATGCCTTCAGTGCACATTATTTAGGAATTTAAAGTTTTAAAGTAGCTTCCAGTGAGGGAAAAGGGAATATTTCTGTATGTGAGGGAAGTAATCAAATAAGAATATTTTTTTTTTTCCTATCGCTACACACTTTGTTCTGTTGGATTTTCAATAGTACAGCAAGAGAACATAAGCAGCAAGCTGTAATGAATCCACCAACCCTCTCCAGCTAGGACAATAAACCTTTTCAAATAACAGAGGAGGATTGTTAAACTAATATATCAGTAGAAAGAAGTACTTTGATAGTTCTTACTAAAATTTCAATTTTACTTAGTAATATCTCGTACTTAATTGCTGAATTAAAGGATGACGGTCTCCTCTTTATTTGTCTGGCTGTGGTTGAAGTTAGTGGGAGCTGTGATCCTCAAATTATGGTCCCCCCCTTATTTGAGCTTCACGCTACACATTTAAGAATTGAACTAAAACATTTTGGCTATATATATTTAGTAATACACATCTGTAACTTTGTGGGAATTGTTACTGTATATAACTGAAAGCTTACATGTGTGTTAGTAAGACAAATTTTCTTTTCCTTCACAGTGTTTTCCTTAGTTTCATTCTATTCAGAGCAGTTGTTAGTAAAACGTGTTTTTTTTATATGGGTGTGTTCTGATTTCTGGTCCAGATTTTCATCAGTACAATATGAGCTAATCTTGTGTGTGCTTTCCTGCCCTTGGAATGTTTAACTTTATTTAGAACTGTTTTTATTCCCCCATGAATACTCAGAGAGGATATTAGTGTTTCTGCAGATACTTGGAGTACTGCAGTTGATCAGCAAGCCTATGTACTTACTTTAAAAACAAAAAAAAAGTATAAAATATTATTGTGTTTACTTACAACCATTTATGAAGTACATCCTTATAATTTTTTCAGGTACTACTTAATTTAATGTTCATGGATTAATATACCTCCAGTGTTTGCCCTCCCTTTTTCATTTTCAGATGAAGTGGGTGCGTTCAAAACAAAGGTCAGTATTTCAAGGGAAGAACACTTAGGTTCCACATAGGTCACATAAAAAATGTCTTTGCTGTCATTTCAGTTGGTATTTTGGTCTTAATCTGTTACATGTATAGACAAGCATATATATGGCATATAATTATAGATGGTATAATATCCCTTTTTGCTTCTGCTTTTGTCTAGTTTATTGAGGAAAACTAGATGAAATGGTGCAAGGACACTTTGCACTAAGTGTACTGCTAGGCACAAAGCAAAAAGTAGGGTGTTATGTTTCATGTAACACTGACATTTGGGTCCATTTTTATTTCATTGGGTTGTGATATTGCAGTAGATTTTTACTGCCACAGTGAAAGTGGGTATTTTCTCACTGGTATAGGGTGCAGTAAGGTAATAAGTAAGACTGATAACGTTGCTAGTTGGTGTAACAGAATGTAAACAGCAGAACTTCTTGTTTTCTGGATTAGAAACCTTAGAATTGTATTAGATAGCAATCCTCAAAACCATTTGGAACAGCGAGGCTTCTGGTTTACTCTAGTAATACTTCTCATAGACTATTGCCTAAAACATTCTTTCAGGTGTGGATTTATTCCTTTTGTATGTGTAATTATGACGTTATTTACCTAGCATTCAAGTTTTTTGAGTATTCTTTATAAAGATGAGGCAGAATCAGCTGTCAGGACTTCAAGGAAGCAACAAGTTTTTTGTGATATTCATTTAATTCTTTTAAATGTAGTTCACAGAGAGTCTGCTAGAGTATTGAGAGAACTGAGTATTTATAAATGTAAGTGTCCCACGTGATATTGAAACTATGTTATTTGATTGAGCGCTGTGCCTGAACGAACTTTTCCTGGATAGGTGGGTAGGTTCACAAAAGGAGTTGTCTGCTGTTTTCAGTGCCAGAATGTTAGTACGTGTGCTCTCTTGTTTTCCTGCGATTTGTATTAGATTGTGTCACAACTTTGCTTTTGAGGTTAACAAGCAAGAAAAGCCCACAGACAAAGCATTTAGATTTTCTGGGTGGTGCCTCAAAACCTTACTTGGGATGAACTGCTGTTGTGCTAGCTGTTAGTACACGTGCTGTCCAGTTCCATTTTGATAGTTAGAAGTAGTAACTGCTTATCAAATCAGATGATGTTTCTGGGAAGTTGGAACTTCTGGAGGCCGTCTTTCTGCTTGGAAACACACTGGCAGTATAAAATGTAAGACACCTGAGCTCGTCTGTCTAGCAGAGCATTGCCCAAGTCTGATTCTAGTGTTAGAAGTTTCTGTGCTGATAAGAGAACTTCGTAGGACACAGCATACTTGCTTTGCCTCTGAAGGTAAAGCAAATCACAGAGGAGGCTAGAAATTAAACAACTAGAACTGCATCCATATTAACAACCTGAGGTAAATGCTGGCAATACAGAAGGTCTTATCAAAAAGTTTGAGCTCTGAAAAGTGTTCTTGTGTTTAAATGGACCTTGACCATCAACGAAATACTTCTTATAAATAAAAGCACAATGCTTTCTAATTTAGACTGTGTTCACTGAGTTTTGGAAACCCCCATTCTCTTCTGTTACAGCCCCCTGAAGACTTGGGTGAACAATAGAACAAGAGTTTTCAGGTTAAGCGGGATGGGGGGGAAGGAGAAGTTAATTATTGTTTTTTAAAGGAACACTGCGCAAAGAAGCCTGTATAACTGTCTACTCTACACAGAGAGAGTATGGCTCACGCTGTGTCTGTAGCCCCGGTAAAACTCCTGATCTGTTTATGTAAGCATGAAAAGAGGTGACTTAATGCATTTCATTATTTCAAGTCCTAGAGACTTAAAAGTTTTGAATTTGTCAATGAAAGCGCATTGTTGCTAAATATATGCATAGTGGTGTTTTTTTACATAAACCTATAGCAGCTTATTCCCTCCCACTGTCCCAAAGTTTACATCACAAAGTTAACCATACCCAAGAAAGGGGATAATAAGTAATGTAATATTTAAGAATAAGCTCTAAGATACATATAATTTTTTGAATGGATTTTTAAGTTGATTAAAAAATAACCCAACCTGGGCAATTTATTTTGAGTTTATTTTGGTTGTGGGACAAAAAGATAAAGGGAGCTGTTACCCGTGTTTAGTATTAAATAGTCTTATTATTTGTCCAAAGTGGCTTGCCTCAGGCCAATGTTGAGAAATACGTAACACCATATATTCATCAATTCATATTCTGTGTTGCCTGCTTGTAGCTCCATTCTACTCTTTATGGGGACTTGTTAATTTGCAGGCTTATGTGCTAAATATGTTTTTATAAGGTAAATGATGTTTTGTATTGTAGCATGAGGCTAACAATACCCAGTGTGCTTAACCTGACCATCCTTTGTTTTCTGGGAAGAGAAAGATAACTTTTGTCTCAATTTAAACATACAAGAAAAAACGTACTGTATTATTTTTTTCTGTAATATATAATGTAGGCAATCATTGAACTCCTAACTTAAAATTCCTTTTATCTGATGGCTTTTGACACTGCTTGTCCAAATATATAAACCATATTCTGGCAGATTAAAATGGTTACCATGTGGGTGTCACGACTGCTGTTTCGAAATGCTTCTTATTTCTGGTATGTTTCCATACCTATAACACCCTGGCAAAAAACAAAGTGGTATGGCAGATACTTTGCTGTTTTATCTTCCCACAAATACGGCATTGGCTAGCTCGAGTGCTGGACCCTATGAAGCCCTATGCTCTTAGCATTTTCTTAAATAAAAATGTTGCTTGTTGCAGATTAATAGGAAAAGTTAAGCCTTGTTTGAAAGACTGACTTTTAGTGCCTGTAAACTTGATTTTGCAGGTTTGACTGGGCTGAGTTTTATCTGTGTCAGCTGGTCCATAAATCATATTCAACAATACTGTACCTACCCAGCATCTTTTCTTTTATATTACATGAAATAATAGACCGGGAAATCTTTTTTTCTGAAGAAGAGCTTGAGAGAGAATCTGCTTCCTTGTGGTGTTGGAGGTTTGGCTAAATGCCAACATCAGTGTGCTGTTTATTGTTTTCTTTTTTCATATCTGGTTCAAACTGATAAAACATCCTCTTCCTTTTGAATCTGACAAATGACTAAGAAAGAAATGAGTAATGCTTTGGAGAAGCCTGGGGAAGCAAATTATTCATGAATTTTTAGAGAAATTATATTTCTGCTAATCAGGTATTTTACTGATTAAATGGTGTGGTTTTCTGGTACCACTAACTACCTCTGTGTTCCATTGACTTAGAGGAGAGGTATATAATCAGGGCCTCAGCTCCAGAGAGCTTTAGATTCTTTAAAAGCTTCTAATGAGGGAGGATTCTTTTTTAATCTTGTGTTTACAGCATGTAAGCAAAATGTGAGCAAAGCTCACTTTCATCAATTTTATGGTTGTGGTGGACCTGTTTTGTGACTATAGGGTAGAGTCATGCATTTGCAATTAATTGGATGCTTTCTGAAGCTGCAATATATGTATCTTTGGTTTTTGAATTAGCTGTGCTAGAGAAGTGATTTTTGTGTGTGTGTACACCCATGAAATAATTTTGGTTACGCTGTTTTTAAAAGTAAGCCTTTTCCTCTATTTTTGCTCGTAAAATGAAAGGAGCCAGAGCTAGCTTCCTTCCAGTCTTCACCTGTTGCCTTCCCAAGAGAATTAACAGGAGGATGAACATAGCTCTTCAGCACCAGGGAGAAAAGGATGAAAATGCTAATCATGTGCAGCACCACATAGAAATCCATTACCCATTTGAGATGACAGCTTTCCCTTGCTACCAGTTAGTGGAATTGGTGCTGTGATCTGTCTGCTTGCTAGTTCAGACAGTAGATGTCCTGATATGTGAACCTTCTGACAGTATTGATCACGTATATGTTTCTTCTTTCCTTTAAAAGGCTTCCCAAATTGCATTTTAGGTATATTAAAATAGTGGCCTGAATTTTTTTTTTTTAAGGACACTTTAAAAATTGTGAGCTGCACTGAAGCTGAGTAACAGAATTCAAAAATGTTTTTGCAATAGCTTTTAATAAGGACAGAGTTTCATGTTCTGTTTAGTAATCTGAATCTCTCCTGCTTCTGAAAGGGTCCCATCAGCTCCCATCTGTTGGCACAAGTGGTCATGCAGCCGTGTGATCAGCATTTCAGAAAGCCAATCTGGCTTAACGCTCTCTGATTGGGAGGAACCCTCTAAAGCCAGATCACTCCTAATCTGTCTCAAAATACAATTGCTCAGTTGCTGGTACTAGTGTGAGAAGGCTCAGGAACGTGCCACGAGAGAGAGAGTGTCCTCCTAGTGTCAGCCCTCCTTTCAATTAATTTAAGCCAATTGTGAAGCCGAATCTTTAGCTGACAGAAGGCACTGATTGTATTCACAACTCAAATGGTCTTTCTCCCCTACTCATTTCTTAGACCCAGTTTAATCTGGAGTATTTATTTTTGTTTCTCGTGAGGGTCAGTCATCCTGCACCACACTCAAATCAACCTGTCACTGTAGCACATTGCATATCATTTCTCATGACAAACTCTTCAAAAGGAATGGTCACGTGGTAAAGGCCAACTTGACCAAATGGACTGACTTGGCCATAGTACTGTAGTAGTCTCTAAACCTTGTTTTAACATAAGAGTATACTGCACAAGAGCTCAAGCTCAGTGATTGACAGGTGAGCATCTAGCTTGCCTGGGTAGGTAGGTAGAGACCTGTTACTTACATTGAAAGTGGGAGAAGGATGAGCAAAGGGTGTCTTGCTTTATGAATGATAAGTTGTCTTGTACTTCATTTAAAGAGCAGTAAAGTTTGAGTGGCTCTTCATACTCTGTTATCCCCATCTCATGTGCTTGAGGAAGCAAATTGATACTGGACAGTTATTGCCTTGGGGAAGAGTTGGAGAGGGTAGGTGAAGTTACTGGAATTTCTTTGGAATCAGAACTTGGTATGACAATCTGGCACAGTGGGGCTGTTCAACCTGAAATTTTGTGAAGGGGTAATTTGGTAGAGCCTGCATCTCAGAAATGTATCAAATAGTTGGGTGAAGAAGGTGCACCTGGCCTTCTGAGTACTAAGGAAGCTTGGAGCACACCATTTCAGTAGTTTGGGATTCACTGCAGCAGTCTGAATATTCAAAGGCAGACTTAACAGAAAGTTTTCTTGCAACCAAAATATTTTGTGTAATTAGCACATTAGAGAAAATGTAACCTTTTTCTTATGCTGTGTTTATGTGTTTGTCTTATACTTTTCTGAGCTAAGTCAAAATGGTCCAGCCACTTCAGCTACAGATGCGTGCATGTACATAAGCTTAAGCCTTTTCTCATGGACACTGGTGTTAGTTCTTGGCTTTGTGATAAGCCATGTTCGAGAGGAGAAGGTGTACCAGCAGCTGTGGTTCAGGTGCTAAGCTCTCAAAATGTGTTGGGGTACAATATACAGCGAACTGAACAGCTGTTCTCCATCTCCTCTGAGGAGAAAGATGGTAAGCTCAGCATGTATTGGCCTGTGCTGAGCATGTTGTTAGACAGCTTATGAACTTTTAGTGAATCCTTCCAGTGTGATTGTAAATGGTAGCTAGTTTTGTTGAGAAAGCTACATTTTATTCATCATTTTTTGGTAGATTTGTTTTCCAGATTTTGCTTTTTTTTCCCTTTTCGGCTGTTATGCTGTTATGTTCTTGCATTTTTCTTAACAGTAAAACTACTATATGGTAGATATGAGGGAATCTCAAGTAAGTTTTGAGTAGCCTGTGAACTAAGCCTGAAAATTTTGGTAACCTTCTCTGACTAAAGCTTTCCTAATTCCTTGAAAAGCAAATTTATTTGATTCACATTTAGGTGAAGAAAAGACCTGTATGGTTTCTCAGGAATAATATTGATATACTAATTATTAGAATAGGATAGACTATTTCAGTCAGAATGGACCTACAACGATCATCTAGTCCTACTGCCTGACCAACTCAGGGCTGACCAAAACGTAAAGCATGTTGTTAAGGGCATTGTCCAAATGCCTCTTAAACACTGACAGGCCTGGGGCATCGACCACCTCTCTAGGAAGCCTGTTCCGGTGTTTGACC
>NW_008794408.1:3176685-3188837 GCF_000699145.1 Aptenodytes forsteri
GGGCACACTGCTGACTCATATTGAGCCTGCTGTCGACCAGCACCCCCAGATCCCTTTCTGCAGGGCTGCTCTCCAGCCACTCCTCTCCCAATTTATACTTGTGCCCGGCGTTACTCCATCCTAGGTGCAGAATCCGGCATTTGGACTTGTTAAATTTCATCCCGTTAATCATAGCCCAATGCGCCAATCTCTCTAGATCCCTCTGCAAGGCCTCCTGTCCCTCAAGAGAGGCAACAGCACCTCCCAGTTTGGTATCATCAGCAAACTTGCTGATGGTGCATTCAACTCCTGCATCCAGATCGTTGGTAAATATATTGAACAGGACTGGCCCTAGAAGTGAACCCTGAGGAACACCGCTGGTGACCGGTCGCCAGCCAGATGTAGCCCCATTCACTACAACCCTTTGAGCTCTGCTGAACATAAAGATATTTATTCTGTGCAGTACAGCTGGAATGTCAAAGGTTATTAACATAAGTTATGGAAATACAGATATAAATCTCATCTTGTCTGATCAGCTATAATGATGGCATAAGCTAGCTTTGCTGCTGTTCTTATGTTTAATATACCTTACTTTGAAATTAGTACTACTGATGTTAATAAAGTATCAATTGGGAAGTATCTTGTAATTGCCACTTGTTTAAAAAAAAAAAAGAAAAGAAAAAAAAAGGTTATTTTATGTCTGATACTGTGATATGCAATTTAATTTTATGTCTGATACTGTGATATGCAATTTTAGTTGCAGAAAGTGCAAGCTAGATTGTAACTCCAGCTTTGCATTAGTTTGCACGCTCCGAGGCAGTGCTGCCTCATTGAGAGTTCTCTCTAAACCTTCTTTGCCATCTGACCACTTAACAGAATGCTTGGCAGGGTGAAGGTTTTTCTCTGTCTGATTGTGCACAGCCAGCTGTAATGCCTTGACAGCGGTATAGGGTTTAAATGTTGAATCAATGCATAGTAACTGATGAAAGTTACTCATGCAACCAAGAGGAAGCAAATGGCCTATGGGAATTTTGAAAAAACTATGGAGAAGGAGGAATGTCAATTAGCCTACCCCTACTGCAGGTTACTACTGAATTAAAGTTCAGTCTTATCTTTGAATTAAGATTGTTTTAATCCCTGCTAAACCGAGGTCAGAGCTTTCTAGGCAGTATCAAGCAAAGGTAACCACCAATATAAGAGACTAGTAATTTCTTTATAATTTTTTTGCAGTGAAAATACATATGTGATTATTCTGATAAGCTCTGACTTAGTGTGTTTTGTGAAATAGTTGTTTCTTCCTTCTGAGGCAAATAGCATGCTTGTGTCTGTAATTATCAGTTGCACTTATACATGTAGTATAGTGTGACATAAAGTCTGCATTTTGAATGCTGTAAGTTTTTGATGTAGATGAAATCTCATTCTGCCAACTTTTTAAAGAGTAACTTCTTAAAATGAGTCAACAATTGTAATTTTTCCTTGAAATACCTGAATTTATTTTCCTTTCCCCCCCCCAGGCAAAACCAAAGCTCATAGAACCAATAGACTATGAAAATGTCATCGTTCAGAGGAAAACGCAGATTTTGAATGACGCTTTACGTGAGATGCTACTGTTCCCTTATGACGACTTTCAGGTAATTTAATCCTCTCCCTGCTTTCTTTCTTTTTTTTTTTTAAAAGATTTTTAGCAGTAGTAGTCATGAGATGATAACTTCCCATTTCTTTGTTTTTTTAACTCTTTAGCTAAAAAAAAAAAAATCTTTGCCATGAGTCAGTTTACACTGCTCGATTTATTCTGTCACGTTACAGAAGAAGAAATAGTACAATTTCTTCATCCATTCAGATTATAAGGTCTACTTCTGCAACTCAGCAATTTTACTGCCTTTTGAAGTAGGTGATCAGTCATTTTTAGATATTTCCCCCCCTTTCTGACATAGGAAATCATGTGATGTTTCTTCAAAAAAAGCATTTTGTTGTGCTTTAATTCTTAAATTAATTGGGTTTGGTTTTTTTTTCCCCCTCTTTAACAGTGAAGGCCATGAACCTGTTCAAATGAAAGCTGTTACTCTCAGCTGTGTTTTACCAGCCAAAATTGGGTCTTGGCAAAATACCCTCTACATAACAGTGCTCTGACTTGATTAAGCCAGACTTTACCAAGATTTGTGATCATCTTGATATATTTCTATAAAATAACCATGTTTATTAAATAAAGTTTATTTAAATACACTTTTTTGAATCTTGTTGTAGATCCAGTTAGGATAACCACCAAACATCTTAGAGACTGGAGTTGGTGTAAATAGTGAGGAAAGTCTCTCACACATGCCCATACCTGCAGTCAGAATGTCTGCCTATATTTGAAAAGTATGCAGACATCTGAACTGTCTGTAAATTAACTACTTCTGGGGACTGTATCATAGTTGAATACCTTAGAATTGTTCTGCAAAAACCTATCTGAAAAGCTGAGCACTTTATTCAGCCAAGTAGTTTGTGTTTATCATGGGGAAAGTTGGTGATGTGTTGGTGTTTTTCTGCAGAAGGGCATATAAAGTCCCATAAATTACACATGTTGAGTTTTTCACAAATTCTTTCTAGCCTATTAAAGTATTTACCGGAGTGCACCTGGACTCTGTTTTTAATATAGTCTATGTGCTTCATTATCACTGATTCTTATGTGAATAACTCTACTTGTAGCCTTCCCACTCTGAGCTAAAAATTCTGGTTTTAGCAAGCTACAGGTATTTAGAGTCATTTGGGCTTCATGTGTTCTCAGCCACATGTGAAAGTTTTGAAGGACTGCAAGTAAGACTTCTTACAAAAGGAAGTCATGCTGCCTATGAACGTTATCTAATGATACTAGTGTTCAAATCCTAGACCATTTATGATGATGCTGTACATCAGGTATTGGCTTTGGGACTGACACGCATGTGTGGGCTATTATCAGCCAGATCCCCTTCCACAGCGTGTCTCTTCAGTATCGCAGATCAAGAGGAATCAAGGATACTTCTGCTAAGCGTACTCTTATCTAATTAACTAGTTCAATTATCAGAGGTCATCCTGGGGAACAGCTCTGAATTATCAATGGAGAAGAAACCTATCAAGAATATCCTCAGGCATTTTGTTTGAGCAGTCTGGGGGATGTCTGAAGTGTTTAACTGCTGTTTCAAGTGGCCTTCTGCAATTCTTAACCTCAGGCCTATATGACTGAAGCTAGTCCATAGTTCTCAGTCTGATCCTGTAAAGGGGATGACTGAATTTTGTTCACAAACTGTAATGCCTTTTGTCATCCTTTGTTTGGATTCTATGGTCAGATTTTCATCAAGGCAGTCATTGAAGCGTGTGTTACATCAGAGGATTTCCTTCAGGTAGTCACAAGTTTGGCATATAGTCAGATTTCCTGTTTCTTTATCGCTCAGCAGTGTAATATCTGAATACATTTTCTGCGTTTCCTCTATATAGTCTTTGGCAGGGTCTCATTTTATACTTGATTTATATGAAGACTAGTTTGTACTATCAAACTTCATTATTAAGCTATCGAACTTTTATTTCCTTCTAGGATTTGCTGGCACAAACTTACTCCAAATATTTTTATTGTACACATGACTCTCCAATACTACTTTGATCTATCTAGCTTGTTTTCAGCAACACAATGCATTTAAATCTGTCATTCAGTGTATTAAGAAAATATTACCGAGTCACAGAACAGAAATCCCTTATGTGCTTTATTTATTTTTTTTGCAAGTTAAACCTTTTAACCCGGTTCAGTTTTCCATAATCATATTTACAGTTTTGAAACCATTAGTCTTAATATGGTTGCCAATATCATTTGAATCATTTAAATAATGGCATATTTTCGGTGTTTGCCATTCTGGTTCACATGGTTTTTTTAATTCCTTTTTCCTAACTTGTTGCTGTCACACAATGTGTGGGCAGCTCTTGGATAAGCCTCGGCTCATATGTTTGATACGGCCCTTATCCCCCACAAGATGAATTTAAAATAGTGAGCTAGAGTATTTAGAACTACCTGTATACACACTTAGAACAGTTTATAGGCGGAAACTCCTACCATTGTCTGAAAACCTGTTCAAGCCATTTCCTCTTAGAGCATTTAGTTTTTATTTTTACAAAGTTTTTCCTCGTGCTTAGGTTAAACTGATTACAATCTAAAAAACACTTGCCTAAAAAGGAAGCCAAGCCCTGATAATTTATAAAGACATTAAGAGTAAGGTTGTTTTGTTACCAGCATGGCCTTAAAACTAGCGCTTAAAACAGCACAGAAAATACTTTTCAGCACTAGATATCACTTCTGTAATCTACTGAAAATTGTAGAAGTTGTTACGTAGTTTCAAAGAGGCAGATTGATAACACTATTGAATTTGTGCTACGGTTGAAATTATTTTGCGAGAAATTGGAGACAAATGTGCATAATTTGGATAACTTTTTTCAGGTAATGCAGTTAGATAACTGAAATGTAATTTAATAATTGTGTTTTTCATATAACTAGTAACAATACTTGCAGGAATTCAAAGGCAAGGTTTTTATAACAAATGTTATAATGTCTTGTTCTGTGGTCATGGTCAGTGCCACGTTCAGTTTGTAACTCTTACTACCTCAGAGAAGCTAAATATTAAAGGAGAACTGATATGAATTGTTAATCCATATCGGAAAAGAAAGCTTGCACAGCAGCTGGCTTCTTTGGACCACATATAGCTTGCTTTTCTTTCTCCAGATGGAAAGTTATTCACCTAGTGAGGGAAAGGAAAAAACCCCAGGAAGTCACCTTTTTCTGTTCAGCTGTGACTGTTCTCCAAACATGCTGTCAGAAAGTAGCTCTAAGCTCAAACCATTACCAAAGAAATATTTGAGCAAGGATGGGGCAGAAAATGCTCTGCTCTGGGAAAACTCATGAAGATTGAAGGGTTATTCCTCAGCCAACTGATCTAGTTACGTGAACCTTTCCAGATTTCCGCTTAAATGCATTTGCTATCATCCTAAACTTGGTTAGCTGAGGTTATGAATCCTGTTTTGTCTCCTTTTATATATGTTTGGTAGCAGCTCATATCATCCAGAAAAGGATGATTTTTGTCCTGCTTCGTGCTAATCTTCAAATCCAAATAAGTAGGTTTGTAATTTTTTTCCTTCTTTTGAGTTTCTACGTTTTCCTTGATGCCATCATAGCCAAATAATAGCAAGATTTGCTTTTCTCTAGTTTCCAGAAGAGCTCTTTATCAGCAACTTTCTCTTCACATATTGGGTCATTTTTTAATTTACCATTTCAAGATTGTTTCAGTTGCTTTTCACAAGCTCAAGTTCTGAGTTTTCTGCACTGAATTCACTAATCAGGTTATTCCCTAACTTGTTCTCATCAAATTTATAGGGGCAGCCATGTTGTGTTTGCCATGATCCTTTTTACTGTTTACTGTTTCACTGTTAACATCACTGAGTTTGCTTTCATTCTTAGTAATTGGACTGTCTAAACTTTCAGTACCTTTGTGCTTTGTAGTCTGTTCATTTCTAGCTGCTTTTTTGTTGTTGTTTGGTTTTCGTTATGGTCCCTGTATAATGTGTTTGTTTAATTAAGATGATAGAACCATTTTCCTGCCACCCATTGGATCATCTCCTATTAATGTTCTTGCTACTCTCAATTACAGTGCTGTCAGTCATTCAAGCCTATACCTCTTCTAGACTCTTGCTGAGAAGAGTCTTCTCTTTCATAACCTTGAATGACTATATCCATTGGGTACTCTTGTATCCAATTTTGTGCCTCTGCATGGCTTATTATAATCATTCCAAGTCACCTGAATTTCAGTAATTTATTCAATAATGAAATAGCTTCATAACTAAATAGCATTAGTTTAAAACAGGCCACCTTCATGGATCGCATTAAAATCATATGCTCAATGACTGCGAAATTGGTGATGTTTACATTAACTGCATAGTAGGTAAATTATTAAAAGAAACCTTAACCCAAAACTATAGTAGTGATTAGTTTGCAATAAGACACCTTGTATCTAAATGCTTTTGTTTCAAAATACCTAACTTCTGAGTACTACCTCCATTCTTATAAGAAATATTTTTCCTAATACAGGATAAGTGTACTTGTAGCAAATACAATGTGGGTACATTCCTACCCAAATTAAATATGGCATTACAAAGTTATCCCACTGTTATTTTGAAGGCATTTTGGTGCCTAGCTTAGACATCGTTTCACCTTTGTTACTTTTGGTTTTGAGCCATATGGATTTAGCACACTTTCACTTAAGGCGTTTGGCTTTTAGTTAATGCGAGTTAAGTACCTCTGAAAATAGATATTATGCCAACTTTGCACAAATAAAAGTAAACCCAGCTCATTCTACAAGAAGACACATCTTGAGTAGAGGGAACAAGCAAAAAAATGTTCAAGTAACATTCTCATTTTAGAGAGCACAAAGTAAACTGGTCAAGATACAATAACATACTGAAATGTTCAAAGAAATTTCACTATGACTTTTTTCTTTTAAAATCTATTTTGTGTTTTTCCTTGAGTCTTTAACCAACTATTCTAAGTCAAGGCTTCAATTTAGTTTGGAAATTACCTTATAATACAGCTTCTGACACTTCCCATACAACTGATAAGTCTCTTCTGGCACCTAGTAGCTTTAAGGGCATGATCTAACATACAGCGTGCCATCTTTTCCATTGACTCTTTTAAAACAATTTCTGTCACTGCTTCTTGAGCATTTGCCTCTGTGTAACATCATCTAAAGTAAGGATGGCCTGGGTACGTGACTGTTGAATTGAAACCCTGTACTTTTCTCCCCATTTTTCCTGCATTTTGCATAGTCCCAATTTTACCAGTAAGATACAGGACTTTATTAATAAACCTCTATTGGTTATATATACACTTGTACACTGTTGTGGCTTTTTTTTTTCCTTTTCCAGTATTTTGAATTTTCCCAGTATTTTGAATAATCAACTGTTAATAATTTCAAGCATCCTAAAGGGATGTGGAGGGGGAAGTGGTTTGGGGGGAAAATTTTACTAGCTCATATTCAACAACCAACACTGGAAAGAGCGTGTGAAGAGGAAAAAATAATTTTTAAAACAGGTATTGGCAGCGAGTATGTGGTGTCAGCAGCAATATTTTGTACTTTCTCTGTTCACTGTAGCTGCTGAGACTTGCATAGAATGAGAGTGCTGTCACTAGGTCGACACTGTCAAATTTACAGAGCAGGAGATGACACCTACTTGAACACCTCCAAAGTGGAGAGAAAAATATAAAACACCCATGTTAAAAACACAGGAGGGAGAAAGGCAAAAGCTAAGGAATAACAAACCAAAATGGATATGTCTGAAGACAGGTCAAATGGACTTGAGGAATGTTGTGTGTTGGCTGTCTTCTGTCTCTTACCTACACCTACTGTAGTCCTTTCCTCTAAAATATCTGCACGTGGACCTGTTGTTCAGTGTAGAATTGCTGAGGAAGATACCTTCCTACACTAGACAAAACACTGGTAATTTAAGATCTGCCATTATTTTTTGCTATAGAAATGTAGGTGTTGGCACCTTATTTCCCAAAACGAACTGAATAATTTTGAGAACTACTTCTTTGTGTGTGATTTGGTTTTGGATTTTTTTTTATTTTATTAAATATTTTGTATATGAAAAATTTACACATGCTTATTTTTCATCTTGATAGAACTAAACACTGATTTTGTTGATTAGTACTTTGCAGCATTGGCTTTTGTATAAACTGTGACCTGGAAAAAGGCCTACCATAGCTACACATATATACATTCATTTTAAATACTTAAATACGCATTCTGCTAAGACACCCCACTACAAAGTACTTGGCTGTCTTTTGGCAGTTCTTTAGTGCCACCTACAAGCATGTTTGTCTTAAGAACCCTGGCCATCTTGCTATTACTTTGCCCTAAAGCATTGGGGAAGGAGGACTAGGATGACTCAGAAAATTGCATGCCAGATTTTAACATCAGTAAAATGTATTATTTTTTTTAACCTCAGAAACAGAGCCATTTGCTAAAACTGTCAAGAACATGAAAACACCTTCTAGCCTGAGATAAGTAAAATGGGAAATCTAGCTTCAAATTGGTTATACGTTCCCAAATCTGAAGTAACGCTAAGTCTCACTAGCAAACACAACCTTGTGACAGAAAGAGTTTGGAAATCTTAAACTATATCCATCGCAGTCTGTACTGATTGTGGACAGATTCACTATCTGTATTCCATCAGGTTTTGAGTAGCAAGTACTCCTTGGCTGTGAGACTTGGTGAAATGTCCTTTCTGCTGTGGCCTTCTCTGAAACCTCAGCATATAGTGCTACTACCCTAAATCCCTGAGAATCACTTAGAAAGTAGTATCAGTAAAAGAGTCTGTTAATTGTGTGCCTCAGTAGTACGTGTGAATCCTGGCTAGCGTTAAAAGCTGTCTTCCTTAAAGAAGATTAAAAAAACCTTTCAATTACTGTGCTGTCAAACAGTAATTGAAAGGTGTTGGGTTTTTTTATCTTCTTTGAGGGCATGAGACAAACACTGTAGTTCCTGATGCTGCCATAAATCAAATGGTAACTCAAACCCAGAGAGCTGAAACATTTCACTTCTATGAAACAGTTCAACCAATGTAGTTGTGAAGAAAGTCTGTAGAGATGACAATCCTTCCTTCCTAATTTTTCTTTTGGAATACAATGTATATGTATGTGCATGCTTGCATTTTAAAATATTGTTGTGCTGTTGCTTTAGTAATTATTTTTAGGAATTTGCTCCAAATCAAAAGATATTACTCATTGCATTTCCTGCCTCTCTGATGAACTACTGCATCTGATGGGTGAGCTGAGAAAGAGGCAGCATGCATTAAGACAGTTACTAATATGGACAAAATTGACAAATTAAATTCATCTGTTTTGTCACTGATCTTGCTACAGTACTAAGATAAATTTTTTTATATGTGAAAGACTAGAAAAAAACCCTTACTATCGTATTGATAATTGTGCAGTAGGATAACAGCAGCAGATGTTCTAGAAGTATGTACCGCTAGTTCAATTTTACTGAGTTCCACTATAGTGGTAGGACTTGATTCATGAGTTCATGGCTTTCCCATGATAAGTGCCTGGAAAGATGCCATCCTAGTCTCTGGGTTTTTTAAAATAATATTTTTTTTCTAAAAAAAGCATCATCTAAAATATAAATAATTTCCTATCAAATATCAGACTATTTCAGGCTGAGAAGAGGACCTAGACATTCTGGCTTTTAGCTATTGTAAGGTAGCTTAATACTCTTAATAATCTTTCTTCCTGTAGCTTGTGAAAACAAATACTTTAAGCTCAATATGGTTTGAAATAAGGAATATGTTTCTAAAATTCAGAAAACTTCATTCTTAAATGCTGTTAGCACATGAATGAGTATCATCTTGCAGGTTTTTTTTTTTTAAACTGTATATTGCAAGATTTATTGGTCCCATGAAATATTTTTGGTTTTATGGTTTTTGCTTTTAATACTTCCCCACCTCTCCCACCCAAGCAGTTAGCATTGTCGCTTTTCAGCAGAGTTCTGGACTAGATGAATGACTTGACCATGAGTATGGGATAATTTTTTTTTTTCTTTAAATCTTTACTGTACTTGAATAGTCTAACTTCAAATAGCCTCCCCAGACAATGGGGTGAGGCTTTGGTAATGACAGAAATAATCACCTTATGGATCAAACTCTCAACAGAGATAAGGTAATGTACTTGTGCACCCTTTCTTTTTGACCATTAATATGTGGAGTTTTTTCTTTTCACATTTTTCTCTGATCCTTCCTGGTGCTGCAATGCGTGGAGTGTAGCTAATAGGTGAGGGATCACAACCCCTTCCAGCTCCAAGCTATGCAAACTCCCTTGTCCATGTCTGATGACCTAAGCTGTGAGATTCTTTTCCACATGGTGCAAAAGAACTTCTATTGCCATGTAGTTATTTTCATTTGTGGTCCAGAAGATTTTGTAAAGTTTTCATCTTTTACACTTACAAATTTAAAGTACCTTAAGGCTTACTTTAGTGCTGGTCTGAGAAGCAGAATTTCATGGTCACAGAGAGATTTTCTGCTCTCTGGCAGCCTTTCTATGCCTCTCTGAACTCCAGCATAGAATAGGAATAAGTTCTGACTTGATAGGCTGTAGTGTACACTTCAGTGATCCAGGCCTTCTTTCTAAACCTTCAGTTTAACAGTGCAAGTCTCATTTTTTTGCCAGCTGAGATCTGTAGTTGAACTACTCTTCTTATTTTGGTGTGAGTTTGTTACTTTTCTTGAGTAATAGTTTTTATATGTAGTAATTACACCTCCTTAACGTCTGTCTTCAAAATGTTGGAGTTATGTTATCATGGTGGAATTATTTTTACTAGTATTTTCTTGCCCATGTTAACAAAATAGGGGAAAACATTTTTTTGTGGCATCTATTTCTTACTGATTCCAATCTTGCCCTCACTGTGAAAGAAGGAACACGTTGATAATCTTTGAATGAAAGCAAATTCTCATTAATTGGCTCTTCTGAAACAGTGTATTCAGAGGATATTTTCTGCTGAGCTTCTGTCTTAGTTATAGTGATATAACTGAGTGTTGCCATAATGCATCATCTTTCCTTTAATTGCAAGTTTCATTAATTGTTTTTGTTGTTTATCAGACAGCATTATTGAAGCGGCAGAGTCGATACATTCATTCAACAGTTCCTGAAAATGCAGAGAAGGAAGCTCAAAGCTTGTTTGTAACTGAGGTAATATTGGAATTGGATGTGGCTGTGTGTAGTAACAGTATTATACCTGAATTGTTTTTCTTCTGCTTCTTTTTCCATTTAAAAAACAGGGGGGGAAGCCCTGAAAAAAATATTAAATATTTATTGCCATTTACTTGTCAATTATTTCAAGGGAAAATTTCCAGGAAAACCTAGTATTTTTTCCATTGGTGGCTGGAAAAGAAGGATTACAGGATAGCTTTGAATTATTTTGTTTGTGTAATTGGCTTTTGCAGATGCTTCTCCCTCACCTTCTTTATGCTTTTGGCTTTCCCAGATGAACATGGGTGATTTCCATACATAATATCCAGAGCAATAGTAAATATGGAATGAATCATAGTGACTTGTTTTTCCTGATAAAGTGTTTCACACCAGTCGTTCTTAGTTTGTTCATAATAATCTTGTACACTTTGCTGGAACAGAGGTATTCATAACTGTAACACTTGTAGAGGCCGAAATTCATTATGACTGCTCAATTTGTATGCTATATGTAGAAGAAACATCCTCAAACCTAAAGCTTTTCATAACTGCTTGCTTATGTTGGCATTCCCTTGGTTCTGACTGTGATGTTGTATTTCATTTGGTGTCTTGTTGAAGACTTTTAGGAATGAAAGGTTTAAAATTTTTGTCTTTTTTATATTATCTACTGGTTTTCTACTGATATACTTTAAGCTGATATTTTAACATCTGAAACAAATACAAGTCTGTTGTAATTCCAAGAAAACTGAAGGAGCTCCAAATAGCTGAATCTACCTCAAACCTCAAAGTGATTTATCCACGGTGATACATACCCTTAATACCTAACCTAAACAGTTCTAAGATAAATTTGAAGAAGGTAGACAAGGAGGGAGGAGCGTTATAGGTAATTCATGAAGTTTAATGAGTTTCTGCAGAAACAATTGCTTGGCAGGTATTAACTTTGTATTTTGAAATATAAAAGAAAATATCTTTGAATTATTAGATGCTATGTTTGTGTACATGTAAGTCTATTCGTGTAACATACAAAATTTTGTACCGTATGGTTTCTGGCAACGGATTTTGTCAGTTTTATGTTACTTCGGTCAAAGCCAAGATAAATCAGTACTTTTATGTTGTAGCAATATGGGTGGAGTAAAACGGTATTTCCTGTGATCTAGACCAAGAGCTTAATGACATAATTGCTTTTCAACAGCTGCAAGCATGCAGTTTAGATTTAAATATTAATTTAATTGCACTAGAAGTATCAATTTAAGGAAAAGATGTTTTTAGTTTCTCTGTATCCGTATGTGTGAAATTGAATATTCTATTTTAATAATGTATCTATTTTAATGCTGAGTTTTCTAAAGGCTCAGTCAAGTTTTCAGCTGCAGCGAGATGCTGCTTTAACTTTTCAGACAACTGAAGATGGTTAATCCAGATGCTGGGTGTATTAACCATTTTC
>NW_008794408.1:3188957-3234585 GCF_000699145.1 Aptenodytes forsteri
GTAGAAGAAACATCCTCAAACCTAAAGCTTTTCATAACTGCTTGCTTATGTTGGCATTCCCTTGGTTCTGACTGTGATGTTGTATTTCATTTGGTGTCTTGTTGAAGACTTTTAGGAATGAAAGGTTTAAAATTTTTGTCTTTTTTATATTATCTACTGGTTTTCTACTGATATACTTTAAGCTGATATTTTAACATCTGAAACAAATAAATGTCTGTTGTAATTCCAAGAAAACTGAAGGAGCTCCAAATAGCTGAATCTACCTCAAACCTCAAAGTGATTTATCCACGGTGATACATACCCTTAATACCTAACCTAAACAGTTCTAAGATAAATTTGAAGAAGGTAGACAAGGAGGGAGGAGCGTTATAGGTAATTCATGAAGTTTAATGAGTTTCTGCAGAAACAATTGCTTGGCAGGTATTAACTTTGTATTTTGAAATATAAAAGAAAATATCTTTGAATTATTAGATGCTATGTGTGTGTACATGTAAGTCTATTCGTGTAACATACAAAATTTTGTACCGTATGGTTTCTGGCAACGGATTTTGTCAGTTTTATGTTACTTCGGTCAAAGCCAAGATAAATCAGTACTTTTATGTTGTAGCAATATGGGTGGAGTAAAACGGTATTTCCTGTGATCTAGACCAAGAGCTTAATGACATAATTGCTTTTCAACAGCTGCAAGCATGCAGTTTAGATTTAAATATTAATTTAATTGCACTAGAAGTATCAATTTAAGAAAAAGATGTTTTTAGTTTCTCTGTATCCGTATGTGTGAAATTGAATATTCTATTTTAATAATGTATCTATTTTAATGCTGAGTTTTCTAAAGGCTCACTCAAGTTTTCAGCTGCAGCGAGAAACTGCTTTAACTTTTCAGACAACTGAAGATGGTTAATCCAGATGCTGAGTGTATTAACCATTTTCTGGTTTTGTAAAATACATGTCTAGCAGATGATAACATCCTATTGAAACATTACTTGTTGCAAAAAGCTGTATTGCACTAGACTGTATTGCAAATGAAGGGAAGTGTACAGAATTTTCAGAGACCGACATGTAACCGTGGTAGTTCATAAACAGCCATATCTTAAGAGGTTTTTTGTGTGTGTGTCTAGGGAATGCTGTTAATCCTTTTCCAATTAATACTGATATTTGGTTTTCATTAAAACAGTGCATCAAAACCTACAATTCAGACTGGCATGTTGTTAACTATAGATATGAAGATTACTCAGGAGAGTTTCGACAGCTTCCAAAGTAAGTATGTTATCTAGTGGTATAATAAAGATTTTGAATTTGTGAAGGAACTTTAACTGTATTTAATATAAATGTATCTATTACAGAAATTTATTAATACATGTAATATGTAACTTTAAATATGCTATAACACTGTTTAATAGACAGTAGAGATGATAAAGATTTGTTGGATGGAATTTATATTGATGAACTTGAAGGTGTAAAATCTTGTTAAGCCATTTTCTGGAAAGATACCGTAATAATGCCGCCTTATTAATAGGCAGGTCAAAACAAGAAATTGTATCATTGACAATGTGAATGTAAGTATGGTAACTAAACCAGGCTAATGTTTAGATGAAACTAAAATGGTGATATCCTGTTTTTGTAGCTTCAAAGGCAGCTTTTGGAACTCTCTTTAGGAGCTTAGGGAATAGAACCTAACCGAGATGGTTAGAGCAATTGTTTGAACTAGTGCAGATTTTCACAGGATGATTCAAAGCAAGAGCCTAATCTACATCTACTACAGACTTTCTAAACCATCTGCTAGAGAAATCTTTTCCAACCTTTTCAAAATTTTGTAGGGAGAGTATAAAGATTAGGCCCTTAACTTAAAATATCTGAGAGTGGCTGAATACTCTGAATCCCACAACTCTGCAAGATCTATGTCTTCCCTACCTACTCTCCTGCATCTATCAGTTAAGAAATAGCTTTCTTTCCCTGTGAAAAGTTCCGATATACTCACGGGTTTTGTAAAAGTCAGTACCTGTTTTTTACTTGCCCTGAACAGAAACCACGATAGTCAATAGGAATTTAAATAAACGCATTGTCCTAAAAGGAGACAATGGTTACAGGTATGAATGCTTGCTCCTAAGGTATTAGGAGTGCAGTGAATGAGAAGGCATTTGGTTCTCTTCAGTTACACCTAAGGACAGTGACAAGCAGAACAAAAGAAAGACTGTGGGCAGACGTGCAAATTAGGAAAATTGCTGACTAAGAAATATGTTTCAGGAAAAATACATGCTTTTATTCAGTTATTCTTGTGCTTTTTCCTCTTCAGTTAGGAAAATAACATCTTTATTTTTGCAGCTGTAAAATATGTAACTAATCACAAAATTTCTAGTATCTTAGAAGCTTTTTCTTTCCTAGCAAAGGGACAAAATCAGAGAAGCTTCCAGTTCATTTATATGAAGTGGATGAAGAAGCAGATAAAGATGAGGTGAGATAATAGTAATTCCTTACTTTCTCTTGCTTTCAGTAAAGAATTTTGGGTAAGGAGAGGTTACAAGTTGGGTTAAATGTTGATGTCAGTAAATAAAAACGGAGATTAGCTTGAACAGCCTGATTGGGAAACAAATGTAGTTATTTTACCTATCTCCTTTTGAATAGCCTTGTACTCCTGAGATCTGTCATGTGAGTAGAACAAGTTTTGACAGATGGTGAAATTGAAGTTTTAATACTTGGTGACATATAATCCTTCAGCTTTCATAAAATCTGTCTTGTCTTACACTGTTTCTGTGTAGACGGGTATATAGAGAGAAATGTTTCATGCAGTTTAATCACGAAGCTGAGTAAAATCATAGGTGATTGTTCCAACATGACAGTACACACACTTTAGCATGCATGACAGTACAGCATACGGTGTGAGTTAAAATTAGTTTGTCACAAATTTGAGTATAGGATAAGACCTGGAGATCCATTATGGAAACGAAAGCTAAAAAAATTGACTAAAACTCCAAGGTATTTTCTTTTTTGTCATTGGCTTAGGGAAACCAGAGATCTATAGCCTCAAGCAATTTTCAAGTATGTTTCAAATGTCAAGGACTTTTTTCAGTAACTGCTTCTGTTATTTGTGTAATTTATTTAATTTTTACCACGCCCTGTTTCAAAACCCCCATCCCATTCAAAAGCCCCATCCCTGGAAGTGTTCAAGGTCAGGTTGTATGGGGCTTTGAGCAACCTGGTCTAGTGGAAGGTGTCCCTACCCATGGCAGGGAGGTTGGAACTAGATGATCTTTAAGGTCCCTTCCAACTCAAACCATTCTGTGATTCTATGAAAACACACTGTTTAAATGCCAGTGTTTTCTTTTCTTACGAGTACTTGAGCTCTTGCATCACAGAAAAGAATTAAAATAAAATGATTTTTTGTGGTTTTTACCCTTTGACAGTTACTTTGCTTCTAAATTCCTTGTTTTCAGAACTGCTGCATATGAAATAAAAGTAGTTCCTTTCAAGTTTTCCTGGATTAAATGTGAAAAAGTAGCTCAGGGAATGCATCTGAATAGGTAGATTCCTGAACAGATAGTCTCAGGATGCCATTTCTCCTGCGTTGCTATTAATCTGCACTGTGACATTTGGACAAATAATTGCATGCATCTGTATCCAAATCTTCCTATTTGTAAGATTGGAATAATTATGATTTCTATTATACTGAAATTAAAAAGACTTGACATTATTTACTGTGATAATATTTCTGACAACAGAAGTGTTTTAGAAAACAGTGAGTTAAACATGAAAAAAATTAAATGGAGATAAAACTGACTGTGATTGTTACTCAGAAAAATACTTATGGCTAGAGTTAGTTAAACACTGAAAAACTATAGCTTGGCTATTATTGTTTGGTATGTGTTTTATTAGGAAGTATAAGTGGAGAGGACTTTCTGTTTCCTTCTGCCCAATTTCCTGTTAGAGCAGGCAGGAATGTCCTATCTCTTTCAGTGGCACAGTCACTGGAGAAGAGGTCTGCCACTCTTTGAGGAACTTAAAATATAAACACAAGGAAAAAGCACGCTAGGAAGAAAAGGGAGCTTAATGGCAATAGGGTGGGGGGACCATAAATTCTTTCCTCAAGGGAAGAATTAATGCAAGAGGCTTTTCTTTCAAACATTAACATCTTTGTATGCCAAAAAGCATATATGCAAATCTTAGATTAAAAGTTGTTTGGTCGTCTTTTTGTTTTGCTTTTGTTTGTGTGGTTTTTTTTTTTTAAGAGACAGATGATTTATTAAGAGAATGATAGAAAACAAAAAGCTGCAAGTGATTAAAAATTGGAGGAAAACCAGACAAAGAGTAGTTTAATCTTGCATCTTTAAAAAGGAGAGGATTACCTTTCCAAAACTAATTCGGGCTATCAGGCCATCAGGTTGATGTTTGTAAACGGAATTTTTAAATCAGCCTGGGGTATGGGATCAAGATAAGGAATTGTTTTTGTTGAAACAGTTGCTGTTGAAGTAAATTTTGAAGCCGAGCTTGTGGGAAAGATCATTAAAAAACGTGAAGCACAGTGTGCAGCAGTAGTAATAAAAGTGAGGAAATTAACTTACCACTTGGAAACAGGAAGTATGTTTTCAGTGTAAAAGTCGTGTGTTAAAAACTGGGTTCTGGGTTCCTTTGTATTAACAGATGGTCAGCTGGAAAGATTCAGTAGCTTTTTGGCTCTGTAGGCAGGAATTCTGCCTGACAGAAAGAAATGGTCTAACTAGAGAGGCCCAACTGACAGTCGGTTTTATTGTTAGAAAACAGCATGTAGCTCAACAGAGTTGGGAAACAGTGCACCTCAGAGACTTGGAATTGGAAAAAGAGTCGTAATAGAGCTAAGTCTTAATTTTTGTTAACACAGGTAATGAAGGAATTCTCGTCGTGTCAGGTGATCCTATGTATGGTTTGTGAAATTACAGGAAAGCAGTGTGGTTTTTTTTTTAAGACAGATGATTTATTAAGAGAATGATAGAAAACAAAAAGCTGCAAGTGATTAAAAATTGGAGGAAAACCAGACAAAGAGTAGTTTAATCTTGCATCTTTAAAAAGGAGAGGATTACCTTTCCAAAACTAATTCGGGCTATCAGGCCATCAGGTTGATGTTTGTAAACGGAATTTTTAAATCAGCCTGGGGTATGGGATCAAGATAAGGAATTGTTTTTGTTGAAACAGTTGCTGTTGAAGTAAATTTTGAAGCCGAGCTTGTGGGAAAGATCATTAAAAAACGTGAAGCACAGTGTGCAGCAGTAGTAATAAAAGTGAGGAAATTAACTTACCACTTGGAAACAGGAAGTATGTTTTCAGTGTAAAAGTCGTGTGTTAAAAACTGGGTTCTGGGTTCCTTTGTATTAACAGATGGTCAGCTGGAAAGATTCAGTAGCTTTTTGGCTCTGTAGGCAGGAATTCTGCCTGACAGAAAGAAATGGTCTAACTAGAGAGGCCCAACTGACAGTCGGTTTTATTGTTAGAAAACAGCATGTAGCTCAACAGAGTTGGGAAACAGTGCACCTCAGAGACTTGGAATTGGAAAAAGAGTCTTAATAGAGCTAAGTCTTAATTTTTGTTAACACAGGTAATGAAGGAATTCTCGTCGTGTCAGGTGATCCTATGTATGGTTTGTGAAATTACAGGAAAGCATTGGTTGTTTTGTGCCAAGCTTTGATAATAACTCATCATCTACTCATCATCTTACCCTTGTAAAGGTGGTTTTAAGCCATTCTTTCCTTGGGGATAACTCCCACCAGCGGAGGTGGAGAATCATAGTTGGAAACCCAGTGTTTTAAGTTGTTGTCTCTGTATCTTGATTGTTGTACAAGAAAAATGGTTATCTAGGTAATAGAACAGAGGTGGGGGCTAATGACTTGAAAATATGAAACAAGTAGACTGTATTGCTTGGACAGTGAGACTCACCAGGGCATATGAAAACTTACTGAGTATTTCTGGTCTATGCTTCTGGGGCATTGTATCAGATGCACTGATAGTTGCTGACCATGTCATCCTTACTGGGCCTAACTTCCATAGTATCAACCTGCCTAGAATTTTTGAAGGAACAGATTGATGCATCTTTTGCCTTCTGTTTGCAGTTTTTTGAAGTTCACATGTGCGTATGCCTATGAATATGCAAGCTAGACAGACTAAATAAGCTGTAAATAAATTAACCAGTAACTTTTTACAGCATGTTCCTTGATTTAGTTCCAGAAATTAATTAATATTATTCCAAAATTTGGTTTTAATGTTCAGTTGTTGAACTAATGACTCTGTCCCCCATATGTAATCACTTTTTGTTGTATGTTCTCTTAATAGCTGAGAAAAGGAATTAGAAAAAGTAGTTGAGGCACTTGAGGAAGTTTTGTGGTTTTGTTTTCAACTGGATACTCAGTTAATTTTGAATGTTTGGATAATAAATTATCAGGAGTACTTCTCCTCTAGATGGTTAAATATCTTCCTACACGTCTAATTCATTAATGGTTTTTGTTGTGTCAAAACGGGTTACGTCAACTGGAAACCATGGTGAACCTTGGTACTGCTCTAAAAGATTACTTGAACTGATGACTTAATATTTATTCTGTGGCAATTATAAATCTGTCATTTTGATCAGTTTTGATAGTAGAGTACTGCTTTTTGGTAGTTGTTAATATCCTGTGGGTTTTGATGTAGTTTAATAAGTTCCATCAACTGGCAGATGGAAGCGGTATACAGGCAGTGGGTGTGATGTGTGATGCATGCATTGGATCTGCTGTTTGTGAACTTGCCGTTACTGCCAAGTTTGGTCTTGTTTTCTTTAGAAAGCTTTGATTCTGATCTGTAAAAGGGCAGATCCAATTCAAGAATTTAAGTCTTAGTTCTCTGTAAATTCTTAAGTATTTTCTCTGAAGTAATACATATAAAGCAAAACAGTTTGAGAAATCTCCATTGAAGTTTTGGATAAGCATGAGTTTACATTGTTCTTTTTGGTAATAGAAATTGGTAAAAATTCTTGCACTGGAAAATTAGAATATGAAAAAGCTTACGAAGTAAATGTAAGTAAATGTTTTGAGTTTTCCCTCTTTCCCCTATTTCAGTGGAATTTATCTAGACTAATATTTAGCTATCGAGAAGTTGGATCATCCTGCTGGCTATAGAGAAAGCCTATACAAGTTACCTGTCAAAAGTTAGATGAGGTCAATCTCATCCCTGGTCTCTAAATAAAATAATTGGAATTAGAAAGCTATAGAATTTCAGCAGGGACTCATAGTACATTATTATCATTACATTATGAGCATAGCTATTCCATCTTTTAAAAATGACTTCTGAAATATTTAATAAATACAACAGTTTCAGAAAACCTCCCCCCCCCCCCCATCTCCCTTTCTTCCATTCTTCCCTTTCATCTCCAGGATGCAGCATCTCTTGGGTCTCAGAAGGGTGGAATAACAAAACAAGGATGGCTGTACAAAGGCAACATGAATAGTGCAATCAGTGTGACAATGAGAGTAAGTTTAAGAATCTTACGTGTGGTAAAAACTGAACACCAATATTAAATATCACTGTGCCTTTGAGAAGCCAATTTTTATATGGTTTACTTCTTAAAAAAAAAAAAAAGTGTGGGATGAAAGAGGAAAGCTTGTATGTAATTTATATCTGTGAAATCTTACTTTCCTTTCATTCTACTTAAATCAGAAAAAAATGTATTAAAAATCCAGTATGTGGGAGAAGGCCAGTGTTTTAACTAATTTTCTTAACTGGACCCTGGTGTGCTATTAGTAGAAAAGGGACTATGTAATATGAGTTTTTATTTGTATTGCCTCTTTATTTAGAAACAAACTTGTTATTTTTACAGTTATCATAATAAATATCTATTATGTGTAATATTGCAGAGTCAGTTTTAAATACCTTTCAATGGGTAAAAAATACTTTCAAATAATATAGTACAATCTTGCTGCAGGATTTTAAGTTAAAATTAAAAAAAAAAATTAATGATTTCTGGTTTATTTTCTGAGGATAGTGATTAGGTTGTGTGTAAATAAAAGCTTTTTTTCTATAACCTACTGTGTAAATAGCACGATTGGGTTTTGTAATATGAAGCTGATTAACACTAGTGTTGCAATTGTTTTTCTTTTCTCCTTTCTTTTCACTAGTCGTTTAAAAGAAGATTTTTCCACTTAATCCAACTTGGTGATGGATCCTATAATCTCAATTTCTACAAAGATGAAAAAATATCAAAAGAACCTAAAGGATCAATATTTCTAGATTCATGCATGGGAGTGGTTCAGGTAATTGTAATTATTCTGCCTGTTCTCCAGATAATTCTTTATTTGATAGCAAATGGATTTTTAAAAAATACAGATAACTTTTGTCAGATGTAGATAAGTACCTATTATGCAGAGGAACGATTAGACACGCTGCATCTTGCAAAAACAATGAATGAGATTTTGAGGGGGAGGAGGCTGAATTTTAAAAATCTTTCTGAAAAGAACATAAATTACTAGTTGATGTCAAGTATTTATCAAAAACATCAAACAAAATTTTAAGACAAACACACAAAAACCCCCAACCTTAAATCATGGCAAAGTAATGACAGCATAAAATTAAAGTTCATTTCAGTTACATTTTGTGCTTACACGAGCTGTAAAAGGTTTTGCATAGCTTCTTGTGTGGGATTTTTGTTGTGGGAATTGTATTAAATTCAGTCACCCTTCCAGATGCTTTCATTTGACCTTTATAATGTTACTTTTATGTGCTTTCCTTTATTTTAAAAAGTTAAGGGCTTTGGTAAAATGTTTGTTAGTAGCAAGTGCCAAGGAAAAGATTATTTTTTTTTCCTTGTGATTCTGTTATGTATTTACAGTACAGCATGTAACTGTTTTGTTAGGCACAGCATACCTGGAAAAAACTCTTGGGTTTTAGGGTTTTGTTAACTTGGATAGAAATAAGCGCAGTTTAATAAAAATGTGTTTCTAAAATAATATTTTTTTTTAGTATAAAGTTGTTTGAAGATTTATACAGAGAGATACAACAGCTTTACAGAGGATTATTTTTTTCCAAATATTGTAATAATGTTTTTGGATACACATTTAATAGATACTTCGCATGGAAAGTCTTACAACTGTAATAAATTTAATCATATTACAAGTTCTATATACAGATTTACACAAATTGTTTTGCCTTAGGGGTACGATTCTGGCCAACTCCACTGAAATGAGTTTGATTTGTGTTTTTGAAACAAACCAACAAACAAAAAGTGGTTACTAAACACAGTTGTAGTCTTTGTCTTGCACTTAAAATGTATCTTTCCTTCTGCTCCTCAGCTTCCTCTGCTTTGGCGCTCCTCTCTGATAATATATATTCTCCATCTTCTGGGCTGTTTCTGGCCCCTTTTGTTCCCTATTTAAGCGATGGCTTGTTTCTGGTTCTCAGCCTGTGGCTCTGGTGCAGACTATTGTGAGCACTACAATATTAGTTTACATCATCAGAAAACATTGAGATTTTGAGAAGTTACAAATGAAAGAAAGGCACTACAGCAAAGGGAAGTGCTAAGTCCTGCAGCTGGGGAGAACAACCCCAGGCACCGGTACAGGCTGGACAGGCCACCCAGCTGCAAAGAAGTTGGCAGAAAAAGACCTGTGGGTCCCGGTGGACACCAAGTTGAACACGAGCCAGCAATGTGCCCTTGCTGCAAAGAAGGCTAATGGTCTCCTGGGCTGCACTAGGGGGAGTGTTGTCAGCACCTCAAGGGAGGTGATCCTTCCCCTCTGTACAGCTGAATAGCACTGGTGAGGCCACACCTGGAGTCCTGTGTCCTGGTCTGGGCTCCCCAGTAGAGACAGGGACATACTGGAGAGAGTCCAGCGAAGGGCTATGAAGATGATGAAGGGATGGAGGATGGAGTATGTCTCCTATGAGGAGAGGCTGAGAGAGGTGGGACACTTCAGCCTGGAGCAGAGAAAGCTCAGGAGGATCTCATCAATGTTTATAAATACCTGAAGGGAGGGTGCAAAGAGGACAGAGCCAGGCTCTGCTCAGTGTTGCCCAGTGACAGGACCAGAGGCAATGGGCACAAACTGAAACACAGGAGGTTCCCTCTGAACATCAGGAAACACTTTGTCACTGTGAGGGTGACCGAGCACTGGCACAGGTTGCCCATGGAGGTTGTGGAGTCTCCATCCTTGGAGATACTCAAAAGCTGCCTGGACATGGTCCTGGGCCAACTAGCTCTAGGCATCCCTGCTTGAGCAAGGAGGTTGGACTAGATGACTTCCAGAGGACCCTTCCAACCTCTAACCATTCTGTGATTCTATGTTTTTGGGTTTTTATCATGAAAATCCCCTTTTTTCTAAATCATCTTTTCATAAAGTACTGTTCCATACTTTCTGTTCCATCAGTTCAATTCAAGTAACCTGAAATCTTCTCAGACTCTGTCAGAAGCTTTCTATTTTTTTTTTTATTACTGTTCCTTTGTTCTACTGCAAGTAAGGTTTTGGGCTGATACAGTAGTCTTTAAGTAAAACTGTACTTCGGATGCTTAAAGTTTATAGTTGGCTTGTGTCTTGAATGCTATACTGTATTCTACAGTACCATCAGTGTTCATCTTGGCATCTGGATGTTCAGAACTGCATGTAGAAATTTGAGACTGGTTATGGATCAACATCAGGTGCAAAACCAAAATCAGTCAATGCTCACTTCTGTGAAACCAAGAAGCCATTCAATGGCTGGAATAAAGGGGTTTGGAAATAGCTATTTTCTTCACTTGAATTGTTGGTGAGGGGCAAGTAAATGAGATTTTGAACTATAAAATATTATGCATAATGGCCCTATTCCAGATGTGTGATTTTATTATTTTATATTATGTACTGTATCCTTTCTGGCTGATCTGACTTTATTCATTGTCTTACTGTTACTTATTATTGGTGTTGTATTAGCATCTAGAAGTTCATATGGGAAAAAAAGTGGTGTCTACACTGTAGAAATTGCATTTCCATTTAATGGAAGAGGAAAATAAAATAAAAAATTGTAAGGACCCCAGCCACTGTACTTTGCAGTAGTCTGACTTGGAATGCGTAGAAATGGTTGCTCTTCTTAGGTAGACACGCTTACAAGCTTTTGTTCTCAGAATCAAACTACTTGTTTCAGAGTAAGTCTTTGGTGAAGGGGGGTTAGTTCCCATTGCATTCTTATAACATTTCTTATTTCTGTTTTGAGTTCATTTAGTACCTATGCTTACTTACTTTTCAAAGGCAGTAGATGCATAGGAAAGGAAAATGCTGACCACCAACAGACATTAAAGATAAAGCAGAATAGAGTAGCATATGCTCCTTCATCAGTAGTTGTATAAGAGGAATGCCGAATATGTGCAATAGGTTTTTTTGGTTGTTTTTTGTTTGCTTTTGGTTTGGGTTTTGTTGTTGTTTTGTCTCCAAAACTAAAAAGGTTAAATGAAAAGACAGGAATTACCAAAATACTGTTTGGGGTGGTTTGGTTTTGTTTTGTTGGGTTTTTTGTTTTGTTTTAATACTGAAGTATATTGAGTCTTTTCTGCATCACAGGGAAGTGCAGTCACATAATATATGCAGTGTATATATTCACACATACAGTCATATATATATAGGCAGAGTTGCTCTAATTCAGTGATTTGTGAAAACTGAGAAGTGTGATAAGTACCACCTGTGTCAAGGGTTTATACTGTGGAAGTTAAAGGTTACTGTTCTTAAGATTTTTTTCATTTACTTCAGTACTGATTTTAATTGGTAAGACTGCCTTAGATCTGGAGTCCATACATTTGTTTGTATCCTCCTTAACAGAAACTCATCTTTGGTAGAAAGCTGACTGTTTTGCCAACCAGTAGTTAGTCTGTTTATTGAAAAACCTGAAGTATAGTGAAACTGAAATGTAATTTGGCATTTAATTTAACTTAAAACAGACAAACAAAAAATCCCCCAAACACTAAGTCTGTCTTATTGTTTAATTTAATGTTTATCTACTGAGTTATCAATTTTTTAAATTAAATTCATGATAATGTAGAATTTTCATTTAAGACTTGTGAATTCATTCCCAGGAACATGAGTCAAGCTAGGTGGCATTTGAAGCCTTGACTTAAATTGTGCAAAAAGGATGACAGTAATGGTTGAGGAACAAAGGAGGAATTGATTCCCAACTTCATGTATGTTTAAAAGACTAGCAATATCAGGGCATTCAGGGTTGAGGTTGGTTATGATTTAACCTCCGGTATAAAATCTCAACATGCAAGTGATTCTCACTCAAATATTAATAGTTTCATGCTTTTTTTTATCAGTAGATCTTATTTAGCTTCACTTCTAGGTGATCTGAGTACGTGAAGACTTGATATTTGGAAATTGGATTTTTTTTTTTTTTAAAATTATTACAAACAGAATGATGAGGGGAAACTGAAAAATGGACTGTTATCTTTCATACTTCCACTTGTTGCAGTGGTACAAATAACTTCAAAAGGTCAAATGTCAGAGAGGAATAAGTGTAATTATAATACACTTGTTCAAAATATCAAACTGTATACTTTTGTTAAAAGATCTGAAATACATATAACTTCCTTTGGTTGTGAGTAGACAGTATGTAAAGATATTATAAAGAACTTTTATTTTCTTATAGAACAATAAAGTCAGACGTTTTGCATTTGAGCTCAAGATGCAAGACAAGAGTAGTTACCTTTTAGCAGCAGATAGTGAACTTGAAATGGAAGAATGGATAAACACTCTGAACAAAATTCTTCAGCTTAACTTTGAGGCTGCAATGCAAGAAAAAAGAAATGGAGAGTCTCACGAAGGTAAGCAGGGTTTCTAGCAATGCTAATACAGTTATGTGACAATGTCTATGTACGTGCATTTGGAAAGGCTTTATTGTGGCTAATTTGTTTTTTTTCTTTGGTCATAAAAATTATAGGCTTTTTCACTGTCTGTTTGAACTCATGAAACTTTTGACCTTTTGGCACTAAAATAGCACCGTTCTACATTGATTCTGATTGAGTTAAGTCCAGAAGAGAATAATGAGACTGATCAGAAGTCTAGAAAAATAGAACACACAATGAAAAATCAGGACCAAAGCAGTTTAAGGAAAAGAGAAAACTTAGGAGGGACTTGTTTTGAAATGTGTAAAATGCTGCTGAAAATAGAATAATCTGTTCTGTGGTCACTGTAGGTAGAAGACTAAGAAATTGTGGTTGCAGTGAGGGACTTAAATTTAGATGTAACTCCCTTGACCACAAATATTTCCCTAAAGTACTGAAATAGATTGCTTGGGTGTAGAATCTTTTCTGTTGGAGCCCTTTAAGAATAGGTAAGGCAGATATCTGTAAGGAATGTGATGTAGGTATAGTTGATAATTTGGTGACAAAAGGATAGACTAGATGTCCTCTCGTGCATTTTTTCCTCTTGAGAGTGGATGGGGAAGGCAATTGGTATGAGACCAAGTGTATGCATATCCAGAAGAACCTGGAAGTACTTATAGAAAGTTGTTCTGCTTATAAATAGCACAATATACCAGAAGAGACCATTAGAGTTTAAAATGAGATATCACAGTCTTTGGTGAAGATTGCCGGAATTTAACACGATGTTTGCAGAAAAAGCAAATCAGAAAAAGAACCCTGTAGCTCTGTGAAAGACATTTTAGTCAGTGGTCCCAATTGACCTTGGAACTATAAGATGCTTATAGCTAACTGAATGGTTGCTTTGTAAATCCAGTAACCGTTGGAGAGTAGAGCTGGGAACCTAATGAACAGAGGGAACTGGTTTGGAAATCAAGATACAATGCATATTGGAAAGAGTAATGTAAATTTGTGCATTGAGTATCCCCTTTCCCCATGCAGATGTCAAAATTAATATTAAAGCTATTTGCTAGGTAAGATTAGAAATAACTGCTACTTTACCAATTTCTGTAACTGGTTACATCCTCCAAGAAGTCACTGCATCAAAATGAAATGATGGAGTTGTCCACAACCTGTTTATGTTAACAATTGTCATTTTTGAGGGGGGTAGGAGTTAAAAAAAAAAAAAACAAACCCAAAAACCCCCCCCCCCAAACCAAACCAAACCAAAAATATTTTGACATGGAGTTTTGTGAATAGTTTGGGGTTTTTTGCTTGTTTGGCATTTTTAATTTTTTTTAATGTGGTTTTATAATTTCAGATGATGAACAAAGCAAAATGGAAAGCTCATCAAGTAGTTTTGATAACTACTATCCTGAAATTGCCAAGGTAATATATATTGTAAATGCCAATTTAGGATACAAAGTAGTAAACGTAAGTTAGCCACATGAACTTTCAGTAAAGGTAAGGTATTGGCTTCTAACTTCCAGTCTGTTTGTGGTGCTTTGAAAGCTCAGAAGCTCTTTCGTGAATAGATGTGGTTATTGAGCATTTTCTGCTTTTGGAAGCAAACTAGCTACTGTCTTAAAGTTGCTTATATAAATCTTGACATGCTGTTTAAAAGCAGCATGTTTTATTATTTTATTAGTTTATTGTATTTTGCATATTTTGTATTGTTTTATTGCATGCAGGTAAGTGCTAAAGTATTTCTGTAGAAATCTATTTTTATACTAAAGTGAAGTTTTGTTTTTAGAGTTAGAAGTCTAGAGGAGCTTAATAGCAGTGATGATGTGAATGTATTTTAAGATGCTTGTGTCTGTAATGAGCTGGCAAGTTCATGGATACTTCCTGTATTGCCATAGTTCTTGCTTTTCAATTTTGTTCTTACAGAGGTGTGGTAGAAATAGAAATAAGAATAAAATAAAATAGAAATAAATAGAAAAAAAACAGTAACTCTTCCTCAGCCCATTTGCAGACTTTATTTCAGTTAAATCAGTGACTTGTGTGTTGCAATAAGTTTTGTGAGTTCTGTAAGGGAGAAATTTTTGTTAAATCACCTAAGGACTGGAACTGGTGACCTTTTTCTATTGAAGTTGGAGAATCCAAACTCCTTCCTGTGACTTCCTTACTCTTTCTTCTGTGTGGCACAGCCTGCAGTCTTGAAACTTTTTCTGCTTGACCATGCTCTGGAATGCTCTCCCCTTCTTTTCTGAGAATCTGTCTGACCTAGTAACTACTCCTGATGGGTGTGCAGCTTATAAACTGAGGACAAGCAGTAAAACAAATTTTGTCTATTACAATAGGTAACATCTCAAAAGGTCCAGTCAGAATACATTAACGGGCTTTAAGCACCCAAATTGGTTGGTTGGCTTAATTCTTTCTGTTACTGCTTTGTAATCAACTTAGCACATGTACACGAAAAGCTGTTACGTGATAATCTAACTCCAGCTATGGCTGTATTTGGAAATTAATTGGGACTGTGGTGCATACAATCAAGTTTTCCTTGGAAGAGCTGTAAGCATCAAACAGCACACTTACATGAGGCTATGAAAATTTATTTTGGAAACAAATAGAAAATTAGATGCTCTTATTGTATGGAAGATTTTTCTTTCTTTATAGTCAGAGTTATTGGAATGTCTAGGTTCCATATGACTTCCAGAGGGGACTCTTATTCAGGGCTGCAGCACCTGCATATAGTTTTAGTACTACAAATGCTGCTTCCTGTTTCCATAACCTTCTGATCGGAAGCACGCAGCTCTTTAAGCTAGGTATTCTTCTAGTGTGTTATTTTTCTCAGCGTTTTAAGCACTGGCTTTTTTTATTCCATGGTTATAACCCCTTTAAATTTCTGTTTCCTTCAAAATAAGTTTTTTGGTTTTCCCATTCTAGTTCATCTTTACTAAACACTACCTTTCAAAATTAATGTGTTTTTCTAGCCTTTTTTCCCTGAGGAGAAGTACAGGGAAAAATCTGCCCATTTGCATTCGTACACTGTTTCTGCCTTAACTTGATTATTTTATATAAATGCTGTTTGTTTTGAGGATTTTTTTGTCCTCTATTCTTTCTTGCATTGTCTTTTCAGCTGTTATTTGGGTTTGGATTTGGTTCTTTTTTCCCAGTGAAAGACTTACAAGGTATTGAGCCTTCTTTTAGAAGAGTTTATAGCTGCTCTATTATTTTTGTTGGTTCTAGGAGGAGATTTTCACAATAGCTGACCTCATATCCTTATGAGGAAAGAGAAATTCCTTCAGGGGTGATTGTAGAGCACCTGACAATAGGGGAAAAAAACAGTCTTCCTAGGAAAGGTTTAACCCTTGTGAGTACATCTCCAAGCCTTCATTTTTCTATCAACAGCTGTTAGTTTATAACATAAAATATATAAGATGGTATTGTGCACTTCAGTGCACAAATGCGCACGCATATATCTCTGTCTGTCTGTCCTGCCTACTTCATGTTCCTTTTATCTGTAACTTAAATACCAAGAGTGAATGTAGGTTTTTTGTTGGTTGTTTTGTTGTTTTTTTAATCTTCAGAGGAAACAAATTAGACCTCCATCTTAAATAACGATGTGACTGTCATGATCAGTGTGCCCAAGTACCTCCTTAACCGTTATGGGTCCCAGTATTCCTTGAGGTAGGAAAACATTGTCCCTGTTTTACAGATGAGGAAATGGAATTACAGTCACTGCCATACTGTAGACAGGGTTGATGACTACATGCATTTTCAGTTCTTGACTTCTGACCGACTGCCCTTGATCTGTCAGTCAAAAATGCATATTTTTTGTCTTGTCTTTAGTGCACAAAACACCAAAGAATCTAAAACTATTCAAGATGCTTCAGCTGAAATAGTTTCTGTCTTGCTCCTATGACTAGATCATGTTCCTCTTCAGTTCTTGCCACTGACGATTCCCTTTCCAAAACATACATGCAACCTTCTTGCCATCTTTAAACTTCTTCACAGTTTAGTCCTGTATTTCTCAAATCATGCCGGCTGTTGAACAAGCAAAGTCTGCCAATAGTCTGCTGGTATCGAGTGTCTGGATGGTGTCTTTCAGAGCAACTCTTGTCTTTTCTCCTGTGTGTGTGTAAGAGAATGAAGTAAAGTAGATGAAATCCATTACAGCATCTGTACTCAAAATCACACCTCAGAAGTTCCTCTTCTGTAATGCATCATTTAAGTCAAATTCTTTCTTTATTATTACTATCAACCTAAAATAGAATTTTGAGCTCTTAGAGCTGATGTTTTTTTGGTTTGTTGGGTTTTTTTTTTCTTTTTCTTGAGACATAGTAGGAGTTCCTTCAACCTTTAGCAAAGCAGATGTAGGCAGTAGATGACTTCAGCTGATGGTCAGTGTTGGGCATTTTGGGTTGGTAGCTTCTTTTAACCCATACAGGCTGATCCAAAATTAGACACCTGTCCGTAATGTAATACTTTGTATCCCTGTTTAGCCAGCTACTACTTTGGGAATGGCAACTCTCCTACGCGGGTAATTTTGGCGCAGGCATACATCCATTTGTTATGTCCTGTGACTTTAAAAATCATAGAATACTCTTTAAATAATACCTTTTTTTTTAAAAGTAACCTATGTATACCATCAGTTTTCACATTCTATTTTGTTCCACTTTACTTTTGTTTTACTGTTAATAGGTAGGTATCCACAAATCCCAGGCAGGATCAGTGTACAGTGTACTCTGCAAAGTAACTTTTAAGTGTGAGGGTTTTATCTTTTGGAAGTTTTGGGGGTTTTTTCATCTACCCACAGGAAAACCACCTCTTTGGCAGTAGAGCTCAAGAAAAGAAAAAAAGAAAAAAAAGAAAAAAGCAAGCAAGCTATGATGGTGTTTCTTAATTTAGGTAACCTGTTGTTTCCTGAGCAATCTTATGGTCTCAGGATAGCTCTGAGCTTTAACCTACGTTCATACTTTTTTTTAAATTAAAATAATGTTATGAAAGTTATTGTTTAAGGAGGCAAAGTGCTGTATGAGCTACACTGGAGTATGCTTTCCATGAGCTTGGAAGGTTACATGTTGCTGATATAAGTTTTTGTGCTTCTAGGCCTGGAAAAGCCTTTAGAAGAGAGGAGTCTTCTCTCACTTTTTACTTGAACATGATGGAGCAATTTAAACTAAGAAGTTGCAAAGCTCAGTTAGGGAGAGAAGAGTGCATGAATTAAAAACATGTAAAGCTTTGAACATCACAGAAAAAAGAATGAAATTGAAAACCACTTTAATTTAATCGTGTGATTCTAAGACTTTTTTTTTTTAATATTTTGAACAGAGTACCAGAGAAGCAGAAATCAAGTTGAAAAGTGAAAGCAGAGTTAAACTTTTTGCCTTGGATCCAGATGCACAGGTTAGACTTTTTACAAGGAAGCATGTTATTTTCTTTTATGTTGATCCTTTTGAGATGAAAAACAACTTGCCTTAATTTTTCTTTTCTCTTTTTAAAGAAACTTGACTTTTCTGGTATTGAACCAGAAGTGAAGCCATTTGAAGAGAAATTTGGAAAAAAAATTCTTGTGAAGTGTAACGATTTATCTTTTAATTTGCAAAGCTGCGTTGCAGAAAATGAAGAGGGACCAACGACAAATGTAAATAATTCATCTAATTATTTTCTGTTAATATGGTAATGAATGTCTTAATACTTTGTTGGCACTATTCTTAATGGCAGGAATTCCTAGTTATGATTGAGAAACATGTATTGTGGGGTTTTTTTCTACTCCTTTAAATCCAAATGAGAGCCTAAATCCTACAAAAAGTAACTTTGCTACTAATCTTTTTGTTGTGTTGTAGAAAGTGGAATTGTTCTTTTACTGTCTTTTACATGTTGTCAGTAATATCTAGAGTGATGGCTGTGTGTAACTGTTTATAAAAATGTTACTCATTTTCCTTTCATACACATTTCTACAGTAATATAGATGCCAGCAATGACACTTGATTCTTTTTTTTAAATGTGTAGGTAGAACCTTTCTTTGTCACATTATCACTATTTGATATTAAAAACAACCGGAAGATTTCAGCAGATTTCCATGTTGATTTGAACCATGCCTCAGTAAGGCACATGATATCCAATGCATCTCAACAAATGATGAATGGCAGTGGTGACAGCTTACACAGAATTCAAGACATTCATGAAACTGTGTTACAATATCCAAAGCAGGTAAGAACTAGTAACCTAAAGAATTAGTAGAATTTTTGGATACAAGTAGAGAGTTTTCCTGCATGCTTCGGATGGCTTTCTATTATGTGTTGTAAAATGTGTGTGCATTTTCCTTTTATGTTTACCTCTTGTTTTATTTCTAGGGAATATTCTCAGTCACATGTCCTCATACTGACATTTTCCTTGTGGCTAGAATAGAAAAAGTATTACAGGGAAGCATTACACATTGTGCTGAACCATATATGAAAAGTTCAGATTCTTCAAAGGTATGTTATCTTCTTCTGTGGCATGGAAAAAACGCTGAGGCAAGACAGGTTGATTTCAAATTAATAAATGTCAAAAACTTAGTTCTTTTATAGGAAATTCAAATAACTGGATGATTTGATTTAGTAAGTTGTAGTTACTACTAGTAACTTACTGAAACATTATAGATAGTCTAACATATAATTAGGAAACATTTATTTAGCTTTTTCTAATCGTGACATAATCTATAATTTTTATAATGGCTCTAAATAAACTGGTTTGACAAAAGAGTATTAGACTTCAATGTGAAAGTTGAGTTGAAAATTGTTGAACAATGAAGTATTAAATATAGGTCAGAAATTAACTGTATGTCTCTTAGTTAATGCATCTTATTTACTGTATCATTGTTGTTGACTTTTCCTTTGTCTTACTTTTTGGTGACCATAGTTTACTATAACTTTACCTGCATTCTTGCTGTTTTTTACTTCAGAACCATTGAGATCATTAAGACTCTTTTTATGTATAAAATACTTTGTAGATTTGATAGAACTCCAAATCACTTTTGGAAATAAACCACTGAAACATCTTAAGTTTGCAGGAGTCTAGGATGACAACATTTTAATGTTTTCTGAAACATACCTACAAGAAGCTTTGTCAGTTGCTGCTTCTTGTTTGTTGCTGAAGAAACAGAGTTTTAATTTTGTTGATTTACAGTTGTGCTTTAATAGTTGGACCAGGATACTAGGAGAAAAGTTTTTTTTGTAAGCAATGTCAGCTACTGTTGACATTCTTCCTGTTTTCAGCTAGTGAAAGGGAAGAAGGAAGGGTTAACTTTCAGTCTCTGCAGAGGAACAGTGTTCTTTGCTACTGATTTAATGCTGGCTAAGCTACATGTAAAAAACCTGTATTTTTCAGTTTGTCTTAATATAGATCAGACTACTGATTTGCTTTTCCAAGAATACTTGGGATTTTTTTTTTTTTTCAGCTATCATTGGAGAACAGCAGCTTTGTATTTTAGGAGTCTGGTTTTGAAGTGTATGCTGACTCTTACTGAGTTAAAACAAACCTGAACTGAGTAACTGATTTTGGTGGTCTTGGGCCTGAGCCACATGGGAAGTATTCCCAAATTTGATGCTGAGTGCTAGACTTGTGTTGCCCTGTACTGCAGGAGTAGCCAATAGGAACATTCATGGTTATATTAACTTATGCTGTGCATTTCTGGTATTTATTTGCTTGTAATTTTATACAATTGAACACTTAGTTTGAATTTGTTTCTGTTCTTGTTCTCTGGGATTACACCGTATTAATTTGAAACAAAACAGAACAGTACCAGCTATATAGGCCTCCATGTGTGTCAGTGCAATGAGCAAGTTCCAGTTCTTGGAGAATTGCTGCTCTGGACAAGAAAAAGGGAAAACGGAAGCAGCAAATTCTATAGCCAAGAGATCACTTCTCCCCTTAAACATTGAATACAGTGAATTAATGATGATTACTTACCAAGGTTCTATGCTTCTGAGTGCAATTTCCCCCTTTTTACAGGAAAGGATAATGGAGAGTTGGCTCAAACAACACACTAATAGAAACAGCTCTTTATAATGTCAACAGCATAGATCAGGGATAATGTTCAGGCAGGTTTACTCTGTGGTTTTTTGCCTCTGGCAAATAATTTTGCTCTGCATAGGCACACAAGAGAAGCTGGTTGCTGGAAAAGAGAAGCCCACTGCTCTGTCAGGAGCTTCTGCTTTAGCTCAAGTGGTTCAGCTCGGTGTTAAACATCTCAAACTAGTGGGTTTCTAGCTCTGATTGTTATACGTGTTGGTTCTGTATAATGGAGTTGTTTGTTCACTTAATAGTTAACAAAACCAAAAATTTAAAGTTTTAATGAAAGTAATGTTGCAGTGTCCATACATAGGATCGTCCATGTGATCTTCATACAATTCCTTCCCGTATTCTGTGTGTACTTGTAATGCAAGTATTGCAGAGTATTTTACTATTTACTCTGTAGGAATGTGTTCCGGTACATAGAGTGGGTGGTGAATAGGGCAGCAAGTGGTGGGGGAAATGGTTTTTATCTGGGGTCACAATTTTGTCTTAAAAAGCAGTTGAATTTTGCTCTAGCTTTCGTATGACTGTTGTATATATCATAATTTTTTTCTTGCTTAATTAAATATGTATTATCGGGAGTGTAGATGGGTCTGTGTTTTCACCCATGAAATGCTGTGAAATCAGCAGGCCTTGCTTAACCTGAAATGAATTGTTAAAAGGTATTTTCATTTGTCTTTCACTTGCATACTTAGGATTAACTTTCTAAAGAAGAATTTCCAATTCATATCAGTGTCAATATGTGGTTTCTTCTTGTGTACTAACGGTGCAAAAAATGTAGCTTTTCAAATGTGGCTATTTCTTATGTTCCTTGCAGGTTGCACAGAAAGTTTTGAAGAACGCTAAGCAGGCATGCCAGAGATTAGGTCAATATAGAATGCCTTTTGCCTGGGCAGCTAGGTAGGGACAGATCTCATCAATCTGTGTTTTTTCCTAACTTTTCTTTAACACTATTTTCTGCATCTTGCTTCTTGTAAAACTTAATGTTCTATTTAAATTATTTCTTGTTTTACTTTCAATTAACCAAAAATTTCTGACAAACTTACATTTCAGCTCTGTAGTAGGAAAAAAAGTTACAAACGTTCATTATATTATTATTCAAACCATTGAATATTGCCAACTGTTTTCTGTTCTCAATATTTTTTATTTTACTAAGAATGAAATGGTTCACACTTGACTTCTTAGACTGAGCTATTTATATGTTAAAACTCACCTACAGTGACAAGAGTATTAAATGCTTAATATGAAGGATGATGCAGTATGTTCTAATTTGTAGTAAAGAAATTTCTTGAAGTGAATTTCAACACTTTCATAAACTCAGCTGAAAGCAAGATTTTGACTTTCAGGACGCTGTTTAAAGATGCCTCAGGAACTCTGGACAAAAATGCAAGATTTTCTCCTCTCTTCAGACAAGACAGTAATAAACTTTCAAATGAAGACATGCTGAAATTGTTAGCAGATTTCAGGAAGTAAGTCTAATTTCCTCACTTTAAAAAACAAAACCAAACAAACCAAGCACAACCTAACACCCCCTACCTTCCTGCCCCCCGCCAAGCCCCACCACTTTTTGTTATGGTCTTGAACTGGAGCAGCTAATCTTTTTGATGTATGTGTTTCTATGTTCTTCACTTCAAATATAGAAGTTGTATAAATATGATCAAGGCCTTCATACAAGCTACAGATCTTTTCTTTGCAGTGTTTGGGGGCTACAAGTAGGACTGAAGTATTATGCCATGTCTACCGTGTAGTAAGCATCATATCCTGAAGTAGCTCTGTGTTAGGAGTTATGCTTGCACAATACATTCTTCTGGTTCTGAAAGGAAAACAAGGATGAGCATAAGTCATGTGTTCACTGACCTTGGACAGAGAATGCTAGCTCTCAGGGAAAGGGATTCAAGCCAGTATCCAGTCCACCTTCCTTGGGAGTGCCTGTGGTTTAGGATGCCTAAATAACAGAACATTGGTCATCCTTTTTTACAAGGTATTCCTAAAGACTGCATCGTTTGTGTGCAAGACTTACGAATCTCCTACTGACAGATGACCCTATTAATAAACTAGTTTTAATCCCCTTTCATATTAAATAAGATGTAAAATAATAGAGCAGTCTTTGCTGCTTCGCAAAGGCTTTTCCACTTCTGTTATGGTAGGGTTAGCTGGAGTTGTATTAATTTGAACAATCGCCAATCGCAAAAGGTTTGGGTATAGTTTCTTTATTCTATTCTTGCTTACCAAATCTGATAAGGAGATGAGGTTTGTAATAAATATTTTAATTCCATTTTAGCAAGCTGCTTACAGTTTCATTGAAGTTTACATAGCATTGAAATTGCTGTGTACTGATGCTTCTTGCCATAAACAATATTATTGAAACTGAAACTAATATAGTAAATTAGCCTGCGACATCACTTTACTTTGTGAATTAAGTGAATGCTTTTGGTTATTTCAGCATCCTGTTTGTGGAATCGTGTACAGTATTTCACGGGAATTTTAGTAAGAAAGAGATTGTAATATCTACCGCTTAGCTACTGGAATTAGAATCCAGACTCCAACCAGGAAAAGTTGTTTGCTTCACAGCATGCGATTGCATTTTGGGAAAATTTTGCATCCACTTCCTCTGCAATAATTAAAAACAATCATGCTGCTGACTGTCTTTACTAATAAAGGGTTCTGCACTAGTGTGTTAACATGGAAAATACTCTTACTTCAAATCGTATTTCTGAATTAGCTACATGATAACATCTAAGAAATTTCATAGTAGGCTAGTTAATAGTAAATATTTTGCAGGGTGAGTTATTACTCTAGAAAAAGGAGGAGGTAGGAAAAAAATTACTGAGTAGAAGATGCATTTTGTTAGCTTACTGATTTCTCTCCCCTTTGCTCCATTTTGCTCCAAGTTTACTCCATTACCATAAATGCTTGTCACTGGCTATTGAGATTTAAAAAGCTTACTTATAGCTCCCCTCTTTGCTGCAAATGATAGTGAGTTATTACATGGCAAACAAAATCTATCTTTAACATGGTTTTTAATTTTGATTTAAAGAAAGAAAAACATCATGCTTTTTCTTAACCTTTTCCACACTTGTGAACAAAGCCTTACTTTTTTTTTTTGAGAATTTAAAGAAGAAAACTGAATCTAGGCAAAAAGCAAGACCAGATCAGTCATCCACTCCCAAACCACCTTTCCTCTCATACTACTGTTTCAGGATATTACTTTTGTCTCTGTTTCCTATTATCTCTTTTCTCTGGCATCTGATAGTTTTGCATTTAGCCTGACTTTGAGTTTTTTTTCCTTCCTATAGACCTGAAAAGATGGCCAAACTTCCTGTTATTTTAGGAAATCTGGATGTTACAATTGATAATGTGTCAACAGATTTTCCAAGTAAGTATTAATAAACACTGTTAAATGGACATTCAGGCTTTTTCTCTTCAGTTTTTTATTGGTTTTTTATGTATTTTCAGATTATGTTAACTCATCATACATTCCCATGAAACAGTTTGAAAACAGTACCAAGACACTAATAACGTTTGAAATAGAGGAATTTGTACCCTGTATACCAAAACACACTCAGCCTTTCACCATCTACAACAATCATCTTTATGTTTATCCAAAGCACTTGAAATATGACAGTCAAAAGTCTTTTGCAAAGGTGAGTACGGGAAAACTGTACATCCTTCTTTCTTAGGTTTGGTTAAGATTGTTTACATATTATATTTCTGTGATGATCCTTACGATTAAGTGTTGGGTTTTTGTTTTTGAATACTGCTTTAGGCTAGAAATATTGCAGTATGCATTGAGTTCAAAGATTCTGATGAAGAGGATTCTTTGCCTTTAAAGGTTAGTCTTTTGATTTTTGCAACTGATAAAAGAAAATAGTGAACTAGTGAATAGTGAATAGCTAAGTAACACGGTAGTACTAGATTAATTTATCTAGCTTGGCATGGCGGCTTTCTGTCCTCCTTTTGCATTTAGCATAAGAGTAACTCCTAGATGACATGCTTGTTTTTGATATAAAAGATTACTAAAGAACCCTCAGAGCATTTAATTTCTTTATATCAACAAAAATTCCAAGAATAAACTTGTTGCAAACAAGGGTGGCTTATGCCTACTCCACAGGAAAAATTATTTAACTTAAAAACAGTAAAGCTTTAGATCAACTGCAGAGCCAAGCTCTGTATTTGTTTATGAGCTACCACAGTGTGTAAGAGGTGCCCGGAAGAAAAGAAGTAGAAAAAGGTACAGCAATCCTGAGGTGAAATCACAGTGTTAGCTTTACTGCACATCAGGCAGACTACAGATCATGTAATCCTCTGTCTGTGCAAAGGAACCAAGTTAAACACGAGTTAAAATATTTCAAATTCTGGGTGAAACAGATTTTAAGCTGAGAGTGAAAAAGGATTACAGGGGGTTTTTTTGTTCTTTTTTCCTTTATTAGTGTATCTATGGTAGGCCAGGTGGGCCAGTATTTACTAGAAGTGCATTTGCTGCTGTTCTGCATCACCATCAAAATCCAGAGTTTTATGATGAGGTAAGCTACCTTTCTGAGGTAACTTTTACTGGTTTAGGTATTACGTAAGTTTCAAAAATACAAGAAAAGATTTGAGGATTGCAAAGTTCTTGATAATTATTTCAGTTAAATCAGACCTCCCTTTTCACTGTAAGTAAATTTTTTGTAAGTTTTGAGTGTGTGATTCTTGATCTTGCTTCAAATAGCATATAACTGGAATTGCTTTTTAAGTGTGTGACCAGTAAGGCATGTCACTGCTCTAGCTGAAGACTTCTACAAAGGTTGTGATTCTTTGCCTTTCAGATCAAAATAGAATTGCCCACTCAATTACATGAAAAGCACCATTTGTTGTTCACCTTCTACCATGTCAGCTGTGACAATTCAAGCAAAGGGAGTACAAAGAAAAAAGATGTTGTTGAAACACAAGGTAGGTACGCTAATGCTTTACTTTCAGTAATTACTGGGGCGATTTTATGAAGTATGCTTATCTGGTAACCTGTGATTTTTGTGATCCATATAATGCTTTCTAATTACATTATACAGACTGAAAGATTTCATTAAGTATTTCTTTTAATTTAAATGTTTCAAATGTTGTTTTAGAATGTCTATCAAGTTTTTTTCAAACTCAGTGACAATTTATTTGCCTTTTCAATTATTTCTAATTGTTTGAGTTCAAATCATTTGGCCCTTACAGTAACATTTTCTGGTTTATGAATTACATATCAGAAGTGTACAGTAAGACTTTTGTAAGGGTTTATGTAAAGATTCATAAAATTTAAAATTACTTGCCTTTCATGTTCTGTAGTTGGGTATTCTTGGCTTCCTCTAATAAAAGATGGAAGAGTGGTGACCAATGAGCAACACATCCCTGTGTCAGCAAATCTTCCGTCAGGCTATCTTAGTTATCAAGAAGTTGGCGTTGTAAAGGTATGTTATATAAAATTGCTCTAATCTTTAAAAAAAAGATATGGAAAGAGAAGGTTTGGTTGTAATTCCCCAGTCTGATAAGATTTAAGTCATTTTCTAGAAGAAATTTTTTTTCTTCTATAGTTGCAATGGAGTGCTTTGCAAAAGTTAGACATCTGCCTCAGAGGAAACAAACCAACCCAAAGAGAAATGGGAGACAAAACTTATGACCAAATTCTGACTTTTACAAGAATTTGAATCAACCTGTCCTAATATAGGTTTTCATTTAAATTGTTAAGTACTTATTTCTGTTGTTATTATTCAGCTGATGTACATAGGAAATGTTTAAGTTTAATTTTTTGTAATAACAATTAACTAGAAGTTACAGTAATTTTTAAATACATTAAACTATTTTGAGTTTATGAAGATATGCAAATAATCTGAAGTCCTTTACTAAATTTTTTTTAGCATTTCATGCTGTCTCCTTTCAGTAAGTCCTTTATTCCTGACAAAGTCTTCATCTCACATCTTGATTTTTGTGATCTTTATACTTCACTAGCAAAATTTATGGTTGTATTTTTCAAAGCAGAAAGCTTGCAAAATTATGGTAATAAAAATGATACCGAGGAGGATACAAAATGTAAAATGTGATAGGGGATTTGACTAAGAGAATGAAACACAGAGACAAAATTGACTCATTTTGGAGGAAAAGTCCTAAAATCAACAGCAAGAGGTGCTGCTCTCCTCCTATTCTACCACCTTTTCTTTTTTAAACTCTGCTGTAAGCTTTCCAACCATTGACTCCTTCACATCTTTCATCTTTTCACATCATAGGTGTATTCCTTGTGCCTCTGCTGTTAGTCTCTGCTCATGCCCATGGGTAGAAGGTTACGATCAATATGACTAGTTGTAGATCTAGCAGTAAAATCTTTCCCTAACTGGTTGTCAGGATAGTCAGCTGAGCATTCCCATTCTCAGTTCTTTGGAAGTGGGATGGGAAGGAAGCACTGGCTGCTAGCTATCGGTGGCCTATGGTAAGGTTTAAACTGTGTCAGTGTCTGTGGAAATTCTTTTGTTCTTTTTCTCGGAAAACTAGTAGATATCTCTCTCTAGTCACAAGTTTCTTTGCAAAGTTGTAGGGGAAACGTGAGATCTGTGACTTACAGAAAAGCAATTTTGTTAGCCAGTGAGGAAACTACTGTGGGACTTTTAAAAAGCATTTTAAGCTTCATAAATGCTTTTGGTAATATTGCCTGCATAATTTTCCTTTTTTTATGACTTTATTCATTGCACACATTTCTTCAACTTGTTTTTAAAAAAAAAAAAAAGTGTTGTTTGTGGTACTATAAACAAATTGTTTTACTCTAGAATAATGCTACATTATTTTACTTTTCCTCTGCATGTGTGCGTGCAGCATTCTGGTCCTGAAATTAAATGGGTAGATGGAGGCAAACAACTGTTAAAAATATCCACTCATCTGGTGTCAACTGTGTATACGCAGGTGAGTTATAAAATAAAATAAATTAGAGAAAGTTTTATAAATAATGTATGTTTGTTATATGTATATACAATATTTGGGAAAATTCTTAAACTCAATATGCTGATCTCTCTCTTTTTTTTTTTTTTTTTTTTGTCTCTTGGAAACTCTGCATGGTATCTCTCTTTCACATCAGCTGTGAAAAACAGCAGATCTTAAATGGAAGCTATTCAAAATGTGAACCTTTTGTCTAACATGGTCATCTATTCCAATCTGAATTTTCCTGTTAGATGAGAGGTCGTAGTTGTCTGAAAGCTATTTACTGGCATATCTACAAAGCAATGAGTCCTGTTATAGCTGCTCATAAAATACATGTTATGATCAGTTGGGATAGCATACTTAAGGGTAGTTATCTTCTGCATGTCAGTTGGTTTGAAGGAAATATAGGTGGTGTTTTGTATAATTGGTATTCAAAAATCACTGGAAATTTCTTATGTGGGTTAAAAAAGAAATCAGTTACATGTAGACTAAATTAGTTTTCAGAGTAGTGCACTTCAATTATTTTTGAAAATTGCATCTATGGACACATATATGGATTTCTATATATAAATTTTTTCATGTGTTCTGTTTTGGATTATGGATAGTAATGTTAGATATTGTTTAATTTGTTGTTCTTTTTGTCTTTGACAGGACCAGCACTTGCATAATTTTTTTCAGTACTGTCAGAAAACAGAGTCTGGAGCTCGTGCACTAGGAACTGATCTTGTAAAATATCTTAAGGTATAAAATGGTAGTGAGTAACAGATTATATTATTTATTTATTCTCCTGCAAAACCTAGGAGCTTCAGACATTTTCTAGGTCTCATTAATGGAATATGCAGTATAAAAAGAACAAGAAGATACTTCCTGCCCTAGGTAAATTTACAATTGCAATATAAGAGGAAACCATGAGTAAATAATGAGACAGTATTGGTCAGCCTTATAAGTGATAATTTCGAAACACTAATGGCTTATTTTGTCAATATAATCAAATGGAACTGCACATGGGAATGGAAAGGAATGATGACTCTTGATTTTCTAAAATTTTGTTTTGCTTAGGAGGTTCATCATCATGTCTACAGTTCTCTTTCAGGATTAGATGAGTAGAGTGCATGGTTTCCTCACCTCATGGAATGATGACTCTTGATTTTCTAAAATTTTGCTTAGGAGGTCATCATCATCATCATGTCTACAGTTCTCTTTCAGGATTAGATGAGTAGAGTGCATGGTTTCCACAGCAATTTTGTCTTAACCAAGTAGGCCAAATTTTTAATATAAAGCCCAAAATTCAGTCACCTTAAAATCTACATAAGGTATGACAAGTAACGCCTAATTTTCTTAGGCACAACAGAGTTTATTGTTGTAATTGAATACCATCAATTAATAAAACTGGACTGTCTACTCAAGACATTTAAGTAAGAACTTAACTATTGAATGTGGCACACTTCTGAACTGGACTTGTTTTGTGACCTTGTTTATGTCAAAATCATGGCTCTGAATCGTCTTCCTTGCCCCAAGACTTCTGTCATCAACTTTGGTACAAAACAGGACACAGTACGTTAACAGCAGGAAGATGGAATAAGCCTATTTGGAAATAGGTTTTTTTATCATTACCATTTTTTACTGACAGACCTGTTTCTCAGTCTTCTATTTGTCCTTATCATTCTGAAATTTTGCAATCCCAAAACGTGCTGGCAAATCATATGACAATAATACAACCCCTTAGAAGGGATTCTGGCCATGGTAGCTTCACATCAAAAGGGTAAGGCAAAGACCATAGTCTTGTAGCTGAACTTCATCATCCCCCATGGTTACTTAGAATGAGTCACTAGAGATGCCTCTCACTTGGGTTTCTGCTGCTGACATTCTTGTTTTGATATAAGATGTCATTTCTCTGTGTTTTTCACTTGAAGTATCTGTTTCGGGTTCCTTGATAATTTTCGATCTGGAGCCATTCTTATTTCCACTGCTTTCTGCAGCAGTAATTGTACCAAATAGTCCCCAATTAGATGGCACTAGCACTAAGCCTGGTAGTGTTTTGGCTTTAAAAGTCAGCACTCTTGCAGTATCAAGAGGCCCTACTGGAGTTAGAGACAGCTTATGTGCAGAATCCCTCCCTGATACCGCACTTGCAAATCCTCTGTCATTGTGACACTTTTCAAAATATAGAGTCTTTCTAACCGTGTATATGTGGTTTGTGCCCTGAGGAACTCTCTCCAATAGAGACGGAAGAGGAGAGGAACCACTGCTTCAGTGTGTTTCATCTTGCCTTGAGGCCAGGGGCCAAGGGGATTATTCCATCTTTCCCCAAGTAATCCTTCTGGGACATTGCGGCCCTGCTGTCTGAGATTTCTGTTTGAAGAAGAGAACCTCTATACCTCTCACTTCCTACTGTTTGTACTTTTCTGGCAAGGGATTTAAAGTTACTGGTATTCAATTTCCTCCCGTGTTCTATCAAAATACAAAGGAATCATCCAGGTTTTTAGAAGTCCTAGTCATAAAAGGTTTTTTTTCTCATTGATGCAGCTTTGCCTTCTTGTCCTCTGGTTGTGGTTTTGAGATCAGTTGGGACACTGAACCTTTATCATTGGACTTAACCTCTCTTTTTTTCTCTCTGTATAATAAAGGTGGCATGTTCTGTCATCATGAATTAGAGGTCTTAGAATCTGACCTGTGGCTCATTGAAGCTCTTTAATATTGTCAGTATCATTTCCATCACTTTTTTTCAAGGGGTGTAGCTTTCCTGCTACTTGAGGTGCCAGAGAAAATGGCAGATGTTTTCTGGTATTAAGAAGAAGGGAAGGATTGTTGTCCATACTGGACCTCAGGGAATTGAATGTCTATTGATAAGTTCAGGTGAAAAAAAACCAGAATTCGCTCTTTCTGGTGCTGTAATATAAAGCAGTTGGTCTGGGAAACAGTCAGATGTTACACGAAAAGAAACATTATTACTAAAATCTCTGCATACATGACAAGTCTGAATCACTACTATTAAAAAATCAGTTTGCACACCATGGAGAGGCTCTTTACCAGGGTCCTGGCAGCAGTGACTGTTCACGTTATGAGGAATGGAACGACCCTGTACTTTGTGGGCGGTTGGTTGATTCTTACCTCAGGAGCTGAAGCTGTAAACCAACCCTCAGTCAGTTTCTGCCCTGTTTGATTCATCGGGATTCACACTACTTCGAGAAATCCCACTGTTTCTTAAGTTTACCAGAGCTCTACTTGAATCTGATATAATAAAAATCTCTTTCAGGGACTAGCATGGCAATTTCAGATTTATCTTGCCACCCGCTGACCATCAAAAATGACAGTTGGCTGGAATCAAAGGGTTGATGTCTTCTTGATATTCACAACTCTTGTTAGTCTGGTAGAACAAAGTGACCATCAGATATTAAAGTATCATTTTAGGGAAAGCTCAAAAGAACACTTCCTCAGATTACTCCCAAATCACATTATTTACTTCAGTTGTATGTGATGACATATACTGTAATATATTTGGGTAGCTTATTCCTTTGCCTTTAAACACTTAATTTATTTATATTTATATTAATTCCACATTAGCAAAATCTTTAGGTTCAGTGACAAGACCATGTCTTGCCAAAATCCCTGGGACAGAATAATGCAACTGCAGAGCCTCTTTATAACTCTTGCTTGTTGTCAAACACCAGAACGCTCTCACCACACAGTATAAACATGTTCCACACCACTAGATTAACACATCACATTGACTTTATTGCCTCGCTTCATGGTAGCAGAAAACAAATGCTGTTTTCTGTGTCAGCTACAAATTATGGCAATTCTCAATTCTATTGGGCCAAATTCCTGTCTAGCTGGGCCTCACAGGGACCCAAATACTTTTTACTTCTCTTGTGTATTGAGAGCTTGCCTTTTGTGTGTCAGCCTGTACCTATCTGTGCCAGACTTGGCCAGCCTGAGTGCTAAATGTTCTTTAAAAATCAACGTTTCAGTTTGCTGGTGACGGTTTCCTGCAGGTAACGTCTATGCTATAATGGCAATGACACATTTAAATACTTAGGATTTACTTTTCTCCACAAAGCCAGTGTGCTACTGGCAGAGTAGCTTGGGTTACTGAACCTGACAAGCGTTCTCCTGTTCTCTCTTCTTTCTGCTCTTACCCTCCCTAACAGGATTTTGTGTAAGCACCGTCTGATGCTTCTACTTAAAGGTTTTCTGAGACTTACCTGACTCGAGATGTTTGTATGCTCTCCTTCATGTTTTGTGAGCCCAAACATCACTTAGCATCTCATAAGTTGAGGTATCTACTTGTAGTTACCTCCATTGCCGCCTGAGAGATCAAAGGGCACAGCTACTTCTGGCAGTCTAAGTGTAATTGTACACTAAAAGGCATCGGAGGTTGGGTTACAAGTCCACTTCAGAGTCTTACTTAAAACAGCACCTTACCAAAAAATGTCTGCATCCTGGAAAAAAGTCTGAGCTGAAGTTCCATTTGCCTGTTTACCCAATGCTCTGATATTCAAGGCTTATAGAAAAGATGGTGTAGCGTATGACTGCTGTTTCCAAGAAAAATCATGGGTCATGTAGGAAGGAAGACTGTTTTGAGTCCTGAATAGTGTGAACATGCATAGAAGCAAACATTCAAAGACAAGACCGCTATGTAACAGTGAATGGAAATGTTTGAAATGTGTTGTCTGTACGCGTGTTCAGCAAATACACTCTTTTTTTGTCAAACTCCCTCTAACTCCAGGGAATTTTGTGGCATAAAACAATGTAGGATGAAATGCCATACACTGCCTTTTATGTCAGGGTTGTTATGTCTATAATATCTTTTGCATGTGATGGAAAGCAAAGGCATATCATGAAGAAGTTGAGTGGTTAGTAACTCACTGTCTCCAATTTCCAGCATTAGATAGTTAGGGATTTTAGTTCATTCTAGTTTTTAACATATTAGTTTGTTGTGTTGCAGTGACTAGTATAACTAGTATTGCACTTAACACAGGTAAGCAATCTGTATATTTTTGTGGAACTTCTGTTTGCTAAATGTCTGCATTGGTGAATGAAATAGCAAAGTATCACAGAGTGTCAGTGTCAGCTTGCTGTGGTGTACACAGGTAGTCTTTTCATTGAAACATTACCTAGTATGCATTTCAATGGAAAAGTACAAATATTTCTAAAATGCTTTTAATAAAACCTAATTTTTATCCCTAATTTACCTTAATGTAGAAAATATTTTACCAAATACTTATGTTGGAAACTATTCTCAATTGCTTTCTGTGCAGTATTTCAGGTAATTAACACCAAATAGTGCAAGCAGTGTGTGTTTTTGGAAAAAGACCTGCAGTAGATTTTATTGTTTCCGAACTTGTGATTTAAATGCCATTGTTTCAAGGGAGTGACTCTATTACTGCTTTCTTTTAGAGCCTTCATGCTATGGAAGGCCATGTGATGATAGCTTTCCTGCCAACTGTTCTAAACCAGTTGTTTAGAGTTCTCACTAGAGCAACTCAAGAGGAAGTTGCAGTCAATGTGACAAGGTAAAGAATTTTAAGTGCTTCATAGAGTTTAAGTGATGACTAGGTTATCACATAAATCTGTAACTGAGTAGCATTTTTGCTATTGCGATCATAGCTTTCTTTGTAAGCTTACTTGGTTTCCGACTTCTGTTTAGGGTTATTATCCATATTGTTGCTCAGTGTCATGAAGAAGGCTTGGATAGCTACCTGAGATCTTATGTCAAGGTAGGTAAAAAGTAAATTGAATATTTCCTTTTTTTATCTCTCTAAAAAGAGTATATTTAAATTTAGTTGCATCTATTCAATTTCAATTGTTTCATATTATGTCATAGTTTCATATTATATTCTGTTTTTCCTCCCCAAGTATGCTTATAAAGCTGAACCCTATGTTGCTTCTGAATATAAGACAGTACATGAAGAATTGACAAAGTCCATGACAACAATTTTAAAGCCATCTGCTGACTTTCTTACAAGCAACAAGCTACTTAAGGTATATATTGAACTATACTTTTTACTGTATGTTCTTGTCATAACTGAAGAATAGGAACTAATTGTATTGAAATAGTTGTTGAATGCATGTGGCAATTTTACAGAATGTTTTCTTTTCTCTGCAGTATTCATGGTTTTTCTTTGAAGTTCTGATAAAATCAATGGCTCAGCATTTGATAGAAAACTCTAAAGTGAAGGTATGTCAACTTTTGCAAAAAAAAGTGTTATTCTAAAGAGAATTTGTATAGTCTCTTCTTTCTCCAATCACATTTTTATTGCATATTAGAAGAAAAAGTTTTATATATAAATGGCTATGATTTATATATAATATCTTCATTTATAAGAAAGGGAGGAAAAGAGCAAAGCGGCAGGAGAAATCAGTTGAAATATTAGATAGAAAAAACTACAGGGGTAGATTCAACATTACTATAAAAGGATAGAAACCCCTTAAAATCCATACGGTAGAGCAGTCTGTGTAAATCATCAGAGAGACTAGTTAGATTTCTTAATACTAATGGTACAATGAAGCTGGAAGCAACAGATAACACTGTGGACTTTGATGTAAGTACTACCCAAAAATATCTAGGCTATTTCCTAAGCAGTACAGTAGCCGTGATATAAAATGTCCCTGAGAACAGTGAATCATGCAGTCTACAGTCCTTCTCTATGCGATAAGAAGTATCAATATTTAATTCTGTGTTATTTCCTATGCTGGAAAGAGAATGCTAGAATTTTAGAAACAGGCATTTTTCTACCAGCTTGGCCTATAAGCAGTATTTTTCTTACATTGGTGACAGCTTTTTAGTTTACTTACTTCTGTATTAAAACAAGTCTTGAAAGTAAAGTTTCAAATACACAAAATAGTCCCAGCTGAGTAACATACCAGGTTGTTCTGAAATCTTTACCTGTTTTTTCACTGTGTATTTAAAACACAACTGGAAGTCTGAAGTACGTGGGGGAAAGAAAAAAATACTTGGACGATGATCAGGAAAAACACTTTAGAGTGCTACACTTATACTGTTCTGCTGTGGTATGATCAGTAGAGTTTGAGTCCCAGTTCAACTTACTTTAAGTGTCTGGACTTTCCTATTTCAGTAGATCTAATCTTTAAAGAAATTATTGATTCATTTTTCATTTAAGAAGCATGTGAACTCCATGTGATAATTGGTCAAATGACTTTTTCATCATTAGATATTCATGAAAGTAATGTGTTTGATGTCCAAATCCTAGTAACCATCACTTTCTCTTAGAATACTAATACAGAATAAAAATGTTTTCCTGTTCATCTTACTGGTTAGATCTAATCTTTAAAGAAATTATTGATTCATTTTTCATTTAAGAAGCATGTGAACTCCATGTGATAATTGGTCAAATGACTTTTTCATCATTAGATATTCATGAAAGTAATGTGTTTGATGTCCAAATCCTAGTAACCATCACTTTCTCTTAGAATACTAATACAGAATAAAAATGTTTTCCTGTTCATCTTACTGGTTTACTTTTAGTTAGAAGAATTAAATCGCATCACCAGACTGACTGTTACTTAGTAGTAAATTAAAAAAATCTGCCTTAATACAGTATTCAGCTGGACTCATTTTAGCACTAATTACTGATACATGATTTGCAGATTACCATAATAATAGAGAGGAAGAGCATGATTTATGGATTCAAGTTGAACTATGCATTCTACTGAAATAGATCACACAGTAAAGATACCAGGCTTCAGCATTGCACCCTTTGTAGAAATAGAAGGAATTTTTTTTTTTAACAATCTGAATTAAAACAGGAGGAAAATCTGTAACACGTGTAACTATTTTTCCCGCTGCTCTGGAATGCAGGAGGAGCTCAGTCAGTTTGTGAGGCTCCTCATTTAGTAGCAAAATCGATTGTGTATTTTAAGCTTAACTTCCCCCACCTCAGTCTGCCCAGCTATGTTTTATTCTGACTTTCAGTTTCTATGAGTAGATAAAATCTGCAAAGAATAGCTGACTTCATCCTGTTATTCTGCATTTGAAGAGGACCTCAAATTTTTGCGTGTAGCCTCATGAGATGCTAGCTGTTGTGTTGCGTTTTTATATAAGGAAAAGGAGTTGTCTCCATTTAAAATGTCACAAAGAAGAGAGTGATCTCCTTTATGTTACTAAAAAGAAATGATGAAATAGTTTTGTTTTTTAAATAAAATCTCAGCTTTTAATTGGAGCAGTGGTTCTGGAAATTCTGGAACCTTTATTGGCAGATTTTTTTTAAAAACAGCTTAGACAGTTGTCAGGGAAGACGTGTTTTGTGCAAAACCAGCCTGATGAACTCTAATATACGGACATAAACTTTTACCTGGTATTTGTAGTCTGTTTAATCTAGAAATAGGCCTTTAGTTTAAGGGAGTGGGGGGAATTTGAGTATTTACATGGTACTAGTACTACAGCTTTAAGTATCTTCTGAAGTGTGGAAGAAGGCAAGCTTTTACCACTAACAGCCTAGATTGTCTAGGGAAGTGTGACAGCTACCATTTGTTTAGGAGTTTTTAGAATGCAAATATATGCACAGAGGATTTGCTGTGCATGCAGTGCAGTAGTACATCCTTTTGCATTAAAGGTGTCAAACTTCTTGCTGGTTTTAACTGATCAGCTCTTTGGGAATTTTTCAAAATTTCTAGCAAAAAGGAGAGACTTACAACTTTTTCTACCACTAATCAATAGAAATACTGTTAATTCAAACCAAAGTAAGAAAAATATTCAGATGGACTTTTTTCTGTTTCTCTTTTTTTTGCTCTTTCATAGTATCTGTTCAAATAATTCAGGATCTTTAAAATTAAATTTTTATTATTGATTTGATGTTCCTTGAGGAAGGCGTTTGTAAAAAGGAGAGACTTACAACTTTTTCTACCACTAATCAATAGAAATACTGTTAATTCAAACCAAAGTAAGAAACATATTCAGATGGACTTTTTTCTGTTTCTCTTTTTTTTGCTCTTTCATAGTATCTGTTCAAATAATTCAGGATCTTTAAAATTAAATTTTTATTATTGATTTGATGTTCCTTGAGGAAGGCGTTTGTGCTTCTGTTCACTCTGTGAATTGAGTATTTCTTATTTTCTTATTTCGCTATTTTGAGCTTATTATAATCAGTTAAATTAATTGTATTAATTTAATCAATTAAACTGAAATGAAAGTATAATCTTACAAAGCAGAAAACACTGCTGCTTATTTAAAGATGACATTTTCTAGAGAATTCTGGAATTGAATTAGAATTTTATAATTTAAAAATGATGTTGATAAAAACTGAAGGAATTTTTGTTGGTTTCAGTACTTACGTGACAGTACTAGCAGTACTTTTTATTTTACAGTATTCAGCTCTGAGAAGGATACAGTTTTTCTAATTACAGAATGTGGTGCATCTGGGCAAGGTTTTCAAAACATGGTTTGTGTGAAACTTGTATAGCTTGAGGAAGTTTTTTATTGGATTTGGTAGGTGATACTCTGAAAAACAACAACATGCTGTTTGTGCTTGGCTAAACAAAGTTTATATATTTTTTCCTGATTTTAACAAACCTACAGAAGTCCTCACAAGTTTGGAAACAGCATATTGGTTTAAAAAAAACTTCAAAGAAACCACTAACTTGCTGTCATACAAACCCATTTCCTTAATTTAATTATAACTTCCTTACAATAGGATTATATTTTTAAATTGAGATCAGATGGTGGATAAAATAAGTACAGTAGAATATCATCTTTTTTAAAGCAGGGATCTGTGTAAACAAACAAAAACCAAATACAATTTACTTTTCAGAATGACTCAGCCAGTGTCCGTGTTTTTAGTATCCTCTCCCATATGATCTGCATCTCTTGTATAGTATGGTATGCTACCATTGATGAGCATTCACATTACTACTAGTTCTTGATTATTTTTTTATTTTTTTATTACTATTTCTTTCCTCCACAAGTGCTATACTGATTCATTTGCTCAAAGCTAATGTGTCTTTGCTGACCCATGTAATCCTAATAAAAGAATTATATTTGGAGAGCACCAGCACGTACGTCTGAAGAACAAATTCAATTTAACAAGACTTTAATTTTAGGGAAAACAAAGTTGGTAAAGGAACACTGTATCAGTTACAGAAGCCTGAGACTGATTTGATTACCGGGTGTTATGGAAATATGGTGTGAATTGGGGTAGGCATAACCATAACTATTACTCGAAGACCTCCATCTCTTTCATGTCTAAGTGACCTAAGTATCTATAAGAGAAGGCACTGATTATTTTCTTTTTTTAGTAGTAACAACCAGTAGCTGAGACCTAATGGCCTCAGGTTTGCTGTACTTGAAAGATTGAGCAGTTCATTTTGTGATTTACTATGTGCTATGAATGACATGCTGTACAAACTGTGGTCTTCTGAGATCGATTTCTAAGGGTTGTTATGAGTAAGCTTAGGATTTTCATTAAAATGCACCAAAAGATGTAGGCAGGAGACAATTCAGTGTATGTTTATATTTCTGAATATTGGTCTAGGAATTCTGACCTTTCTTTAAGTGATATTTTACATCAACTTGTTGCATCAAATTTTGTCTATTACATGGGATTATATGATCATATAAATTCTGAAAAAGTTTTGTTCTTTTTAAGTAATCTTTCTGCCCTACAAAATTCTTTAGGTAGGCTAAAATTTTATATAATTTCATTTTAATGAATGTTTGCTCTACCTCTTAACAACATAATTGTAAACACGCATTTTGTAGAAGATGGGCTGGAGAAAATACGACCATGGAAAAAGCATGACTCTTTTCAAAGAAAGCACTAATTGCTAGTGGCATTTTATTTATGATTCCAAGTTGCCAGAAAGAAGTAGATAAACCACAAAAATGTGATCTAAATACTGATGGCACTTTTAACTCTGTAAGAGACCCCATTTTATTTCAGAAAATAAGGATTTTTATAGATTTAGTAGCTTCTGTAGCCATAAATCTTTCTAAGATGATAACAGTTCATACAGAAATTTTCTTATGCAGCATTGAAACTACCAAAATGTTGCCACGTTTTTTGTTAGGACTTACATGTATAGTAGCATGCAGTCATTCTACCTGAAGAGGAAAAAAAGCCCAAACCAAACAAAAAACCCCACCCCCAAACCCCTAAGCTTGATACTGGAAAATACCTGTCTGGTTTCTATTGATGTCCCACTCAATAGAGTGTTCTACATGCTAGGTATACTTGTTGTATAGGAGCCCCATCCATTTCAGGTTAATTTTTTGTTTGTTTTTAATAGTATCTTCAAAAGCAACCCCCAAATATGAACTGCCCAATTGTACAAAGGAAACAAATTCTTTTAACATGCACCTTTAGATTCTAGTACTTTGCTGTGTATCACCTTGAACGGCTGTTCTTTCTCATTCTTCCCCTGCAGTAACGTGAAGTAAAGTTCATAGCTTATAAACTACTGGAGTGACATTTTATGATAGACTTTTATTGTTGTCTCCACATTTCATGTTAAAAAACATTTCCACTTTTAGAACTCACGGCATTGTCATCTTCCCTGTTACATGAAAGAAAAAGGAGCAGAACTCACCTCTTGTTTGCATGTATCCTCATTCCTGAACATCACTTCTTGATGTACAAACTCCTTAAATATCAAATAAATTATTTTGCTAGCTTTTTTTCTGTCTTAGTGGGTAAAGTAATAAATGGAACATGCATTCAGATATCTTCTACTTATGAGAGCTGATAAAAAGATGCATTTCTGAGTGCAGCAAAATTATTTCTGTAACAAGAATTTTGTAGTACTTTTAAAAATATTTAATTACTGTCCAGCAAAGACTGAGTTACAAGAATGTCGTAGGACACTGACTGGCATACCCACCAACAGAATTTTTAATTTTTAATTGTTATTTCATCAGTGAGTACTGCTGATATTTATACAGGGATCTTTTTCAACCTTAATATCTATCTTTTAAAAAATATATTTTTTTTTTTTAAATAGAACTAGAGAATTTGGAGCACAGTTCAAACACAAAGGGAGCAAATTGTATAATTGATTTATTCAGGGCCTTGACAATGACTTGTTCTGCCTAGGAATGTTGCATTCAATATAGTTCAAAAAACTATTTAAATAACAAAGTATTCAGAGCACTTGGATGTTTTGATTTTAGTTTTCAGAAAGAAAAGACATGACTGTACAGTTGAAACAGTTTTTGTCAGCGTTCACTTCTTCAGCCTCACACCACCAGTCATTAAGTCCCTTCAGACAAAAGACAGAATCTTTATTAAAGATTGTAAGATGTAGAGAAATAAAAGAGGCTCTGCAGTGCCAAAAAGCTGAAGAGAACTTACTGACCAATACTGGTCAGAATGTACAAAATCATTGATGAAGATAATATAGATGGTGAGTGGAAAGGAGGAAATCGTGAATGTAGAGGAGATCTTTTAAGCTACTTGGCAAACTGCCTAAAAGCAAGGGAAAACTGTTCTGATTGTGGAAACTTAAAAACATGGAGAGTAAGATTCTGAAGCCTGTACGAGCTGAGATTGGAAGCCGCTGATGAGCAAGAGAAAGAAAGAAGCATGGATGAGAATTTCCACAATGGCAAAAGGCAAAGGAGTTGTTAAAAAGATAGTTGCAGAACAGCAAAAACGTTTTTTTTTTTCCCAAGGCAGAAAAGAGATTCTGATAATGCAGTTGCTGTACGTGAACCAGCTGGTGTCTGCTTTGGAGAGGAAGATAGATAGAATTAAAAGATTCCCTTTTATTCTTAGCTTCTGTCGTCAAGTTTATTGTAGTATAGAAAAATATTACTGCATTACACTTACAAACTTTTATATGTGTGTTTTTGTCATCAAAGATGCCTTGCTTGAATTTTAACAACAGATGTTAGTGCATGTTGTAATACTTTCTTTTAACCAAATGCTCTTTTTTCCCCCTCAGTCTAGAAAGTTCAGGAAAATCTTGAATTCAAAGAAAATGTTACTTTAAATGACAAATGAGAAAATTTGAAAACTTTCTTTGTCTCCACTCTCCTGGTCAGGTTATCTATATCTTATCTAAAGTAAATTTTCTGATCTATTTTAATGTTATAAACCATATTAAATATTGTATCTGAATTTTTTTCTAGCTGTTGCGAAACCAGAGATTTTCTGCTTCCTTTCATCATGCAGTTGAAACAGTTGTTAATATGCTAATGCCACACATCACTCAGAAGTACAGAGACAATCCAGAGGCTTCAAAAAATGCAAACCATAGCCTTGCTGCCTTTATAAAAGTAGGTACACAAGCGACTTGGGCTCTGTGGTTACTTTTTCAATAATATTGCTTCTTCATGGATTTTAAAGAATCTTAAAGTGAACTCATGTAAAACTGAATATGGATAATGCTTTTTAAATGTAATTCTATGTCCAAGTTAAAATGTATTGAAGTATAATTTGCATCTTCTGTAATCAAGAAGACATCTGTTCGAAAGTTTGATATATTTTTTAATGTATTTATATTTAATCCAAAATGTGTTTTGATTTTTCTTTTTTTTTTTTTTTTTTTTAAAAATATCATCTCGGTTTACTTTTAATCCAATCCTACAAAAGCTTCATACATTGAGTGGTGTTTTATTTGCATGCATTTTATGTAGACAGTATTTCAGTGTCTTTCCTTTTCCAGCCAATAAGAACCAGTAGGGAGAAAAAAGGATGGGAAATAAAATGGTAGATAAAACTGCTAGTGGCACATTCATTTTCATTTCTGTCAAGATAGAGTTCTTCTCTCCAAACTGCTTTTTATTTGCAATTTGTTTACATTCTGCACTCTAAGGGAAAATTTGGTATTCATATATGTATACATATATTTAGTTTGCTTGTTTTATTATTTTCTATATTCAAACTGAAATACCAGTCATGTTTGGAAAATAAACTTATTAAATACAGAAATATAGCTACTGAGCACTGAGACAGTACTAAATCAATTCTATCTCGGTTTTGCTTGTTTTCCCCAGAGGTGTTTTACTTTCATGGATAGAGGCTTTGTTTTCAAGCAAATCAATAACTACATCAGCTGCTTTGCCCCAGGAGATCCGAAGGTACTCAGTGTTTTTAAACAAACTATTTGTAGGAGTTGCCTCTTCTTGATGCATGTGGATAGAGTAGCGCATTAAGTGTTCAGACTTCTTCCCAGTTACATTAGAAGTCCCTGCACTGTGCCTAGAGCATTTTCTTTTTCCATCAAATCACTTCTTCATATTTTGATTCCCACCTTCAGGTGCAACTTTACCACCCTAGAGTGTGTGTATTGTGAAAGTGGTGGAGTGTGGGGGTGCAACACTAAGCAGAAATTTTAAGCATGAATGTGAGAAAGGCTAAAGTTGGAAGAGTTGATATCTGATAAGTTTCTGTACATTTACTGTAGTGGTGAAAGCATGTACCAGATGTCCAAAGAACAACTTCTGTGGGTCCAAACTTTTCTTACATCAATACATGATATGCTAGTAAACTTAAATAACTTTGGACAATGGGAACACTAAATAGAACTATATCCAGTTGTCAAACATGAATTATGCTGGAATTATTTTATACTGACATATGGAACTTCGACAGGTCTATATCCCTCATACTGCAAGACTGAGAGAAATCACCCATTTGTGTTAGAAAGCTGTTTCTAATGTGTTATTCAAATCACTGCATCAGTTGTTTAATTTATACTTTAAAATTATTTTTGCAGACTCTTTTTGAACTGAAATTTGAATTTCTCCGTGTAGTCTGTAATCATGAGCACTACATACCTTTGAATCTACCAATGCCATTTGGAAAAGGCAGAGTTCAGAGATACCAAGGTAAGTTCTTCTGAAGAAGTGTATGGTATATTTCTTAGATGTCACCTTTTTATTATTAGACATGTAGACTGTGTAACTTCAGGTCTATGAGATGTTGGAAACCTTGAAATTGTTAAATGGAAGCTTAAAGTTGTAATCCTTTTGTTTAAACTTAAAGGAATAGTTTTGGTAGCAATCTATCCAAAGTATCTAGTCATTGAAAGATATGGTAAACTACGTCCTTGACTCTGCCTCCCTTTCCTGCTATGATTATTAAGTTTGGTTTTTTTTCATTAGTTAGCTTTTAATTCACTAGCTGTGGAAGCCTGCAACGCTCCTGTAGGTAGGTGTGCATGTGAGGCTTGGTGTAGTTACTTTTTTTTCATATACCCATTCAGGTTAAAAGGGACTTCAATAGGTCTGTAGTCCAACCTCCTGCTCAGGTCACCTCAGGCCTTCCCTTCTCCAGACGGAACAAGCTCAGTTCCCTCAATTTCTCCTGACAGGGCATGTGCTCCAGCCCTCTAACTACCTTGGTGGTCCTTCACTGAACTCACTCAAGTTAAGATCCTTCTTGTACTAGAAGGCCCAAATACTACACACGCTATTACAGATATGTCTAACAAATGCCACGTAAAGGGGAATAAACACTTCCCTTGATATACTGGCTATGATCCTGTTGATACAGCCCTGTATGCGGTTAGCCTTTATGTTAGCCAGGATGCCATGCTAACTCCTGTTGAAGCTACTGTCCACCTGGACCCCTAGGTGTTTTTCAGCAGAGCTGCTCCCAAGCTAGTCATTCCATAGCTGGTACCATTGCAAGAAGTTCGTCCATCCCAGGTGCAGAATTTTGCATTTGTCCTTGTTGAATTTAATTGACATTTCTGGTGACCCATTCCCGTAAAATCTAGATTCTTCTGAAATGCAGCCCTGCCCTTGAGCATATGGACTGTACCCCATCCGCAAACATGATGAGGGCGCACTCCATCTCCTCTTTCAGGTCATTGATGAAGTAGTATTAAGTAGGATAGAACCTGGGAAACTGCTCTTGTAGCTGGTCACCAAGGAGGGTACAAACCATTAACCATCAACCTTTGAGCCCAATGATCCACCTAGTTGTTTTGCACATTTAGGTGTCTAGTCACCTAGACTGTGATGTCCCGTTTGGATACAATGACCATGTGGACGTACGCAATTCTCCCCTTATCCACAGATGTAGTGAGTTCATTGTAGAAGGCAGGTTAGCCAAGCATGGTTTATCCAGGCTAAACCATATCCTGGCCATTCCCGCTCACACTCTTCTCCTTCACTTGCCAAAAAATGGCTTCCAAGAGGACTTGCTCCATGACTTTTCCAAGGACCAAAGCGAGGCCTGTAGTTATTCTTGCCTTTTTTTGAAGATGTGTGCAATGTCTATCTTCAGTCATTGCAAGGTCCCAATTATGGGAGACCCCTGATCACCATGGCTTAACAAAGGTGATAGTGAGTGGTCTTCCAATGATATTGGCTAACTCTCTCAGTGTTTCATCTGGTGCTGTGGATTTGCATGACTGGAGGTCTCTCAGGAGATCCCTGACCTGATCCTCATCTGCTGCTGATAATTCTCTTTCTTGAAGCTAGTCTCTAGGCTCTTAAGACCTGGGAACCAGGTCTGTGGAGGATAAGGTAATGAAGGTATGGAGTACTTCAGCCTTACCCAAGTCCACTGTCTCTAAACGACTGTGCCCATTCAGCAAATATCCCATATTTTTCTTATTAAGGCTTTTAATGTTAATGTAGTGGTAGAAGCTGTTCTTGTTGCCATTGATGTCCATTACCAGTTTCAGCTGTCACTGAGCTTTGGCTTTCCTGGCACTGTCCCTGCATACTTGATCAATGCTTCTATATTCCTCTTTTGTAGCTTGTTCTTGCTTCCACCTCGTGCATCTTTCTTTTGCACTGGAGCTCAGTCATGAATGCCTGGTTTAGCCCAGCTGGGCTCCTGGTACATCTAGCCTTGTGCCAAAACAAATAGTACGTTAGCTATTGCATTTGTGGCTGTGAAGACGTTATTAATTTCTTCCAGGCATTGAACTATAGCAGACATCAATAAGCAGAGGTGAGGAAGGTGCTTTTACAAGTAACATGTAAACCTGCCTAACATTTATATTTTTGTAGATTAAGTTATTTTTTTCTGAAATATTTATTCAGTAGACTCTGCTGGCTTAGTAATGTTGAGTACAACTAATTAACGCTTTCATCAAGGTCGTAGAACAAGATTTGGGACTAAGAGCTGGACAGCTGCATAGAACTTGTTTCTGTCTCTGGCTTTTTCAGCCTTCGGGAGTGTCTTGGATAATAACACTGCATAAATATTTCCATAGAAAAGGGACTATCAGTTGTTGGTTTAGGGATCCTAAGAAAAGAGCAAAACTAGAGAAAATAGTGTTTCTGATTACACAATAAAGAACAGTGTAAAATGCTGCTCTGTGGTGAACTAGGAGTTCGGTGAGGAAAGACGACCGTTATTAGAAGTGTGTCTGGCTCTGTTTTGCTGTCTCAAGCAAAAGACATCTCGGGTGATGTGGTTGGCTCTTAAGTGAGTTACAAGAAGGCCTGTAGAATGTCTGCGCTGTCTTATCTATGTTTCTTTCTGACTTCATGGATTCCCTTACTGGGAGAGCTCTTTGAAAAATGAAAGTGCTTTGAGATTAGCATGTTTTTTGATTACTGTATTGAACAATGACAGTGAATATGAGAAACTCTTGAACACTTCAGCTGAAATTTTAAACATATACACATTCTAATACATAAGATCTTCAAGCTAAAGTTTCTCTTAAGCTGTCATGTGTTCAGTACATTTTTGTGGTTTAACCTCAGCCGGCAACTGAGCACCACACAGCTGCTTGCTCACTCTCCCCCCCCACAGTGGGGTGGGGGAGAGAATTGGAAGAGTAAAAATGAGAAAACTCGTAGGTTGAGATAAGAACAGTTTAATAATTGAAATAAAATAAAACAATAATAATAACAACAATAATAATAAAAGAATACACAAAGCATGTGATGCACAATGCAATTGCTCACCACCCACCGACTGATGCCCAGCCAGTCCCCGAGCAGCGGCCCCCCCGGCCAGCTTTCCCCCAGTTTAT
>NW_008794408.1:3234598-3267551 GCF_000699145.1 Aptenodytes forsteri
TTCTCGTTGGCAGGGCATGGGAAACTGAAAAGTCCTTGACTATAGTGTAAGCTACTTAGCAACAACTAAAACATTGGTGTGTTATCAACTTTTTTCTCCTCCTAAATCCAAAACACAGCACTGTACCAGCTACTAGGGAGAAAATTAACTCTATCCCAGCCGAAACCAGGACATACATAAATGAACTGGATTATTTTATTACACAAAAAACACTTCTAAAGGGAAGCAGTTTGACTTTGCTGTGTCAGGTGTGCTGGGTTTTTGTGTGTGTGTATGTGTCTATATAATATCTATATGGGGCTTAATATAGATTTACAGTTGGTTACTACTGGAAATACTTTATGAAATAAAATTGCATTGCAGTGGTTTAAGCACAAATGTTCAAATAAAATGTTCTTTAATTCCAATTCTATTGCAATTAACACTGAATATATAAATATTTCTGGAAAATATAGTATTGTTTAGTTGTAGCAGAAAAATTGCCTACTGTATTACAATGCAGGTCTAATTTCCATAGATGCATTTAAATTATCTTGTTTCAATATTATCGTGTCCTTTTGTGTTCTGATATATTAAGAAATTGCTTAATTTGGACACGTGTTGCAAATGCAGTCTCTTCATTACACTTTTACTACAACCTGCAAATTTTTGGGACCATTTTCTTAGAGAATATCAATTAAGCAAGATCACAGTTATTAGCAGGTTTATAGTCTATATTCATAACAGATACACGTGTAAGATAATGAAGAAGGAACTTAAAACTGCAGTACAGAAATCCAAAACTTCTTAATTCATGTTTTACTTGCAGTCCTTCAAATTTACTAACCTGGGACTGAACCACAGACTAAAAATTAAATTCTTCTCCTACCATACAACTAAATTCCTGAAATATAGAATGTGCACAACCTTTGTGCGCTGTGTGTGTTTTCAGTGCCTGAATTTAGATTTAAAATTTGAATTTGGAGCTATAAGATGCTGGTCCAGGTAAATTTAACAGGAACACTTTTGAATATTGGACAGTATTTAAAATATTTTTTTTTAAATAATGTGTTTAGATTTCTCCAGCTTCTGTTGATTGAATATACATCATCATTGTCTGTTTAATAAATGCATCATTATGCAGTGAATTGGGATAGGGATATATGAATAACTGATTTTTTTATATATATACACGAATATATATGAATTTGTCAATAATGTTGGAAACATTTTAGTTCAGCCTTGAGTTAGTTGATAAATTGATTGAAATAATACCATTCTTTACATAGAACTTGTACTTTACTTCCAGACCTTCACCTGGACTATTCATTAACTGATGAGTTCTGTAAAAATCACTTCTTAGTGGGACTGCTTCTAAGGGAGGTGGGCAATGCATTACAAGAGTTCAGAGACGTGCGGCAGATTGCTATTAGTGTGCTCAAGAATTTGATGATAAAGCATTCTTTTGATGATAGATATGCTTCCAGGGTAAGTGTATTGCTATGCTAGTAGTACAAAATAATAAAGATTAAGTGTGCACACGTACAGAAAATTTTTTCTTTCACAAAAAACTTGTTAATTTGCAGAAATGCTATTTCTGTTCAGACTGTGATGAAAATATGTATAAAAACTGTATAAAAATCAATCTGCAGATCCCGTATTTTTACCAAATGAAAGCACAAAGCACCTTTTAACATAATTACATGTCTTTATTACATTTTGGCACATCTAACTGCTGTTCTTAAAGTAATCTGATTTTTACGAACGTTTTTAAAGCTCTTATTTTCATTAAACATTAGCTCTTAATATTTGGCAGATGTCCTTCCATCATCTATTATTTGTAAAATGAGTATAAGAAAGCTGCAAGTCATGGTAGTAAATTTTGAGTGATTTTTAATTTCACTGACCTTTTTTAACATCAGCTGTGCTGTGGAGAAGCCATAAAATTTTAATGGAAGATATCATTAATTTATCAAGCTAACATAATATTAATTTACTTGATTAGTCTTAGCTAAAATTACATTAATTTAGGGTTTTTTCTGCGTTATACTGAAATGGTAAATAAAATTTACTGACCTTCAGTAAATTAGAATGAAATACAGTGATGATCACTGCTTTTGCCATTTATAAACTTATGAATGTGGCCTCTGGCTTGGCAAATATTTATTAAATGCTCTGTTTTTGTAATTTAGGAGTGAATAGCTTAAAAAAATAATTGGTCATTAAAAATCAAATCTGTAATTTGTTAATGAACTGTTAAACTCTACAGAGAGCCATCAAGCAAGAATAGCCACTATGTATTTGCCGCTCTTTGGACTGCTCATAGAAAACGTTCAGCGGATCAATGTTAAAGATGTGTCTCCATTTCCTGTTAACCTTTCCAGCAATGTGAGTGACCATTTCTATTTGGTATTCTGAATTATTTTTATTGTAATTTATTGGTAACATGTATATGAAACACTGCATACTTCTGGCAAACAGAGAATTTCACAAGCTTCAGAATTCTGTGAGTTTGTTCTCCCTGCTTTTTCTGAGCTTAAAAGCTTAGTTAACCTTTGTGGTTTTGGCTGCAGTTTCTCTTCTCCAGCTAAGTTATGCCTAACATAATTGGCTAGTTTGGTCCTACATACAGATTACACTGCCCTCATTGATCTCTGCGTGAACCTCTGAAGATTTTTGGAGAATGCTGGGCCACGCAGATTGCCACAGCATCATTCTAATGCCATGTGATTATACTACCATGTAACATCTTGCTTTTTCTGTATCTCTGGTGCATGTGCCTATATTTCAATACAAACTATAGACTGCACAGGATTGGACCTGCTGCATCTTTCTGAGTGTTCTAAGAAGAGTAGCCAAAGAAGCTGAAGGAACAGTGTATTTGAAATAAAAAATACCAGTTGTTTCTGCAATTTAATGGCCTTCCGTTTGTATCTATTACCCAGTTCTGATACAATTTCTGAGAGGGGTTTTCATTAAATTGTCTCTGTTTTTTACTCAAAAATTAAAATTACATTTCTCTTTAGTCTGCCTGCCAGTTTGTATAAACAGTTTGCCTCTGTTCTTGTAGATCTTGGCATTGGAGGCACTTGCACATACTTCATTTTTATGCAAGAGGATACTCCCCCGACATCTAACACTTAGAGAATTAGTTATGTTTGCTAAAATCCTAACAGATTCAGTAGTTGCTGTTGCTGTTCAGCAGAAAAGATTGTATATTGGTGGTAGATTTTTTTTTTAAACCCTGTTTTTCAATTCAGTCCAACACTGAAATAAATGGACCACAAAAAAAAAAAGGTTAATTTTCTAGAAATTAGAGAAGAATTTTTAATTTTAAAGGAATGTGCTTTTGGAACAGCTGTAGTGTAAGAGGGCTACAGGAGAATGAATTCAAATGGAATTTGTGAAGGTTTATATTGATATATTATAGTTGCATACAATTATTGACTCTAAGATTTAATTATTAATGTATTTTATTTTTGTCCGTATCTTGCTGTGTTCCATTTGGTATTAAGACAGACATTCACAATACCCTTCCAACAAGAGAAATGTTTGGGTGTTTGAAATAAAAGTAATTTGGGTCTTTTGGAAATACCTGTTTTATAGAGTTTAAAATTCAATGGAATATTCCTTTCTTCAATGTTTCCTGAGGTATCTTAAGTTTTAGGCTATCCCAAGCTTGTGCAAATACCTGAACATCTCATTCCATGCTTTTGAGCATATTTAATAGAAATTAAAATTTAAGAAGGAAATATATAACAAATACTGCTCTAGAAGATAAAGTATGTCATATTCACTAAGTCCATAATGTTGGAAAACAATAATCACGTTTTCCTCTTTTTTCCAAACAGAGTGCAAAGGATGATGCAATTAATTTGCCAACTGCAAGTCAGCTAGTAACACCACAAAAATCAGGAAACACATTGGATAACAATCTTCCTAAAGATCTATTTGGTGTTATCTCTGGCATTGGTAAGCTATTAAAAAAAAAAAAAAAAAAAATTAAAAAAGGAACCAGTTTCCTTTTTCATTTGTTACCAGAAATAATTGTTCTGTGTCCAGCTTTGGTTGCTTTCTGCATATATACTTGAATGTCACTGCTACTTTCATTAACAGAACCCTAATGCAATCAGCTGTTCAGCGTGGGTCAGAATTCACAGTCTGTACATGAAAACTTTCTTTTGGGATCTTTTTGGTTTTGCTTTTCTATTTGAAACTAAAGCTATTTCCTGGAGAGAGCTGCTTTTTCCCCCCATCAGAGGTGATAGTTCTTGTCTTGCTGCAGAGAAACAGGAGACAAGACTAGCCTTAGTCACTTATGGCAAGAGTGCCATGATCCATGATTTTGTACATGATGTTAGAGACCACCTCTAAGTGGAGTGTTGCTTGTGCATACCTGTCTGTCGTCTTAATGTGTTTTTCTATTTGTTGTTGTCTGCTGTAATTAGTTGTGTCACTTACTAGTCAATTAAAAAAAAAAAGATGAAAAATGGCGGAGTTTTTTAAATATACATGCTGCTTCACGTAAGTGTGTATGTATTGCTACATATGTTTTTTACGCATGTGTGTATGTAGTTGTACATAAGTCTGTGTGTATGTATGTACATATATACTTTGCTGAAACTCCTGAATAAGTTTGTCTTCATTAAAAGTAACTAAATGGAATTAATTATTTGCCTGCTGAAAAAATATATACATATATGGTGGTTTTAGAAGTCTGACTAAACTGCGGAGTGACTTTTTTCAGTATGTGTATTGTTTGAGACTTTTGTATTGTTTTGGGTTTTTTTAGCTTCTCCATACACCACGTCAACTCCAAATATTAATAGCGTGAGGAACGCTGACTCAAGAGGCTCTCTTATAAGTACAGACTCGGGAAACAGTCTACCAGAAAGACACAGTGACAAGAGCAATTCCCTTGACAAGGTAAAAAAACCAAACCAAATTAAAAAACCCAAAGCGTATTCCCAAAATTTCATCTTAATTCTCATAGGAGTTGACTTCTCTAATCTCCATTGAGAATGGGCTTTCTAGAATAACTGTAGAGCAGTATTTTACATAAGTTTCTCTTTTGCAAAATAATTATCGTGTGAACTCTTTTTGCATTGCATTTATTAAGCTGTTTTACAGAAAATACAAACAGATTTTCAGTGTAGAGACATAAGCAAGCAGTTGTTGTTTCCTTTGCTAGAGGAAGGCACTAGATGAAGTGTATTGAATTTCGCTTGAGAGAACTGAATTCTAGTTAGGACAGCTTCTTTGATTTTGTGGAGACCTTCACTCCATCCTGTTCTGTACACAATATACGCAGCACTTTTTAAATGTTGAAAAACCAGTTGCTGTGCTTCCTCTAGGTGATTTCTTTTATATTAGTTTGACTTTCCTAAATCATTTCACTTTAAAGCTGTTACGAATTAGGAGCTCTGGCTGCAGTAGCTGTGAGGTATTCAGTCATGTCTTTCTAGAGCTTGTGTTGATACTGATCACATTTCATTTTCTTAGATCTTGTTGTGCAAGTCACAACATGTTAACTTTTTCCCCTTGACTCTGACATGCCTTCGTGTGGCAGAGAGAGAAGCTTCTCAGAAGGCACTCTGCTCATGCTATGCACCCTAATGGAGGAGAAGAAGAAAATTCTCACCCTGCAAAGAAAAACCGTGTTACTATGGATTTTTCACTTCTGACAATTCCAGCTTTGCCAGAGAAAATTTTGCATGCTGCTTTCTCTCTTCAGTTACAAGAAGTATTTGGTTTTTGTGCTTGGTATAGTTAAGCTTCTGAGTGAAGTGTGTGATCAGTAGTTTTGCCACTTCTTTGCAACAGTTGAATCTCAAGCCAGATATGGACAATGTAACCATGTAAAATTCCTTCAAATGACAAACCTGGAATAGTTCATGTACATGATTTAATTTAAGCGTAAAAATCCAATCAGCTTAAATATCAGCAGAATTTGAGTCTTAGGGTCTTTAATATAAATAGAACTAAAAAATCTTCTTTGACATTGACCAAGTAAATAAAGAAATATCTTGTGCATACACTGTTGCTAAATGGCAATGCTGTCATCTATTACTTAGTTGTCATGTTGTTAATTACTAATATGTAGTGTTTTTACCAAGTAAAAGGGTTTTCAAAGGAGTCAACATCCTTTGAAAATTCTACTCTGGTCTGCAAGTTTAGGTAATACAGGATTTATGTTTTGCATGCTGTTAATATTTTCCCCGAATAATACTTAATCCTGCTTTTACTTGTTGCTTTCCAGACTTTCTTTCTAGTAGATCAGTTGTTCAGTGCATGTTATCTTCGAGTTTTTGCTCATTGCTTGATATCATTACTGAAGAGCCATGTTTTTGTTCTAATTTTCTTTCAGAATAACCTGTAGAACTATACTTGTGGAATCAGAATTGGCTGGAAGTATATCAGTTTCTATTTTAATATGTGCATACTTTATAGGTTATTGACATGATTTTAAATTAAGCTTGTGGGTAGCTATAGCCCTAGTTTTATCCATGTACATGTTCAACTATTTTAAAGGAAATATTATCTAGTTCTCTGGACAGTATCCAAAAGTCTAGGAATCAACTATTTAGGGAATATTATCTAGTTCTCTGGACAGTATCCAAAAGTCTAGGAAACTCAAATCCTGTGTCTGCTATGCCACCCATTAATTGCCTGCTCTATTTCAGTATCCATAAAGCTGTAGAGTAGCACCTCCTTGTTCACCAGAGATATTTCAAAGATAAACGGTTTGCAAGGTCTTTAGAATCTGCAATAATCAGGCCTATATAGGTGTCCATTTCCTCCTAAATTACAGTAACTTCTGGCTAGTATTAATCATAGTTTCACAGTCAGTTTCACTGCATATCCATTGCATGGCTAGTATGTGACAGATTTACACAGATTGTTTTAGGACAGCAATTCTTTCCTTTTACACGGAACACGTTAAAGGACTCGGCAGTCAATTGACGTGTATGCTGTGAAATGTTCCCTCATGGATTAGCATGTCTCCTACCTTCAGTGAGGAGTGTTCCTGGAAGGGTTGTTATACCCTTGAGGTATTGGCACTTCTCGCTTTGTTTGTGAAACCAAGTGCTCTTCTCCCTTGAGTCTATGTTTTTATTTTTATTTTTTTCTAATTTTGATATGAAGGATTTCTTTTCCAACGCTGGTATGTGTCCTTAAAAAGGTCACGGAGCCAAGAAGGTGATCCAGCTTTCTGAAAGATCAGTTATGGATTTCTTTCCTTTTTGGACAGACTTTAGTATTGAGCATTGCTGATTAACTTCCCACAGTGTAGGAATTGTATAAACAGATGAAGCAGGGAGGAAGTTTTTTGGTTGGGGGTTTTTGTTTTTTTTTTTTGAGGCAAGGGCAAGTTACTTATCAGTAGTTAATCTTTCAGAATGCATATTATTGCCATTCATGTATGTTTTCCTTGAGGTTCTTACATCTTTAAATGGAAGGAATTTTGTAGAGGCAGGTCTGTCTACAGTTCAGCATAAAGTCTCTTCAAAAGCAAAGGAGCATATATGTATCACCTAACACAGTAGCATTTATTTTTAAAGTGTTCCATGTAAGCAGAAGGGGCATGCCTGATTTCTACAATGTGGGTATCTATGTATAATTAACTTTAATAATCACTGTTAGGTAACTTTTCCTCTTACTCCTCCCTCTGGGGGAAAAAAAAATCATACAAAGAAGGAAATAAAAATAAACAGAGGTAGAGAGACTTAATTTGGTATACTTCATGTGTGTAACGTGTGTTTTAGTGACCTGTCTCTACATGAAACATTTTTGTCTCCGTTCCGAGATCCTTTTTCTGTTGCAGGAATTAATAAGGCAATTTAAAACATTTTAGTTTATTATCAGTTTAAGAACTCTTCAGCCAAAATACATCTATTTTCTTTTCAGAACCAACAGAGCAGCACTTTAGGAAGTTCTGTAGTTCGATATGACAAACTTGACCAAGCAGAGATCAAAAGTCTGCTCATGTGTTTCCTTCATATTTTAAGAAGTATGTCAGAAGGTAGGTAATTCCACCTATTTTTCATAAATTCGAAATCATGTGTTGGATTTATGCCTGTGACTTTAATACCTTTTCAAAATCAGCAGAACATTTTAGGTGTAGGTACAGTGTTGTGCTGCATTTTACAAATACGTGTGATTGATCAAATTAAACTCTGACTGAAACCTTGTAAGCATTAAATACTCATTATTCCTTCAAAGTGTGAGGCTAACTAAAGGACTTGGTAAGAAAATGAATATTTGTGTGTGATTGTACAGTCCAGTTTGGAAAATGGAGGTGAAGAATAGTTCATTGGTAAGTAGAACAGTCTCGGGCTAGTCCATTCCTCCATTCTGTAGAACTTCCTGTGTGACAGGGAACCAAATGATTTGATAGCTGTGTATATTCCCTTTTCTGGAATGGGGATATTAGCGCTTCTTCATTCTCCTGGGATGTTTGTGAGATGATCCACTGAATTTTTGAAAGAGCCATATTATTGTGGAGAAGGTTGCAGAGGTATAGAAATACTGCATGAATGGCAAATCTTAATTTTTTACTAAGATCATACAACTCAGAATCATCCCTATCCTTGAACCAATATTTTAAAAAGAGGGTGAGTCCCTTTTGGTAAAAACATTGAATTTTTCAGTTTATGCTAAGCATATCAAAAGTAATTAATTTATTTTCTGTGCCTGTTTTGATGTTAATTTCTAAAAATCAAGTTTATGCAGTACTTGAACTCTAATTTATTATACCACTTAATCAAGAATGAGAATTGAAACGTTAATAAGTATTCAATATGTAGCCACACCATTAGATTTTCATGTAATTACTTCGATATTATTTTATGTATTTCAATTACAAAGAATAGTAAAACTAAAAAAGATCTTTTTCACTATTTTACACTTTGAAATATGTAAAAATTAGTCAGAATTTCTAGGAAATTCAAGTTAAAATTTACATAAGCACAGTGGGGACTTTTTGGTCTCAATTGTCCTGGAAGAGAACAAGTGTCAAGTAAACTTTACCACACATCTTTGCAATAATTTTGAATTTGTTAGCTAATTTTGAACATTTTTGGTAAAAGAGACAAGTATTCTGAAGTCTTATATTTTTTAGAATGCTGTAGTCACTACTGACTACACAATTATTACTATTTAAAACATAAAATTGTATGGGAATATTATGGATTAATTAAAAGCATATTGTAGAAACTAATTTGGAGAATTGATATGTGCATTTTTGTATAATCAGCTTCAAGGAAAACTTTAAATAGTAATAGCTATCTGTACCCCACGAGCCATTTTTAGATTCTCTGAATCCTCATTATCTGAAAAAGAAGAACTGATGTTAACTCTTTTACTTAATATTTTTGTGTGTTTGCTGCCTTTGTCTTGTTTTTCATAATTTTCATTTTCCTAGATGCATTGTTTACATACTGGAACAAGGCTACAAAATCTGAACTCATGGACTTTTTCACAATTACAGAGTAAGATTTCTGTTGAGCTTCTTGTAAAATCATACGTTTCGCTATACTGTTAAAAACATGAGTGTGGATATAAGTGTATATATACTTTTCTATTTATTTGTTTGAAAAAATAATGCCATCTTAGTCTGTTTAGAAGTCCTTAACTTGATATGCACAATTGCATGTCTGTCCAATTCCATGATAGTTTCTGGAATTAGGCTATATAGAAGTGATCTCAGGAAGTTCCTAAGCAGTGAGTAGTGCTCAGAATATTGCTATGCTCATGGAAGAGGAATCAATGGTCTTGTTACCTGTCTGCATTAAAATGCATCTTGTAACACGAACTGCTGAAATTATATGGTTGCAAATCAAAATGGATTGAATTGCATAACTGCAGAAACAAAGGGATATGAACTGTCCTCCTGGCATTCCTCTTGTCCCTTCTGCCATTCTGTAAGGGAAAAGGTACAGGATGAATCCAGTATTTATCAATGGCTACACTCTGTCCCTATGTACACTTGGTGTGTTTGTTCATGAGAATTGACTGATGTATTAATAAAAAGTGAAGAAGGTGCTGTTTGCTTGAAGTGTGCCACAGAAGCCTTACTGCTTGCCTTGCTTGTTTCACTGGACTGCTTACCTTTGTTTCTGTAGTAGAGGCTCATTCAATGTAATATCAGTCGTTAATTGTGTTATGGAATGTGCTATTGAAGATCTATTTTATGAATATATTGTAGGTAGTCTTTTAACTCATCATTTGAGTACATCTGGCATGATATTGTTTGTACCAGAGACAGAACTGAACAAGTAAATGAGCCTTCTTAGTAGGCTCTCTGAAGCCTGAGGTGTAAACTGTACAGAATCAGTGGTAAACAGTATTTTGCCATTAGATGCTTCTTATTTAAGGGCTGGATAGGATTAGTTTGTGATCAAATCAGTAATCTCAAATTACTAATTATCAAAGATTTCCATCACAACAGCAGTATATGGAATACAGAATAAAATTTCCATCTCGTTAGTGCAGTGGATGATATCACAGTTTCTTAAACTAGAGCAGGAACATGGCTCATAAAAGTCTACCTCTTTCAATTCCAGGAGTATTTTGCCAATACAAATAATATTCGTTTTAATGATGATTTTTATTAATACAGGTCATTACAAGAGTTTCTCATTACCTCAGTAAGACAGTGTTTCTGGTAGGTAGGTACTCGCCATGCAAAGAACTTTTTCTGAAAAACTTAGAATCTGAAAAAGGCAAGTAGATATCAGAAAGGGGAACTGAGGTTAGTTTGCAAAGAGAGTGACAAGTTTGGGGGAGGCAAACACCATTCTGACTCTGCAGTTTGGAGACGGCTGATCTACTTAAGGTCTGAGTACAAAATGGAGCTGAGTTGAAGAGAGTATTTGCCAGTCTTCTCCCTCATTCACAACTGGCACATGGAAGAGAGAGCCTGAAAACTGGCTTCCCGTTTGGATTTACACTTCAAAGAAGAACTTTCAGAATATTCTTACCCGAGGGACAAGGGAAGTTGCATTAAGTGTTCTGAATTATCAGGATAATTACTTACAGTGGGAAGAGTCAAATAAAATCATTACAGCCTCTATTCACACCATTTTTCTTGATTTGAAAGTGTGACTTCTAGTTTATTAGTCATCAGTGTTGTGTACTTACCAGTTGTGAAGACAAGCGGAGGCACCTGGCAGATTAGGTTATACTTTCAACTTTCTTGCTGCATCTGAACCAGTAGTATTATGATTCTTTAAAATATAACATCGTATTGAAGTGTAGATTTTTTTTTCATGAAAAATTATTTTGGGGGATTTGCCTTTATTGTCATCTAATTGTAAAAGCAGATTCTCTTTAGAAAATAGTTCTGTCAGAAACCCTGTTCTTGTTATCGTGGAATCTGGAGACCTTAGGGGGGGGAAAAAAAAAGAAAACAAAAAAACCCAACCTGTAACCAAGAGAGTTTAGGCCAACGGGGGAAAAAAGCAATATGTATTGCCCTTATTTTGAACCCTTATACACATTTTGCAAAATATGTGTGTATCTGTAATGCCTGGCTATCTGTTTTCTTCTGTCATCCATGTTACTTGTCCTGGATTACCGTTCATTTGTAAATACCTGAAACTGTGGGCCTCATTTCATATAATGAAATTTTGTCTTTGATAGTTGAGTCTAAACACTTCTTCTCTATAAATACTAAAAATCTATACAAGATGAAGCACTTGAACTCACTGTTTACAGTTTTCTAAGGTGTTTTGTTTTTTCACCATTTGTCCCTTCTACCTTGTCACTGTTAGACTTGCTCTAGCTGTTTTGATTCAGAGTGTTGAGATAGGTGTGCTCTAGAGGCAGCCTTATGTGCCTTTTGCTATTAATCCCAATTTGCCAGAACGACAACCATCTGTGACTGATTTCAGAAGAGCCATGTTTACCTTTTCTTGGCTTGGGGTCTGGAAGGGAATTTTAAGGGTGGGAGTAATAAAGAAGTTTTATGACATAAGAATTTCAAGTTAAACAAAAATAATATTGAATAATTCCAGTGTACATAAATCTAGAAGAGATTGTTTTAAGTGTTGCTTCTCTGACTTATGTGTTCTCTGCAGAGTATGCTTACATCAGTTCCAGTACATGGGAAAACGATACATAGCCAGGTACTGTGTGGAATTTCAATTTCGCTGTCTTGTTCACTAAGAATAATAGTGTGTACAATATGCCTTGAATCTCTATTATAAATAAATTGCATGAGTAGAAGAGTTATTGTGAAATGATACTTAACAGTAAGTAACTGGTTACTATATTAACAAATCTGTATCCTGTCTGGAAGTCTGGTATCTGTTTAAGAATGATGTGTGTGTTGTGTTTATTATCAATTACTTTAAAATCCACCCCTTAAATGCTATCTTTTACAGCATTTTTTTCCTTGAAATAGTGTCTTTGGGGAAGAAATTTTATGATTTAATTGTTTTGTTTATTCACTTGGCCATAAAACCATGTCTGTTGAAATGTTTTAGAAATTTTATATATAGTGTTTTTACTGAAAGGTGAGTAGTGAACATTCTAATGCTGCTGTTTTTCAATTTGAAGTGCAAAGTGCCATTAGATACCTGTATGTTCCCATTGAAGGCTGTTTAGGAGAAAATCTGTGGGAGTCAGAAACACGTACTAAATTATTTGAATATCTTTCCATTAATGTGGTCTTTAATGTGAAGTAGTTTTTTAATACAGTAAAATATAGCAACCTGTTTTAGGCCTTACACTCTGGTTGACATTGTAATACTGTTATAATTACATTTGTGGGATTGAAATACTGGCCCTCTTGAACTCAGTGAGAAAGTTGTTGCTGACTTTGGGTGGTAAAGCATTCTAACTAAACTGTTAGCTTTTTTTATTTTAATTTAGATTTAATTGTATGCGAATCTCTTTCTACAAACAACAAACTTGACTACCTCCTTGGAGATTTTTCAGGAAAAAATCTCATCTCTCTTCACATACCCTAAAAAAATCAAAGGCCAAAATAAATCTGGCTTTCTTAAGGTTTTGATTGTAACTTTTGCGTTTAAATGTACTTCAAACTCTGGATTTACAGGAGTCTCTAATTTTCAGGCTTTTTGTAAAAATTCTTCAAACTAATTTGTTTGACTAGTTTGTAGAGAAGACTACCACACTTCCTTATTGTTTACTGATCACTTAGTCTGTGTACTGCATGTTAATGCTAAAAATGTTAAGCTATAGAAATCATCTGGTGTTCTGCAGAGATACTGAATTTTCCCAGTGAATGTGGCTTTCTAGTCTTCCACATTGTCATTACACTGAAGTATACCACAATCAATGCACGTACCCTTAAAATACACAAATGACAGAGAATGAAAGGGAACAGGGAATTCTGTAATTCAAGCACTGGTTTTCATTTTTCATCAGCTCTGGTGGTGGTACACGATAGGAAGTTAGCCTGTACTGATTGCTAACACAGATCACTTTTCTGTTTTCTTCACTTGATTGCTGCAAGTTTAACAAAGTATATGGCTCTTCTCCCTTCCTGCTTGGGTAAGATGTACATGATAATACCTCAGTTAATTCCTACTCTCCTGTTGCATGTATGCTTTCTAATTTTACCATTGTGTGTCCTAACTTTTTTCTAAAATTTTTACAATCAAAATAGAGGATTTGGTTTTGGGTTCTGAATATTTTCAGAATATATATGTTCTCAAATATTTATGTTTTCAAAAGCTCTGAAGTAAATTTAGCACTTCAAGAGTGACTGCTTGTGTGCTGTTGCTTTCATGCTTTGAGGTTTTAAGAAAGAGTTTGCTGTGATGCTGTTTTTAAGCTACCTATTTTTGTTTTATAAATAAAACATTAAATAGGTTGCATTATAATTCTTTCTGTAAAACTTCTTGTGCTTAACTAACACTTCCTGTCTTGCTGCAGTTTGACATGTCTAACTTTTGCTTCTATCCCATTTCACCCATCTTGCAGGAACCAGGAGGGGTTGGGATCCATAGTTCATGATCGAAAATCTCAGACATTGCCTGTTTCCCGTAACAGAACAGGAATGATGCATGCCAGATTGCAGCAGCTGAGCAGCCTGGATAACTCTCTCACTTTTAACCACAGTAAGTCTCATGACATGATAACATTCATCGTCCTCAACCGGTACCACAACACCAGAGACAGGTCCCAGAGCCACACCAGTGCATTTCAATGACTTCTGTTGTTCTAGGTCAAACAAATAGCTGGAATCAGTTGATGGTCTGTTCCCTGCTTTATGATAGAACAATCAATGCTGGCTGATGCCATAACATGGAGCATGATTAACTACAGCATATTTTAAAATTGTATTTTAATTTTTTTTAATTATATGCACTTCAACTTCGTGCTGCACATAGTTACAAAATTTACTTATTTTTTCTATTTGCTTTATTAAGCTTCATTTCCACCCCACCCCACCCCCGCTTGGGCCTATAAATGATTAGTCTAAAAGTAAAAATATGCACTCTGACCATGTCTCCATGTTTTGACATCCCCAAGGAGAAATAAGTTTCTTAGAATTTCTACGGAGATTGTGAAGCCCATGATTTGGTTTGTCTGGAAGTGAAAAAGCGTCCAATAATGAAGTGATTTTTCTGTTTTCAGTGTGAGAAAGATATCAAGTATTCTTGGAATTTCTGTAGACAATGGTAAGATTTAATCAGGTTGAAGTCAGCTTGTATAAGACTGCTGTATTGAAAACTAAATCTGCTTGTGGCCTATCTTTTTAAACATGCTGCTTTTAAATTGCAAAATATACTGTATGTAAAGTATTCTGAAGCACGATTTTTCAATTTTCAGCTTCAAAACCCAATGAAACTGGTTGACTAATCCAGTAAAATACAACACTGGCACTGAAAAGAATTGTGTGCAGTAAAGTAATTATTTGAGTTAACTGTATGATCACTGTGTTCATCCTTTTATTTCCCTAAGCATATCTTGCTGTCCCTTAAAATCTTTTAGCTCGTTATCTGTAATATAAAGCAACAGTTAGCCTGATTGCACAAGACTTTCCACATAGTCTAGTGTGTGTGTGGGGGGGAATCCCACCAAACCTCTCTGTTTATAAATGCATTTTCATGCCTGTTTAAATATAATAAACGCAATTCTTTGATTTTAAAAATGTCAGAAAACTATATAGTTGTGCAAATTCCTTTTTTTTTTCCTTGTAATAAGTCTGCTACTGCTGTATCATAAAAATTTCTAGATGTTTTTTGATAAACTAAAGAAAGAGCTTTTACAGTATATGACTACACACTCAGTAAGGTAAAATACTTTGTAGATTAAGACTGATTTTCAGAAAAAAATCTCTGGGAAATAAATAACATGGCTGTTTCTGGGCCCTGTGCAAAGAGATTTCATACTTCCAGAACTTGGCAAAGTTTACTGATTTTTAGGAAACAGTGAGCTGAAAGATTTTAATAAATGCATGCTTATGTAAAAAGGAACTTTCTGTTCTTTTCCATCTGAAGGAAATTATGAAGGAAGGTGTCTCATTCAGATAACTTTACACGAAGTGATAATAGTGTTGTTGGTTTTTTTTAATGTTGGACATTTAATGAATATCAAGATATTACACCTTGTATTGACCAAGGTTTTACAAAGTGAAAATAAGTTGCTGTAAAAGCCATGTCAAATGTGAAATTGATTTTTATATCTTTGGTCTTGTTATTGTCTAACTTTTAGTTTTGTTTAGTTGCCAGTCTGCCAGTATCATGTATCCAAAGTAGTTTTCAGAATTTGAATAAATCTTGTAGGTATCCTGTGTGGGATACATACAGGAAGGATGTATCTGGTGGAAATAGTTGCTTTACTTGTTTCTAAAATCATGATTCTTTGGCAAAAGAGTTGTCTATAAATGTAAATTATAAACTTAATTTCTCCCTTTCTAATCATTTAAGCAAGGAATAGAACTGAAGTAATGGTGTAAGTGATATTTCACATCTCTGAGTAATTTCAGTATAGTTTTGTGCTTAAGTATGAAAGAAATTAAGCCCTTTGTTCAAATTTCTAAAGCATCTCAATACAAACTAAAAGAATGTAGATTTATATGTGTATTGTTGGGGCTGGAGGAGGAGAGGATGCTCAGTAGAATAGTGACATGCAAACATACTGAAACACAAGAGATAAACCCCAATCTGTAATTGCAGTATATGATCATTGTCAAACTTGTAGTCATTAGAGATTATCCCATTTTCAGCGTTCTTAGATGGTTTTAAACCCAGTTACTCTGCAGTAGTGTGAATGTATGGGCGCGTGTTCATGTGCGTGTCCAGGCAGATGTCCGTATTATATGTGGTAATTGTAGTTCCATAGTTTCTTTTTAAGTTACATGTGAAAAATAGAATCCAGTGTGTTAGTTATACATGAAGAATACAATATTAGCTTCTTTAAAATAATACAAATTAAAACAAGGATAGTTTTTAGCATGTATATAGAAAAAGCACTGCTAAATCAGTCTTTTAACTCAACCGAATTGAGTGTTCCTTTAAGTTGACATCCTGCCCAAAACTTCTGTCTCTAGTAATAATGCAGAGTAATCAATCAATGACCTATTTGTTTGTCCTAAATTATTTATGTGAAGAACAAAATTTGAACTGTTTGGAGTCTTGTCCATTGACTACAGTTTTAACTTAATATTTATCGTAAACCTTGCACCTTTCTTCTTATCTGGAAGAGCAAACAAATTATTTCTTTAAAGAGTATTTCCCCTATCCTCAATGCAGTTCTCAAAATAGTTGTCGTCCCTTGGTATCTTCAACATTACTGAAACCACAGGCTAACTTAAGGATTTCTGGTCACCCAAAAGTGATTGCTATGAAAAAGGATTTTTCTTTGAATTTCTTTAAGGAAAAGAACACTTTTACTAAAGGAAAAATATTTGGCAAACGGCTGTTATGTTAAAGCTTGCTTCCAAATGCCAGTTGTTCCTTTCCGTCATTACAGAGGTGAAGGGACGTAGTTGGATTGAAACCACAAAGAAAACACATGGGAGAAGGAAGAGGTGGAGGCAAAGAGAATGCAAAAGATGATAGGAGAGAGGTGTATACTTCCTAACAGAAACAATGTAGAAATCCAAAGAAACTGGTGGTTATGGGTATGCATGCATAGTTCAGCCAGGGAAGGAAGAAGGTGCAGAAAGAAGTGGCCAGGTGTCATTATAAAAGAATATGTCATTTCTTCTGTTCTGTTCTTGGACTCAACAAGTTTGTCACGCTTGTCATTGATTTAGTGATAATAAGTTGATGGTAATTCTAACATATAAACATGATCCAGACCAATTTTTTATAAAGCAACCAGGGCACATTGTCAATCTGGTTCTTAAAGATCAATGTTAGGGAATATAAACAACATATTATAACCAGTGCTGAAGCAGGATATGTTTTTAAAATTATTCGAATATAGTATGGAGCTAGAAGCAATGAAATATTTTGATTAAATTTGGAGTTATTCCATTATACTGCTACAGAGCAGAATTAATTACTTGGGTCTTCAGCTGCATATAAGTACATGATTGTATTCCTTCAACTCTTAGTGTTTTGTATTTTTATATTGGTTGACTTATGGTTGACTTTGAGATCATTATAACGTAGCTAAATTACCATGACATGTTTTCAGCTGTAACTCCATCCTACTGCAGTACTTATTTTAAGAATATATATGTGTATATACATAACTGTGTACATTTATATATATACACACGTGTATACATACACATATGTATGAAACATCAGACATTTATTGTTTTAACTGCTGTTTAATGCTTCTGTTGACATTTGTGCATAATATATTTTATGAGCTTGTGCAAATTATGTTAGAATAATTATATGCACATATTTGAAAAATATTTAAATGCATATGAATTATTTTTCTGTATTGAATACTAACTTCTGTCAGGCTTTTTACTTGTTAATCTTTTCCTAGTTCAGCAAGTCTTTTGGAAATAAGAAACATTTAAATGAGCATATCCAGCACTTACACTTCATTTGGAATTTCTGTAGGCTATGGCCATTCAGATGCAGATGTTCTTCACCAGTCTTTACTTGAAGCAAATATTGCCACGGAAGTTTGCCTTACAATTCTGGATACTCTATCGTTATTCACAATGGCTTTCAAGGTTTGTTCTTGACTTGGTGTTAACGTCTCCCATAATTATCTTTCAGAAAAAATGGGGGTTTTAATGTTTTTAAAATTATATTTATATTTTATAGTCTAGTAATATAGCATGATATTTTTAGCATTCCTAGCATTGTATTTCATTATTGTGTCATGTAAAATCTGATAACCTCTCGCAGCAAAATGCTTTGGCTTCAGTTACACATTGCACACAGACTCCTTACTGATCAGCAGTAATCTGTGGGAAAAGCTCCTTCCTCATCCTAACTTCCTAAAAATATTTCTAGAAACTTTAGTGACTACCTAATATTAGTGGTAAAACTATCTTTTAAAGGCCATGTGGGGTGAAAGATCTACTGTATGGCAAAACCATAATTCATAATTGGACACTATCAGACTTTTATATTGAACTTGGCTTCTTCTTATATTAAGTCACTCATTAATCAACAGTAATTTGTGTGTGTTCCTTTTCTGTAACTTTTTATTTCAATTTGTCCACTAATAAGACTTCTTTTTAATTGTATCAGTTACTGTAGCTCTCCTGTGGAATCTTTTTATAGCACGCCCATTTGCATACGCCTCCTGCCTGTTTTTCTGAGCTTTTCCTAATGTTAAAGGTGAAACTATAAAAAGGAGACATGATAGCTCTAGCTTGTTTCTCCCCTAATTAGAGCAGTGTATCCAGATCCTTGCTTGAAGATTCAAATTTAGTGTCTTATCTTTAATCTAGTTATGAAAACATAAGCTTATAAATAAGAAGATTCCTTTTATTAGTAATTTAATTAGGTAGAGTTTAGAACCGGTTCTGTCCACAGACTTCATGACAGAATTGAAAATGAAGATACCTAGTTTTAAAGATTTGAAGAAGAATGAACACTAATCTTTTAGTTATCAGCTGCCCATCACACTTGGAATGACAGTCCTTCAAGGTTATCTGTATGTAGTATGTTGAGAAAGCAGGTAAGACTATACCAGAATAGTCTACAAGATCCAAACAAAACAGGTAGGAGAATCAGGAGCTTCTTAACTGCACTAAAATACATGAAGTTTTAGAATCATAGGATGGTTTGGGTTGGAAGGGACCTTGAAAGATTATCTAGTCCAACCCCCCTGCCATGGGCAGGGACATCTTTCACTAGATCAGGTTGCTCAAAGCCCCGTCCAACCTGACCTTAAACAGTTCCAATGATGGGCCATCCACAACTTCCCTGGGCAACCTGTTTCAGTGTCTCACCACCCTCATTGTAAAAATAATTCCTCCTTGTGTCCAATCTGAGCCTACCCTCTTGTCAATTTAAAACTGTTGCACCTTGTCCCGTCACTACAGGCCTTGGTAAAAAGTCTCTCTCGATCTTTCGTGTAAGCACCCTTTATATATTGAAAGGCCGCAGTGAGGTCTCCCCAGAGCCTTCTTTTCTCCAGGCTGAACAACCCCAACTCTCTCAGCCTTTCTTCATAGGAGAGGTGCTCCAGCCCTCTGACCATTTTCGTAGCTTTTCTGTGGACCTGCTCTAACATATCCGTGTCTGTCCTGTACTGAGGGCCACAGAGCTGGACGCAGTACGCCAGGTGGGTGTCTCATGAAAGCAGAGTAGAGGAGGAGAATCACCACCCTCGACCTGCTGGCCACGCTTCTTCTTATGCAGTCCAGGATACAGTTAGCTTTCTGGGCTGCAAGCACACATTGCTGGCTCATGTCCAATTTTTCATCCACCAGTATCCCCAAGTCCTTCTTCACAGGGCTGCTCTCAATCTATTCATCCCCCAGTCTGTATTGATACTGGAGATTGCCCCAACCCAGGTGCAGAACCTTGCAGTCGGCCTTGTTGAACTTTGAGGTTCACACAGGCCCACTTCTCAAGCCTGTCAAGGTCCCTCTGGATGGCAAGCTACAGGGAAGCCTCTAGCAAATCAACTGCACCACTCAGCTTGGTGTAGTCTGCAAACTTGCTGAGTGTGCACTCGATCCCACTATCTATGTCATTGATGAAAATATTAAATAGGACTGGTCCCAATATGGACCCTTGAGGGACACCATTTGTTTACTGGTTTCCACTTGGACACTGAGTGTAACTCTTTGGACACAACCATCCAGCCAATTCCTTATCCTTCTAACAGTCCATCTGTCAAACGCATATGTTTCTAATTTAGTGGCAAGAATGTCATGGGGAACCATATCAAAGGCCTTACAGAAGTCCAGATAAATGACATAGCTCTTCCCTTGTCCACTGATGCAGTCACTCCATCATAGAAGGCCACTAGATTAGTAATACCAATCTGCTTCTTTTGGGAATAATTAGCATATTATATAGAAGGCCAGACAACTTTTTTTCCTCAACATCATCTTTCACTAGTGGGGATCCAGATCTCTGTTATCTATTACAGCAGGGAAATCTCAAGTTATGTCTGCTTCTTGGTAGAATTTTAACTGATCCTGTGTGAATTCCTACTACTCTAGGTGGTTTTAGTGAACTACCTACCTCTGATGTTGGGACATCTGAAGAAAGGATATTGTATCAATTTCCTCATAAGGATAGGGGTTTGTAAGACAACATTTCATTATTTTGCTATAAATCTAGAAGTACTAAGCCTTACCATCTTTTAGAACTTGCAGTTAGGTGTTTAGGTTTAGGTCATCTACAGAAATCTGTATACTGTTCCAAGAGATAAAACTTTTTCCTATGACCAAATAGGCTGACTGGCTTATATCCAACCATTTACGTCTAGCTTCCTCTAAAGTGACCTGCCTGTGGCTTCACTGCGCAGCATTTGGAGATCTTTGGTCTCCTGCAAGCATTTGTATCTATTCATCCACAAAACTTGAAACCACACTGAGGTCTTCTGGTCTGCAAGTCACAGTATCAGAATGGCTTTTAATGGAGGACTGCATCCTTCATTTTTTTAATATTGAGGAACACCTGAAATGCCTAGGGCTGTGCTGAATTTCTTTAGCCTGAAGAATTTCTTTTGCATCTCCATGAATAGAAAAGGAGACATCTGCAGTTAGACATCTCTTCCATATTTGAGAGAGCTTAAGGCATGCTACAAGAGCCCAGGTCTATACTGGGCCTCAAGAATCTTTAAAAAATTTGTTAAACTAGATTCTTTGAGTTAATATTACCTTAAAACTTACTTGAGATAGTAATGGAGCAGCCTTGCAGCATACCGTTTGGATGCCTGTATATAGTAATGACAAGGAAGAGTGGAGTGTGCAGGGGGGAGTTGCAGAACATGCAAGACCTAGTAGAATCGTGTTGGAGGGCCAGTGGAGTCAGAGGGAGCAATACTTAACATGGTCCTCTCAGTTCTGGACTCCCTGGACTGGATTGAGCAGTCCCTGAATTGATTAACCTATTTTGGTGTTTCGTAAGAGGAGAGACCTCGTCGTTTCGTCCTAGAGTCCCATAGGAACCTAGTGCATATGCTCAGTGGACAAAGGGAGAAAGCAGGTCCCCAGAACAAAACAGAAGCAATATGAACTGTTAAAAGTAGATGCACAGACGGTACCCGTGCTAGAGAAATTGGAGGAGATCAGATTTAAAAAAAAAAAGTTTGGATGGAAGGCAGCTGTTGGTGATACAGAAATCAAGAGTAACCCTGCATATTGCATGCCTCAGAATGAGCTTTGGAATATTGATGCAGGTAAAACTCTGAAAAGTAACTAATGTCTTCATCCTTAAGAGCCCTTTCAGTTTCAGTTCTAGGACAGTAATGAAAAATGGTGAGTGGATGGGGGTTTGGTTTGGGGGGGGTGGTTTTGAGAGCATTGTAGTAGGAGGTACTGCTATGAGAAAATTCCACTGTCTGAGCTGCTAAAGCCAGTGTAACCAAAGTGTGTTAATACTTTGAGTGTGCCTCTCAAAGAACTGTTAATAGTAGTGAATTTAATTAACAGCTGTTAAAAACAATTGTGTTCTATAAGTGTATTCGGAAGCCAACACTTTCTTTATAAGCAAGATTAATGAAGTGTTAGAAATATCTAATTAAAATTCAGATATGTTTGTATTATTAAACATCCTGGTAATACTATGCAGGTTGTATAATTTTTTTTTTTTTTTTACATTTCCTCCTTTTGGATGATCTATGTTCTTAGAATAGTATAAATGTATCATTGTACATAACTCCTAAATTTTCACTATCAATTTAAAGAATCAACTACTGACTGATCACGGGCATAATCCACTGATGAAGAAAGTATTTGATGTATACCTCTGCTTCCTTCAAAAGAATCAGGCTGAAACAGCATTGAAAAATGTCTTCATTGCTTTAAGGGCACTTATTTTTAAGGTAAGAAGTTTAAAAATAATTAATTTTCAAGTATTTATCCAGTTCTTTAGTTAACAATATACTATGTAAAAATTTAAGAACTAAAATCCCAAATTAAAATTGGTGAATAAGGACTGATCTGATCCCAACAGTATGGAATACTTGTCCTTTGAATTGCTGTAAAAATCGTTTTGTTTCATGAACTACTATAACTGTCTATTTTTTCCATAGTTTGGGAATATTAATATATTTGTATTTTTCTTGACATGCTTATTTTATCAAGAACTGAAGCTAGTTTTAATGAATAACTTTTTTCTTTTCTACTTTTTCCTCAGTTTCCTTCTACATTTTATGAAGGTAGAGCTGATATGTGTTCTGCACTGTGCTATGAAATTTTGAAGTATTGTAATTCCAAACTGAGTTCAATTCGTACTGAAGCTTCACAGTTACTGTACTTCTTAATGAGAAATAATTTTGATTACACAGGGAAGAAGTCTTTTGTTAGGACACATCTATAAGTTAGTATAATTTCTTTATTTTTCATTTTTTAAATATTGTATTTGTACATGCACAGTTGCATACCAGTGTGCAAAGCCCGCTCAATAAAGACATAAAAGAAATTATTTTGGGTTCAAGCAAGGCTGGTACTATTCTAAGAGTAAGAAGATGGCAATAAAAGTATGTTCAGTATAAGGAAATACTTAGAAACAATTGGATGGCCCTGTGTTTCGTAGGAAATAACTTTTATTTGTCAGTAGCAAATGTTCTGTTTTGTAGATGTTATTTTGATTGTTAAATGGCATACCCTGTTACGTCTGAAGAAGAAAAGAATGCAGCAACAAGCATGTAAAAGTCTAAGATAAAACAAACACATAGAAAATTGTGTGTTCTGACAAAGCTGGGAACAATAGTTTACTACTTTTATGACCTCTGGCTGGTTCACCTAGCAGTCAGTCTTTACAGCAGAGGATGCATGTACATTAAATTTACACAAGCCTGTTTTTTCTTGCCTATGTTATTGTACAAGTAACTTTGAAAAAAAAACCTAAATACAATTGTACTTAAGGGAATAATCTTTCAATTAAAAAGAACAAAACTTCCTTTGTAATTGCTTCATAGGTATATCTCAAGGGTATTTAATGAAATATGCACTAACAAGTCATTTATTTCTGTCAAGGTCATTATTTCAGTAAGCCAGTTAATTGCTGATGTTGTTGGAATTGGAGGAACTAGATTTCAGCAGTCTCTTTCCATCATCAATAATTGTGCCAATAATGACAGGATTATAAAGGTCTGTTTTTATTCTTCTTTCCATACTGTAGAAGAATGCTTGAAAACTCTTTCATAGCATCTTCTTGCAATTATGTTTCAACTTTTTATTATGCAAAGAATAGGAAAAGATAGTAGTTAACCTAACTTTTCCATGTTTTAGCACACTACATTCCCTTCTGATGTTAAGGATTTAACAAAACGGATTCGTACAGTACTGATGGCTACAGCTCAGATGAAGGAGCATGAGAATGATCCAGAAATGCTTGTAGACCTGCAGTACAGTTTGGCAAAATCTTATGCTAGTACACCTGAACTAAGGAAGACGTGGTTAGACAGCATGGCAAGGATCCATGTTAAAAATGGAGATCTTTCAGAGGTAAGAGAAAAAAATCAAACTAGTTTTAGCTTCATAATAAGCTTAAGCTTATCTTTCTTTAAACAGAATGTACTATATGTAGTTGTTAGTGTGTAATATAATAAGCATTTTTAATAAATTTTGAATTGTTAGTAGACTAGTTTGAATGGTTGATAAGTTTTTGTCCTACCCAAGTATATCTGTGAATCGTTTCTGATTACTAATGTAAGGTATATGTTTAACTACTGTAGCTGACACGCTGCTAAGCCAGGAATGCTCAATGCAAACCATGGAAGACGCAGACCTTCTACTTGGCAACTGATAACAAAGATATTTTAAAACACTTAAAGCCACTCCTTGAATTCCTCTCCAGTTGCCTTTACAGAATTAGCTTGATTCTATTCCAGACTGCTTACTAAAAAACTCCTGATGTTCTTAAAATCGACAAATCACAATTTTTTTGTTTGAAAAAAGAAAGCTATCTAATTTTACTGTGCTGTTAAAATATTTAATTCTAGCAAAAAGGAGAGTTGGGAGTGGGGATTTTTATATGTCTTGATGTAAGTATTTTATTGGCATACATAATGAATTCTGTCTCTTTCTGGAAGTTTGTTCCATCTGAAAGTAAATCACATTGCATGACATCATTGAATTTCATAAGATTGTTACTGTTTCTGTTTTAGGCGGCAATGTGCTATGTCCATGTAGCAGCACTGGTTGCAGAATATCTCACACGAAAAGGTATGATTTCAAAATCTTACTTGAATGTTTATATTTTTTCATTATAGTTTAGGAAAAGCAATGGTTTCCCTGAGGAAGTTGCAAGCTTTTCAGTGTTCACTGAGGAAAAAATTCTGACCTAACGGGATAGCATACAAATATTTAAGACCTATACTTGCATATCTAAGGGGCAGCATTTCAGATGAAGGTAAAATAAAATTTTTAGGAAAGTAAAAATTTTAATTTTACACCACAGCTGCTAATAGCTGAAGTCAGACACTTTCTAAAGCAAACTTACAAGTGAATATTCTTGTTCAGCAAGTAGTCTCTCACTGCACATAGGGAAACCTGGCATTGCCAGAGAAGTCAAAATAAATTCATACAAATTTTCAGATGCTGAGTCAGTGATAATAGTGCTCAGAACGCTTCACCTGTCTCGGTGTTCTGTGCTAGCAGCTGTCTGTAAAAGCGGGTTTCTGATGACCCTTGAGATAAGGGTAGAAAACTGTCTTTCATCCATAGGATCAGAAGAGTTCCCAGTCAGGGTTTTGAGAAAATAAGAGATTATATGGCTTTTATTAAGAAAAATAGATCTCTAGAAGAAAATTTCAGAAATCTGTTAAGACTGACTATGAAGTTGAGCTCGTGTTTTGTTCTTATAGGCAGACAGATTGATGTTCACAGCTTTTTAGCTTTGCCTTTGCATGACAGTTCAAAATGAAGCAAAGTCATGGGTCTACAAGATGCCTTTCCTCTGTTCCTTTTGTGCCTCTTGCCAGATACTTGTGTAGTGTATAGGCTATCCCCTCTGCCCCAATGACTTCAGAAGCTTCTCTGAGACCAAATCTGAAACTAAGTTGCTTGTCAAAGTTACTATGTCCTCTTGGATAACAACTAACTGATAACTAGCGATAATCTGTATTAATTTGCGATTCCTTTGGGTGATCTGCTATTTTTGTCTACTGTCATATAAAAGTTATTTCCTCTCAGTAGTATAGAGGGTTGAACTTCTACCTGTGGTATTTGCAGGAGCACAGCAGAACCATGCATTTGAGGCAATCATTCAATAAAACCTCTGGTGGTCAGACTCTCACCCGAGCAGAAAGAATCTTTGTAGGAATGAGCTGTGAAATAAATATGTGCAAGTCCTTGTGTTTCTGTAGTATTTACTGATTGCTCTTGAGGCTTTAATTAATACAGGTTTTGGCCAAAAATCCTGATTTCTTAGTTCAGCAATCTGATACAATAAAAAAGAGCTAAACAGAATGGGTAAAAGAGGTAGGTTTCATGTTAGAACGTTCTAAAACCCACTTTTGTTAAACACTTATTTCAGTAAAGGAAGTTAGATTGCTGGGGTGTTTTTCTTGCTTGTTAGACTGACTTCCTGTATCTACAGCTGAATAATCTGGTTTGCCATCCTTTGATCATTTTGTGTGGTTGATGTCAGTCCATTCATGTTGTTCAAACTGGGGAAGCTGATATGTCAGGGCCTGTTAGTGTACACAGTTCCAGCATGACTTCACGCCAGTTTTAATTAAATACTGTAAAACTTACCTTGATTACCTTAGACTTAGGGTGGGGTAGATTAGACACAGGTTTAAGATAAAATAGGAAGATTCAGACACTACTTATTTAGGTAAGAGTCCAGATACTAACATTTGTGGGTTTTTTAAAACCTATTTATACTTACACAGTAATGTGAAGTCTGGTAATTTAGTCATGCAGTGGGAGGCTGGATTTTTTTTTTTATTATTTATTAATTTGGTGGTAAGTGTATTTAAATATGGCTTCTGCCTTACCCAGCATCACAAAATGGCCTAACGTTATCCTGGTGGAGAAAAGTAAATTTGTCTATTTTTCAATGACAGGGATGTTTAGACAAGGTTGTACTGCTTTCAGAGTAATCACACCTAATATAGATGAAGAGGCTTCAATGATGGAAGATGTTGGAATGCAAGATGTTCACTTCAATGAAGTAAGTAAACATAAGAGTATTAGAATTGATGCACATTGAAGTGCTGTTTGTTTTTTCCAAGTTTTGTGTTTCAGTCCGGAGGCTGACTAACATGATGGATATTATAATTGTTTTCTTAGCCACTATTCTTATCCTAAAACGGAAATTAAAAAATTCTGTGAGCTGTCCCACCTTTAGAGAATTTACTATATACATATATTTTAAATAAAGCACTAGCACATCAACTTAACACCACTGTGGGAATAAAAGTAAGCAAAATGGGTTTTTAAGCTAGTTGACAAGATGAACACTAATGTGGCTTATTTATTAGAGTTAACAAGATCTGGTATTTTTAAAACTGACTTTGATTTAGATTGTTACTACACCAGCAATCATGAAAATGTGTTCACTGGTTTTTACTGGTTTACAGTTTCCCTAAGCAAATGTGCCATAACAATGAAAGTGGGTTTACTGACACCAGACTTGCGTCAATGGGGTTTTTTTCTGGCTTAAGTTTCACTCCTTGTGTCTTTGCTGATCCATCTGTGCTGGGTTTACAGTAAATTTTACTATTAAGAAGCCTATATGAAAAGATCATGAATAATCTTGCTCATGAAGGGCTATGTCTACACTATGTATTTGCCAGTATAGGTGGGGGAGGAAGGGACAGACCACTACTTGCATTAGCTGTGTTGGAAAAATCCCTGGTGTGTAAGCATAATTGTACAACAAAAAATATTTTTCTTTTGTGTTTTAGTTTGTATATGGTGAAGGTGTATGACAAAATTATTTGACTGTGCAAATTGTAGCTATGCTAACAGATTAAGACAAAAATTGTTGACTTGCCTTTTTCTGGGAAGGCAGGAGTCGGAATTACTTGGAATGAGAAATACAGTGCTTTTTCTTTCCAAAGACACCCAATATCAGGTTGCTTTTTTGAATTTATGTACTATATTCTTTAAATCACTGATTCTCCTGAACCAGCATGGAATTTAGCATGTTAGTCAAAGCAAAATGTAAGCTGCTCTAAGTGAGCCAAGAGCTGGGTTTCTAGTGACTACTGCTGATGGAAACTTTTGTTAGAAATTGTTGTCAGTGTCTACCTGACAAACCATTTGTCAGAGCTAAATTCTTTTGTATTTTTTAAATTGGAATGTCTTTACTCTTTTTCTCATTAGTCAGTCTGTGCAAAAAGAATATACTGCTTTTTCTGGGTCATTGAACCTTACGCAAATTTATTTCCATCTCTCAGTATTTCCATGGAACGGAAGTAAGCCAAGAGTGAAATTATAAGCCTGTGGAGCTTGCAAAAGGATCAAATCTTGCCAAACTTCATTTTTCCCTGCATGCAACCCTTTTTAAACTTAACCATGTAGTACCCTAACTGATTAAATATTGAAAAAAGTTACTATTTTTCAGATAACTACTTATAGTTCACCCCAGGAAGAGTAATAATAGGGAAGAACTGTTTGGTTTTTAATAGACTAAAAATCATGGATAAATTAACATGACTAGTATTTTACAGAAGTACTTCAAAACAGGTAGTCTGATTGCTTCATGAATAGGAACATATTCATATATGGAGTGTTTCCTCAGTATGTTCTTATGTAAGCAAAACTGTATTAGTCTAAGAAAAAAAAATCATATGACAGATCAATTGGGTGCAGAAAGCAGAAACAGATCTTTCAAGCTGTACTTTACTACTACTGAGCAAAATGATGCTCTGATGGGAATTCTTCCTATACGTGGTAACAGGAGTCATGTGGAATTTCTTTCTTTAAAACTTGGGATTTCCCTGGATGCCAGTTACTTTAGAGTTAAATCTCCAAAAGAGTAATTATAAGTATGGGGGGTCAGGGGGATCCCTCCATGTTTCTAAAAGGGGCAAAATTTCTTTTATATTCTCCAGTTTGTATATATAAAGTCTTCCTAATTAAGTGAAATTTGTCTTAAGACTGTAGGCATTTTCTCTTTTAAAAAATTGAAATTTTTAAAATTCACTATTTAATTCTCATTTTAAAAGAATTCTCTCTCAGGCCAGGGTTACTGTGACTCATTTCCTAAACTAGCCAGTTGGAAAAACAATTTTGTTTGGTTTTTTTTTTTTTAAACAAAGTTACTGTGTGCGTTTCATTAAAACAGATGTTTACCCAGACAGCCTATTCAGCAGCACAAGTCAAATTCTCCTTGCAGAACTAAAAATCTTCTGGGTGTCAGAAATAGGAACGTAAAAGCCTGGAACCTGATATCCTTTCCATGCTAGACTGTGCTGTAAGCAGTCCATGTGTGAGAGATCTGAGCTATGGCTAACAGGCCTGTGGCAGGTGCCAGATTCCATGCAGATTAAGGCTGGAAACAATTTCATTCAGATTTGTTGGGTTTTTTCCAGAATAAACTCTGCCAGAACACAGCTCCACCACCCATACTAAGTCAATCTCTACCTTCCTATTTGTTTTTTTCTGGTCTCTTGTTAGCTATGACTTTCCATGAGAGAAATTATTCTAACTTGCAGATTGGTAAATGGAAGAGCTTCACAGCTCAGATGGTATTACAGCTCTTGTAAGTGATCAACGTGCAGTGTAATTCAATATATTAAAGCACTTTATGAAAAGCAGAAATAGGTATTTACCCAAACATACAAGATACTTTAAGTATGGTGGTGAAGGCTGGTATTCTTCAGGGATACTCAGACTGATATTTTTTAACATCTTCATTAGCAATCTAGGTCATGGGATACAGTATATCATCAAGTTTGTGGATGAAACTAAATGGAGGGGGAGTAACTGATATGCCGAGGGCAGGGCTGCCATTTAGAGGGACCTCAAATTGAAGGAACACCGAAGCCTCTCAAAGTTCTACAAAGACAAGTGCAAACCTTGCATCTGCGAAAAAATCACCCAACGTCTCAGTAGGGGCTGGGGACGGACTGGCTGGGCAGCAGCTCTGCAGAAAGATCTGGGAGTTCTAGTGGGCAAGAGGTTGAATGGGAATCGGCAGTGTAGCATTGTGGCAACGGAGGCCAGCTGCCTGCAGGGTTGTATTAGAAAGAGCATAGAGTCAAGAAGTGGAGGGAAGTGGGTTTTCCCCCTTCTGCTTGGCATTTGTGGTGCCCCATCTGTAATCTTGTGCCCAGCGCTGCCCCCCCCCAAAGTCAAGAGAGATATCAACAAACTAGAAAGAGTCCAGCTCCTAAGGTGGTTAGTGGAAGAATAATCAGACTCTTCTAAGAGGTGCGCCATAAAAGAGTAAGAGGCTGTTCTCACAGGTTACAAGGGAAACTCTGATTGGATATATGGAAAAAAACTCTTCCTATGAGGATGGATGAGCACTGAGACAGGTGGCCCAGAAATGTTGTGTTCTTTTCCTCCCTCCTAACAGCTCTCCCACATGAAGCGTTTGCTCTCTATTTTTTTTTTTTCCTGCGTGCAAACAGAATTTTACAGCTTTGCTGCATTCGGATGCCCTCTGGTGTCTGAGATAAGGCTCTTGTCAAAAAACAGTGTTTATGGACAGCCCTTGTGGTCCAGCAGTGACACTGATCTTTCAGTTTTTACCACCTGGTTGCTGAGAGTGGAGATACCAGGAAGTCTATACAACCCTATAACGACTGGGGGAAAGGAGATGTTTTAGGGTCTGTTGCAGCACAAGGATAAGGGTAGCATTTTTCAGTCTTTTTTTGCTCTCAGTATTAAAGCTGGCTTTTCTTAGTGACGTCTTTAATGCTGTCTTAGTCCTCTACCAAAGGGAGGAGGGGAATAGAGTATCAGTGGATCCCTTCTAAGGATAAAAGGAGTTATTTCCAGCTTCTGGCTTCACCACTGCAATGCAAGAGTGGTACCAGAAGCTCTCAAGAAGTAGAAATGTCATGTCTTCTGACACCTCTCAGTCTCTGACTTGGATTCTCGTGGAGATTCTTGGAGCTTCACACATGTTTGAAGAGGACTGAGATCTGTTAGGGTATGTGGATGCGAATGGGCTTCTTGACTGTGGCTCTGTCACACTCAAGCCGTGACAGCTTCATCACAGGAGCTATAAGCTGTTCCATAGTATCTGTAAAATTGTTTTTTATAACTGTGTTAATGGAGATAGCCAGGTAATTTTAAATTTATGAAAACTGGAGCAAAGTAATAATGTTTATCTTAGGGTTTTTTATGCTTATTGAAGTAGAAGAAATTAAATGCATGGAAAATGAAGAATTATGAAAAACTGAAGGAAGGGACTTAGGTATAATTATTTGCCGTGCTTTTCATGAGTACTGAATTGTTTTACTTTGTCAAATGTCTATCCAAATCTAGGATGTGCTGATGGAATTGTTGGAGCAGTGTGCTGATGGACTCTGGAAGGCAGAACGCTATGAACTCATTGCTGACATATATAAACTTATAATTCCCATTTATGAGAAACGGAGAGTTTTTGAGGTACTAAGTTCATCATAAGTAAATTTGAACAAGTAAAAAAAACCCTAATTTTTCTCGTCTAACTGCATGACACGTTGCACTTCACAGAACAAGAGTATTACAATTGTAACTGAAATATCAAGGTGTTAAAATTTTTGTTTTAATTTTAAATAATTAAAAATGTTTTTCCCTAAATATAAATAATAAAAAATTAAACTTACATATTGTCATTGTGATGCAAGTGCTAAACCTATTACTACTGTTCAATAAAACAATGGTTTTAGTTATTAACTACAAGGACATCATTCATTGTTGTTTTAAAATAGGAAAGTTCTACGTTATTCTTTTGCCCCATGGTTGTTTTCTTTTATTTTTAGAGGCTTGCTCATTTATATGACACTCTTCATCGAGCATACAGTAAAGTAACAGAAGTTATGCATACAGGCAAGAGACTGCTGGGAACTTATTTCAGGGTAGCGTTCTTTGGACAGGTGAGTGTTATTTAACTTTCATTTGTCTGCTCTATGCAGTAAGAAAAACCTGAATTTATTTTACAAGGTGTAATATTTCATCATCTATATTGATACCATGACATAAAAAGCACAAGAAATATGGTCTGTAAGAAATAATTAAACACCATCAATAATTTAGTTTAAAGCATTTATCAATTCCAATACAATTCTTCCTTATTTTCCTCAGTAAATTTTTTGCTTTTTTTTTTCTTTTTCTTCTTTTATTTACTACCTTAAGGCAGCGGTAAGTTTTCTATAAAGTCGGTTCTTAGCAATGTATTGACTTAATGTCTGTAGTGCTACAGTGTGGTTTGCAAGGCTGCTTCTTAGATTGGTATGCATTGATAGCCATTGCAATTAAAAAAAATAACATTAAGTTCCATTTAGAGAACAAATCACTCGTTTCTCTGCATCAGTATTGCATGCTTCAATGAACAAAAGTTCTGGCTGTGTATCGGACAGCTTCACATCCTCTAATGTATGTCTGGAATGCATACGTATCAGTATGGTATCACGCAGTATCAAGTAATACACTTCCTACATGCATAGCCCAGTTGCTAATTGTTCAGCTGAGCATGGAGAATTGTAAAATACTCTGAGCAGTATAACTTCACATGTATTCTGTTGTCTTTTATAACTTTATAGCAATACCAGTTTACAGACAGTGAAACAGATGTTGAGGTAATTACAGTAACTGCTTACAAAGCAAGCAATGCAGTAAAAACTACTGCATTTCACCTTAGTTTGATGTGGGTATTTTCGTCAATCTAGCCTGTGTTTATACATGATATGTTGTGTTTTTCTATTTTGTCTGTTTCGTTTATGACAAAAATATTTATTTTCTGATTTCAAACATGAACTCAGACGCGGCTTGTTGTTTTAAACCAATGACCTGTTTCACTTTCCATGTACTCTATATTGCATTTAGTTATGGTTTTAAAACAAATGCTTTATGTAATAAAAATAAATTAGTATCTGCCAATATAGTACAACATAAAATGAAGATTTTTACATAAATTAAATTTCATTTTCTGGAATTAACTTTTATATTACTACATAAAGAAATTTTTCAGATTATTTTTACGTAAACCATTGCCAAAATACTCACTTGTGAATCAGATAGTCCTGTTGGTCAACACAGATTATTTTACGTAAACCATTGCCAAAATACTCACTTGTGAATCAGATAGTCCTGTTGGTCAACAAGATTTCTGTTTTGGCAAGTGAAACAGTGCTGAAAGTTCACTTTTAAATAAAAGTGAAGAAAAGTTATCTCAAAGGCTTGGCACGCCATAAAATTACAACAAACCTTTAAAATTTTAACTGTGTTTCCATTATCTCTCACTCATTCTGTAGTAGATAATTACGTTTTTCTGGG
>NW_008794408.1:3267704-3293643 GCF_000699145.1 Aptenodytes forsteri
CTCACGCCTCTCTCAGAAATTTCCCAAAGACTCCAAAAACTCTACTCTGACAAATTTGGATCTGAAAATGTCAAAATGATTCAGGATTCTGGCAAAGTATGATCTTTATTCTCTCTAAAAAATTCTAATATATTACTTCCACTAATCCACTCGAAATACTGTGGGATCACTCTCTGTTACTCATTTGGTACACAAACATATGTGTCTAAAAACTCTACCGGTTGAAGGGCATCAGAGAAATACCATCTCCTATTAAGTTTACCTTTAAGAACAACAGAAAAGCTTAATTTCCATAGTGTTACCTCTCAAAATAATAATTGTATCGTAGAACAAATTTGGATTACGATCATATCCTGTGTTTTCCTTAGCTATATTTCTTGCCAGTTCATGCACTGTCATTCTTTGGAAGTTTTTCCCTTTTCTGCACGTCGAGAGCAGAGTCCAAACTTTCTTCTGAAGTAAGAAACAGACCCCTCTGTCCGAGAAAAGTACCATATGTAAATAATATTTTAACTCTATCAGTTGTTCTTGTTATCCTTTGCCTATGTGTCTGAGCCTGTTCAATTTTATAAACACTTAAACTGTAGAAAAAAAATGCTCACACAGTGTCATCTGGTTAAATCTAGATTTGTCATAGGACATGCTTTCCTTTGTAACTGAAGGCTCCAAAACCGGTGAACTGAAGAGGGCTACAGTATCCTGTACGCTGAGAATAACACATACGGCACAAGATGCCTCTCTGCAGTCCTTTCATTCCCTTCCTCAGCCCATTTTTAACTTTTGATTGGACTCAGAATTTATGGTGATTTTCTCTTATTATAATTTCCTGTCTCTTCTTCGATTCTACCAGTAAGATCACAAAGTTCTGTGCTTCTCGGCCTCAAAGTGCAGCAATGGGTGGGCTTTTCAATATTGGAACTTTAAAAGGAGCGGAGGACTTATGCAAGGGCTAGATTTCATGACATGGAAGGCAAGAGATTTATATTGTAATCTCAGTTTTTCACAGCTCTTCCAGTATACTCTCCTGAATTCTTTACAATTAATTATGATGCATGTGTTTGTCAGCATTTGTAGGGAACATTTTCTATCAGCTGTATCAGAATGAGTACATAAATTACCACTTAAGTTCCAGTCCAATAATCTTGAAAACATTGCAGATTTAAAAAAAAAAAACAACCAAGCAGCATGTTCCAATAAAAATGGATAACAGCAGGGAGACCTTAGCTCTGTTCCCAGTTTGCTCCAGGACTTACCTGGTGACTTCATCTGTCTATTTGCATTGTTGCTTTTCCCATTCAGTTTATAGAAGTGAAATGGCTCAGAGACAGGCAGAGATAACATGAATATTTGACGTGGGACTAAAATGGTAGGCAACCACTTTTAGAAAGATGCGCAGATTTAGGGTGCCCTCTTTATCCCGTGGTTGGGGGAATTTACAAAAAAAAAAAAAAAATCCTTGGTCCATTTGGGGACCCTGCTGGGCAGACTTAGGAAGCCTTATCTCTTGGTACTGGAGACTAGTTGCTGCTTTTACCAAATCAAAGATCTGCCAGTCCATGAGACTCTTACTCATCCAGTTCTAGAAACAAAATGAACTGAATAGTGAAGCCTTCAATTTGCCCTGCTCCGACCAGTATATTCTTTAGGACCCTCATAGGGTGTCAGAGTTGAGACAGACAGGTTGGGAGGCATGCCTTCTGAAGGTGATATCTGAACTATTTACAATGCAGGGTTTTATTTTTAATTATTAACTTTTTTTATCACTAGCAATTTTTGGTCTCCAATCTACTATTGTATCAGTTGTCATGGAGGACAAGTATTTCTTTCTGGGTTTTCTGTACCTGTGCTGCCTTCCAGTGTTAATCATGGGTATAACTCTGCATTATGTTTTTGTTTGCAGTTCTGCATATAGCAATTACCGATAGTGAGTGCTTAAAAAAACAAACAAACAAACCACAGCATGTTGTAATGCATCTAGCTGTGTTGTCTTCCTAATAGTTAGAAATTGAATGCAGAGCATCCATGTAAGAGCATTAATGTTTCCTGTGTTTTCAGTAATTTACAGATTGGGAGACCAAATTTAATTTCTGAAAGTTGTGTGACTCCAATTAAATCCACTTTATTCACAATGTAGCTATTTGATTTTTTTTTGTCATGTTTTTAAGGTAAATCCTAAGGATTTAGATTCAAAATATGCATATATTCAAGTTACACATGTAATTCCATACTTTGAAGAAAAAGAGTTGCAAGAAAGAAAAACAGATTTTGAAAGGACTCATAACATTCGTCGCTTTATGTTTGAGATGCCTTTTACTCAAGCTGGTAAAAGACAAGGAGGAGTAGAAGAACAGTGTAAGCGACGGACTATTTTGACAGGTACTAACTGAATGGAAATCTCCTTTAAATGAAAACTGCTCTTTTGTTTTTTATACTTAATTCTTGATACTAGGTTTTTCTATATGTTGTGTATTTTGTCAGAAAAAATCCTTTAGAAGTTTTCACACGTGACTGTTGGAGGTGACAAGAATTGCAAAGTATACCAAAATACTGTTAGACAAAAAAACCTTTCAAAATTAGTACATGCTTGAAAATAAATGATATGCAAACACTTATAAATGACCATCTGAGAATATGTATATCATTGTGTGATTTCTTAGCTGCTAAGCATTGGAAAAAGAGAGTAAAATCTTATATTTGACTATGTTCTAACTACCCTTCACTTTTAAATCATTTTGGTTTTTTTTAACAATGGAATGTCTGCATCTCTCCCTTCGCCCTTCCGTGTGCTCACCTCTCTTTGCTATAAAACATTGAAGAACAGTGGTATTATGCTTGCTGGTTTGGGTGTGGGGTTTTTCAGCATTCTTTCAGTTTGTGGACCTGTTGAATGCAGCGTTGGTTCTTTTGTCTAAAAGCAGCTGAAAGAGCCTGAAGGCAGGTTCTGGTTTGATTTCCAGCCTCTGTTCAGTTGTGACTTTGGACTAATCACTGTGCTTTAGTTTCTCATTTGTTAGCTTTAGAAGGGAGAGAGAGTGCCCATCTATCTCCCCATAGGCTCAAACTTTAAAGATGTTTAGTGATACAAAACATTCTATAATGCTTTTAAGGGAGATAATTAAAAGTTACGGTTTGTTTGGCGATGTTTCTGTATAACATGTAAATCTAAATTTGTGAAATAACAAGTTGGGCTTTGACTGGAAGCACTAATTCAAATGGTCTAACTCCGTTCTCTATGGGTTTTTCCATTTCACTTACTTAAAGTCCTTTACAGCTATCAACTAAAATACTTTCCATATTTTTAGCCAAACTGGTTTTCAGATGGGTTTCTTCAAGGGATAATCCTGAAATAATTCTTTTGTTTTTTTCCTTAAGCTTCAAGAATTGTGAATCTGGAGTCTAGCTTTCCTTGTTCTTAGAAAAAGACTATTTTGTGTTTTGTCTCTGTTAAGTGTGAGCTTCTGTATCACTGTCTTAATATAGCGGTGAAAGCAACTTAAATAAATGACTTTATTGTGTAAGCTGTCCATAGCTTATACTTGTGAGGAAATAAAAAATACAGCTTTGCTATTTTTGATTCTTCTCCTTTTTGAGATATGTGGATGATAAGCAATTCTTTTTACAGTTCTTATATGAATTAAGTTCCAATGGTTTATTTCTTGGTTATTATTAGTAGCAGTAACGACAATGATGTTTCTTTGCTGTAATACATGTAAAGCCATGCATATTTATATTTTCAATATTTTGTTTCCCTGTATATTTGGTAGTATTTCTAATTATATAATGTGTTATTAAATTGGGCAACTCATTACATCACAATGAGATTTTAGCATAAAATTCTATCCAAACGCCTTATTAAAAAACTTTTTTCTAACTATATTAAACTTGTTTCTGTCCATAGCTATACATTGTTTCCCATACGTGAAAAAGCGCATTCCAGTAATGTACCAGCACCATACTGACTTAAACCCAATTGAAGTAGCCATTGATGAAATGAGTAAAAAAGTTGCAGAACTTAGGCAGCTTTGCTCTTCAGCTGAAGTAGATATGATCAAATTGCAGCTGAAGCTACAAGGAAGTGTCAGTGTTCAGGTAAGACCATATACTTTGCCATTCAGCTATTTTGCTTGCTTCTGTCCCTGAAAAATTGTATATGTGGCATTTTATCATTAGTTTCTGTTCTGTATATTCAAGAATGTCCTGAATTAGAAATACGCTCACTGTTTGCAGTTATTTCCAGAATAGGAAAAGCAATAAAAGTATTTCATATAAACACTGATCATGGACAGTTACATGAAGGATTAAGATTCATCTCTGGAATCTGTGGTGGTCTAAGCCCCACCAGGTTTTGGTGTAAAGCTGAAACTACCATAAAATAGTGACTTCCCATGTGAGGATGAATGAACATATTTTGCCTAGATGTAGGTCTGCTCCCAGTAGGTTCAACATGGTCTTTATTGCTTTTGTATTTTGGTCAGATCCCTATGGAGATGAAGAGGGAGTGCCAAAATATAGGAGGAGGGTAATAGTAGAAAATCTCACTGTGCAACACTTCGTGTTGCCTAAGGCAAGCAAGAACTGAATGTATAAAGAAACCATCAGATTCGCCAAAATAGAGTACATAAAGCAGTTGTAGCATGTACAAATCAATATGGTAAGGGTCTTAAGAATGCAATGACAAAAGTGCTGCTCTTTGAATATTTAACTGATTCAAATCAAAGGAACAGTAAACATAGTTATCTGAAATGAACTGCTGTCATGTTCAAGAGCAAATAAAAAAAAAAACCAAACCAAGGTTCCAGAATCAGGAAGTTGTCAAGCTAGCATTTGGGATGAGAAGGGAGGGGCTCTTGCTATTAATATAAAAGAATAATAGGGCTGAGTAAGAAATCGTTGAATCCACTTTTCATGTAGGTGCCGTAATAGCACAATTAAATTTCTGCTAATTATTGAAGAATTTTCAGCTTGGAGGAGTGTTTTCAATAGATAAGCAGACCAAACAGTAGTAGATTTAGCTCATTTTCCTCATTTTCCCACCCTAATTTCATAAACAGAGATCACAGATTGGCACTATCAGCAGTTACTTTGCCACATCATCGAAGTGGTTTCTTTGTGCCAGGACAGGTTCATACAAGAGTGCTGTAGAGACCTCTCCAGCTTTTATGTTCCAACTCCAGCAGTCTTCTGATTTCATAAGTCCAGTTTTTTTTAAATCAATGAGTTCTAAGAAAAGCAAATCAGACAGACACTGTAGTATCTGTTATTGCTAAAACAATATGTCAGAGAACTGACTTTATTTTGTAATTCTTGTTCTTTTTAGGTTAATGCTGGTCCGTTAGCATATGCAAGAGCTTTCTTAGATGATACAAACACCAAAAGATATCCAGACAATAAAGTAAAGCTACTAAAGGAAGTTTTTAGGTATGTTTTTTTTAAAAAAAAAAAAGACTTTTTTTCAAGACTGATGTTGTAAGAATTTTTTTTAAACTTTTAACTTTTATAGTGTTCTGACTGTATTAAAAACATACTTCAAGCTGGCATTTTGAATTAATGTTTTGGATTTTGTATTCCTGATTGAGATCTTTTTTTATTACTTTTATCTAAATCAGGCAATTTGTTGAAGCTTGTGGGCATGCTCTGGGTGTAAACGAACGACTTATAAAGGAAGATCAGTTGGAATATCAAGAAGAAATGAAGGCCAACTACAGAGAAATGGCAAAAGAGCTTTCTGAAATAATGCATGAACAAGTATGTGCTGAAATTAAATTATACATACCAGCATTCAGAATGTAGCTGTAATGTGAACCTGCTAGGAAAAGTGTATGTAATGCTTTACATAAAAAGATTGTTTCTTCCCCCCCCCACCCCCCCCCCCCCCCCCATTGGAGTATAAGCATATCACGGAATTGTGGCACTTTCTCATTTTTTTTCTCTTTGTGAATTTTCTGCAGAGGCTTTCTTGACCTTCAGAATTAAGTCTTCTTCGTTAAGAGAGTAAATCTAGTTGGCACCAGCCTATTTTTTTGTAGAAGAGGAAGACTATAGTAAAGATAAAACAAATTTAATGACATGAATATATATATAATTTATACTTCATACATGTGTAGTAGTTACAGGGGTCTCTATTCAGTGACCCAAAAAGTTCATTTTAGTCTATACTTCCTGGTAACTGTAGGGGAATTTGATCTGCAAGCTTAGCACTTTTTATTCAGATTTCGGAGGTGTAAGCATTTACTTTTGCAACAAAGAGTTAAGCATCTTTCAAGAGGTATTCCAACACATTTTCTTGAGGGGAATCCACTACAGACAAGCTGGAGATATGAGAAAAGGAAAACCAGAACTCTTGTGGAGTGAGATGTAGGACCTTGCATCTGGGATCTATGGTAGAAATGTCTCCTGACTTCAGAGACAAGGATATTATTTCCAGGAGGACAGGAAGGGCTGAAGATTCATGCTTGATCCCTGCCTCCTTGACATTTTTATTCATCGTATTCATCCCTTCAGGTTCCTTTTCTTTCATCCACTGTTATTTGTGTAATCTTTTCCCAGAGCCATAGAGTGGCTCATGGATTTAACCCTCAAAACTTGTATTTCTGGCCCACAAGAAATACCTGTGTTTTCTGATAATATTTTACCTTACAAATACATGTCTGTGACACTTTCTTAGATGTATGACCATAATAGCAACGTTTCTTAGTCTAGGAACAAATGCATCCTAGTCTGGATAACCAGTTGGCACAAAGAGGAGCTCTGAGTTTTTCTTGTCCATACAAAAACTATAAGCTTTACTCAGAAATCAAATTGTACAAGAAAAATCAAACTTGAGACCTACCTGAGGCATTCAGTCTAGCTGATATTTAAATGTTCTGTTAATCTTCCAGTTTTTTTTTCAGGATTGCATCCTTTAGATGTACAATGACTTTACCCATTTACTAGTTTTTGAGATCTCTGAATTACTCTATTATTATCCAAGAAATACTTGCTCAAAAAGCTAGTCAGCTTGCCAGTATAACAGCTTATCCATAGGCTTATCTAAGAAAGATTTGCCTTTGTTCTACCCTTGCTTAGATGGTATCCAAAAATGTTACGGCGATTTTTTTTCTGTTCGAAAATGTGTCAAGTGTCCAAAGTTCACTTCACACGTTTTCTTGCTCTCCATTATTTCCTGATGTGGTTTCCTCAGGTACTGTGCTATGAGTAGCTCTGTGCTATGATATAATTATGGTGAAGCACAAGAATACAGCAAGTGCACAGGTTTTATTTTCATTCTCTTATTCTTTTGTTATACTATCACAGCTTACCACAAAACTGTCTTTTTTTTTAACCACCAATGACAGAGAATATTGTGAAACAAGGTTTGTAGGGAGTGTTGCTATTTTGTCAGAATCCATGTGGTGGTTTTTTTGTTTTTTTTTTTAAAAAGCCAGTGTCTTTCAGATATGCGTGTAGAGGAAAACAGTTTTGAAAGATCCCTGGAACAGGAAAAGAGATTGCTTAGCTGACAAAAATGAGACAGTTTGACTGTATTTCAATGTGATGTATTGAAAAGCAGAAAGCAGTGGAGGGTTTTAGAAAGGAGAATAACTGATGGGACAGCTGATTAAGATGAATGAGGTATATGAGAGAATGAGACAGCTGTACAGAAGACCCCTTCAGAAGAGAGAGGAAAATGTTTTGGTCAAATAGTTTAATGATAAGGATAATAAATGAAAGATTAATATTCGCCTGGCATAGGAAAAAGTAAAAGGATATAATGACAGTTTGTACACAAGAAAAAATACTTTGAACTCAGTGCAAGACATATATATTTAAAAAATGCTCAGGTGTGTGAGTTTCCAAAGATTGACCATAAGAAAAAGCATGTAATGCCTGAAACTTCAGGAGTAAATCACATTGTCTAAAAGTAAACAAAGACAAGAATGGGCAAACAACTATATTAGTGTTTGCCTATAAGATAGCGTGAATAGAATATGAAAATACAGCACTGACTGCAGTAACATGTACTATTAGCCTACCACTGTGTTCTTTTTATATAACTGTAATTAGTTGTAAATAATTAAAACATGCTGTTGTTGGGTTGCTGGTTTTTTGGTTTTGTTTTTTAAATTAGATTGATTGCTTCCCTGAAGGCTTAGAATCATGAGGCTCTTCATGGAAATCTTTCAAAATGTCACCTTTGTGTGCCTACCTATCACTGTATTTGGAAAAAGAGCTTCTCACAATGTTTGTTCCAATGTCATTGAAAAAAAAAACTATTAGCTGTCTTACAATAGTGTGGATTTTTAAAAATTGCAAAAATTTTGTTCTGAAACATATAGAAAAGAATCTTAACAGATTTTTCTTTTTTCTCCTCTGCTGCTTGCCAATATGATCAGATGGGATGGTAATTAGTTTTCTTTACTTCTGCTCTTAGTTTGTCTCATCTTTATATAAATCCTTTCTTTCCAATATTTCTAATCTTAGCATCAGTAAATATATAGCTGTTAAGAATGAAGTCTTTTTGGTACTTCAACAGCTTTTGATAAGGAATGCTCAAATCATACCTCTAAGTTGAAAAAACAAAAACAAAACAAAAAACCCCAAACAAAAACAGGCAAAAAGGAAGCCTGTTGTCCTTGTGAAACTCCCTTTGAAAGTTAACAAGAGAAATGAGAGAAGCTATTCAAGCTTCCTCTAGAGAGGACCGTGTAATACCTAAATTAGGAGAACTGATGTTGGAGAAGTAACTACTGCCCTCCTAAATTTAGTAGAGGATGGCTGAAAAGAGTAACCATCCCCAAAAAGAAGTCCTGTGCAATTGAGAAAGTACTAAAAAGTTGAGTTGATGAGCAGCACATCATGAAATTGGTTAGCTGTTTTGTACATGCTTGTGTCATTTTGTAACATTTTGGTAAATACATGTTTTCCGTTTTAAGATTACTCCTGTTGAAGAAAAGGCCAGTGTTATGCCTAATTCGCTACACATTTTCAACGCCATAAGTGGAACTCCAACAAGCACAACAGTTCATGGGATGCCCAGTTCTTCTTCAGTTGCATGATTGTTTTGTAAAGGAAAGTATGTTAGTGTTTGTTTTTGGGTTTTTTTTTTTAAAAGTATGTGGATTTGCTTCATTGTGTGCAAACTCAGGATGATTTTGAAGCTAAATGTTGGGCAGGTGCAAGCTGCATAATTCATACGAATGTCTGAGCACACTTAGCAAATAGCAGTTACTGGTAATAGTCTTTTAGAGCGAGGGAGGCGCACAGATATTTTTCTAATCTTGCTGGTAACGTTTAAAAGTATTCACAATGTCATTGCAGAGGTGCGTGTTGGAAAATTATAAAGCTGAAGTTAATTTCTCTTTTTCATTAGAAAGTATTATTAAAATTAATTGCACATTACAAAAAAGTGTTGTGGGATGTAATTTTGCAGATATGTAACATTCAGGTGTTCTTTTTGTGTATGGCGCACAGAGATTGATTCCAAGTACAAGAACTATTTTGGGGCTAGACAGAGACACTAGTTTTTTGGGTTTAATGGAACTGACAATAGTAGTTTTTGTACCATTTGGCAATTTGTTGTGCTTTATTTTATACCTTGTTGCATTTTGGAGGTATGTGAGCTTAGATCTTATTAAACAACTAAATACAACCAAAGGGATGTATTAATGAACACTGAGTTATACTAAAATATCAAGAGTAGTAAATTGTTATGTACATATTGTTTGTTAATACAGTCCATACAGTCTGTACATAAATGTATTACATTTCTAAGCATTTTCTAATATTCATACCAGCTCTTATCCTTCTGCTTTCAGTTTATTGTGAAAATTTGCTCATTCCAAGTATATGCAGACTTTACAGTTCATTTATTCCTGTATATAAGTAAGTGCAATATAAAGATGTATACAGTCTTTGCTATGTTAGGTTTATATGCAGTTATTAAAAGAAAAGAACTTTTTTGCCAAAGCAATGGAGTATGTAATTGGTGATCATGGTTACTGTGGTAAATGGTGGTATAATTTAAAGCTTTTTCCATATTCTTATTCTTTTAAGACATTAATTTAGTAATTTTATATTTGGGGAAAATAAAGGTTTTTAATTTTATTTAACTGGAAGCACTGTCCTGCTGTAATTAAACATGCTGTACTACATCTATATTAAAAGGAAAAAAGTAGTTACTTTTCTCACTGTGTGCTCTGGTTTTTATTTCAGATTTGTCCCCGAGACTGGGGAAAGATGAAAGCTTGATCAAAAAAAATGGCTTTTTGCAGCTTAAGTATGAGATGAGATGCAGACACTTCTAGGGCATGTTTCATATTCCTTGTCAATAAAGGCAATTTAGGTTATTAGTTAAGACATCGGTTTTGGATCCATCACGTTTGACTCAAGTACCATGTTACGGTAACTAAAGGTTGTTACTCACCAGTACAGTTAATATTAGGAAGTCTTCAAAACTTTTCATCAAATGACAGTAAAATCATCTTTTGCTTATGACATAAGGTTTACTGTCACTTTCTGTAGCAGAGCATGAAACTCGTATGTTGCCATTACTCATCAAAGATTTTTCCAAAACAGCTTATCCTGGCAGTGAAATGCTGGATAACTCTGCTTTTTCCAATTATGTTTCTGAAACAAAATTCCTGTTTGTTTAAAATTCATTATTTTGAAGGGAGGAAGAAAAAAAAAAAAAAAAAAAAAAAAAAGAAGGGGGGGGGGGAACCCCAGATAAATACTTCTAGACAGTGAACCCATAATGCTGTGATAAAAGACAGTCCCCTTTCTCCCCCTCCACCCTATATGCTTTCACTTTTTTGTTTGTTTGTGGAAAGGGGTGTAGGAATACTTTGTTACGTATCAACATAGTTAGTCTCGAAAGGTATTTCATTATTAGGAGAAAATATCCTGTAAAGTTGTTTTGCCATTCAGGAAGATTTCTATATCAATATATTAATAGAAATTGTGTACATCAGGGTGGCTTCTTGTAATTACCCTGCTTTTTCTAACTTCCCCTTTGCCCTGGGAGCAGAACTGACATTTTCCTACAGTTGTACAACACCTTTTGCACTGAGACCTCAATTTGACAGAGTTGTATCAGCTAACCAACCTATGAATGTAGTAAGTATTCATAAATTGAATATGTATCTATGTATATTTATATACATCTGAATATATGTGTAACTGTGTTGCTTGCTGACAGTTGGCCTATGAAAAATAGTGAAATGTAGTTGACAAGGTTGACGTAGGTTTACATAGGGTAGGATTAATGATTAGCACATGTTCAACTCTACGTCTACAGACATTTTGTTTATAATCTTACATGATGCATTTATATGAGAGAACACACCCTCTAATGTATTGTTTTGGTTTTAGTTATGCTAAGAATATAACTGTTGGGTTTTACCTCCTGAATAATTCCTTTTGTACCAGCCTCCCTTTTCAGCTGTTACTTCTGCCAACATGCAAATTAAGTATCTGATATGGGTTATTTATTTGTAAAGACTTGGGCTCTGTACTGGTTTTGGCTGGGATAGAGTTAATTTCCTTCACAGTAGCTAGTATGGGGCTGTGTTTTGGATTTGATGAAAACAGTGTTGATAACACAGGGATGTTTTAGCTATTGCTGAGCAGCGCTTGCACAATGTCAAGGCCTTTTCTGCTTCTTACGCTGCCGTGCCAGCGAGTCGGCTGGGGGTGCACGCAATAAGCTGGGAGGGGACACAGGCAAGATAGCTGACCCCAACTGACCAGAGGGCTATCCCATACCATGTGATGTCGTGCTCAGCAATAAAAACTGTAGAGAAAGTTTGCCAGGGCAGCAGTTGCTCGGGGACTGGCAGGGCATTGCTCAGCTGGTGGTGGGCAATTGGGCTTTTTGCATCATTTGTTGTTCTTGGTTTTGTTTTTCTTTATTTGATTTTTTTTTTAAAAGCATTAAACTGTCTTTATTTCAACCCACAAGTTTTTTCATTTTTACTCTTCAGATTCTCTCCCCTATCCCACTGCAGGGGAGTGAGCGAGTGGCTGTGTGAAGTTAAACCACAACAGTCCCTTTTGGCACCCAGTGTGGGGCTTGAAGGGTTTGAGGTAACAGATTTGACCACAGTGTGTTAGAGGGAACTTATAATTATTATCTGTTTAACAGTTGCTGGTCGCAATGTTGATTTACTTGTTCTCGGCATTGGTTTATCTGATCAATGCCATACTCCCTTTTTTTTTTTGCTGTACCTCAAATTTGAGAGCCTGTTAGAGTCTATATTTGACTTCTGCCATTTGCTGTGCAGTGTAGCACTTGGTTGTGTTTTGCCTGGGAGAACTATGATAAAAACATTGGCCTTGAGCCTCATCTGGTATTTGGGCCCTGCATTGTTGCATTCCCTTTACTTCAGGAACTATCTCATGAAGACAATTAACAATTACACTTTTTCCCTTTTCTCCTCTGAGAACCAGTCGGTGGAGGGAATGAAGAATGGCACCTTCTTTTCCTGCGGGGTAGATGTTTTCTCCCTTTTTACAATAACTCTTCAGTATCTTGAACATCCTTGGGTAACCAAAATACTCCTATTAGCATGTTTCAAGAATATGTTTCCAGCTTTTCCTAAGGTTAACCAACTATTTAGGAATATCACATAGGGATATGTCCCAAGGCAGCATGGTTATGGGTAGCGAGGCATTTGCGAGAATATGGGCAGGTACCTAGAAGGGTTGTCATTTCTGATGGTCTGGGAGTTCACCCCCGAACAAGTGCAGGATCTTGATGAAGTGATAGAACGTTTGAAAAAAGGATGCCTTGGCTATGCCAGAGACACAACTTAGGGTCCTGTGCTGGAGCCTGGCATATGCCTACCGAGCACTATTCGGCACCCTCAAGGGGAAGAGGAGGGTCTCTGGATCTGAAGACATACAAACAGCCCTGGCTAAACCAGAGACCCAACCCTCAACTGTATCAGTCGCCCCCGATAGTCAAGAAGAAACAATGGAAGCGGAAGTCAACTCATTTAGTAAGGGAGGAAGAAGCTTCTCCTGAGAGCAGGAGGGAGAATCAAAAGAGACAGCCTGTTCTGCAGCACAGCAGTCACAAGAACAGGAGGGGGAAGAAACTGAAATCATAAACAAGTCAGAAACCACCTGATGACTAATTGAGCTGTGAGATAAGCAAAAACATTCCAGCCATCATCCAGGCGAGCAAATTATCAGCTGGTTTCTCCAATGCTGGGATACTGGGGCCCATAGTCAGGAATTAGCAGGTCCTGAGTGACAGCTATAACCAGATGGAGCCCAAAGTCATGGACTAAATGAACTCAGTGGACATTTTGTGGATGTTTTACAGGGGTGGCCCGTAGGCTAAGGGAATGATACCTGTGTGTGTATCTGTAGCACACATTTGTAGTGTCTTATACATGAAAGCTATAGATATTAATGAGCTAAAGCCAAGCTGCCTAAATACAATTGCTTGTCTACCTTGCCTTGGTTTCTTGTATTTTTTTTCTGTCTATACTGTACAATAATTGTATAGTTTTCTTCTTTATGTATCACAGTATTATAATGTATTTCTCTGTTATTTCTCATTAAAAATATTTAGGCTGCTCTGGGTGATCATAATGCATTGGTTCTTGAAGTTTTAAAAAATTCAACATGCATTAAACATTTGCACAGGCAAGATGTTTAATATGGGCACAGTTTCAGAAAATTTGGGGAGAATAACTTTCTTGCATACTTCACCACCAATAATTTGTTTAATTTTTCAGATGATTATTATGATACAGGTTTTTTGCCTACCCATGAGATGTGGGGATATTTTTAATTTTTCTTCCTTTTTAGCCTGATTCCTTAAGAAATTTCGCTTATGCAATTCACTCTATTCATCCAACGATTTGGTGTTCTCCCTAGTAACTTTTGAAGCTGTTGACCAGTCTTGATCTTTGCCAAATTTGGCTGAAGAGTTTCTACATGCTTGATGACAAAATTGGCTGGCGGGGGTGATAGATTTAAATTGATAGCATTGCTTATGGAAGCGCTGCAACGTGAACATGACTTGCTCTCCAGCTGGCCGATCAGGGTGCCCAGGGTGGCCAATAAATTAGCATCGGTTTAACTCAAAGTGAGTGATAATATGGCTTCCTTCCCCAGATGATAGTATGCTCCATAGCGTACTGTGGAAAGAAAACCACACGTACTGCAGAGGAGAGGGTCAAGTCACAGGAATGAGGAGGCGAGTTGGGCCTGAGGCAAGTAGAGATGAGGGGGTGTACGGACAAATCAGGAAACCGGGCCCCTCTGATGCATGTGCTACAAAAATCTTTTTCCAAGATGCTGAGCATGCTCTAGTTTACTGTTGCCACAGTTTACATACACAACAGCAACTTGTAATGTGGTCTTGGGGGGTCTTTGCAGTTAGTTCTCAGGCTGGACATGGTAAAGATTATGTTAAACCTAACCATAATGTTATAAATATTTTTAAAATAGTATTTAATTAAATGGAATGATTTCAAATAAAACAGTGTATTTAGACGAACCTGGCTCTTAGTGAAAACACCTAGTCTAGTAGGTCAGGAATGCTTTTTTCTAATACCCAGTTTCTTTTATCTTTGTTTTCTTTGTGAGAAGACTTATTTTCAGTAAATAGAAGACATGTAAGTCACTATCTGTCGTGAAGGCTATCTGGTGAAGTTTGGGAAAACTAGTGTTCTGTGTTTTTCATGAACTGAAAAACTTGTGTATTTAACTGTGCCCAGACTAGGGGTCCTGGGGCTTCTTGGACAAAGGGCAGAAAAACCAGAAACATGAGGCAGATAACAACTAACTTCAATTGTCTCTCTGATATTTGTAGAAGTGTCCATATTAACACCTTTAAAACATTTTGATGGTGGCTTTTTCCTTTCTGAAGTATTATATTGAATGTATGATGAGTTACTTAAAAGCCACTTAGACTAAATATTTTTTGGTCTTGACACAATTAATTAATTTAAATTATATCTAGTGATTAGGCAGTATTTCCCTTTCAAGTTAACTGTAGTAGGTATTAGGTTTTTTGCTGGCATTTTCTGCATAAGGAGGAGTTTTATTATTTCTTCTCTCTACGCAAAACTTGTAATTGTTTTTTCTGCAAGAACAAGGTGTAATTGGTATTAGTAAAGTACCTGGGAATGCTACACTTAGTTTAATTGATACATGTTGCGAATGACAAAAAAGCACCGAGAGCTTTGCTAGCTGCATGTTTCTGTTTTGCCATTTGGATTACGCTATAAAAGATGAGCTAGCTGGAAAGACAGAAAAGAGGAGGCCGAAGGGATTTAGGTAAATAATCTTTCACTGTGAATCCTTAGAGCATCTTTCTTTTTGTATGCGTGAGCTGATTCAGCTGCTGCTTTGATCAAGCTTGAGGGCTTGGATGACTAAATGACGTGCGGTTGTGGCTAAAGGGATACCATACCTTTTAAAGCCAACATCCGGGTGGAGAATCTTCCCTTCTCTCTTGGGTTGACATGTCTGTTATTTCTTCACCCAAATACTGGATAATGCAGCCACAGACTACAGGTTTGCTGCATCCAGTTTAATACAATACTGCATGAATTCAGCTAACGCGTGCTTGGGTTTAAATTGCCCTTTTTTTTTTTTTCTTTAAACTTTGTCTCTCTCTGTCCTGTAAGATTCATTGACGCTGGGTACCTGAACCGCAAGTGCAGCTGCTTAGGATGGTGGGGGTTGTAGCTGGTGCTGTATAATCTTTTTATGTTTGTCTCTGTGATATCACACTGCCAAAAATGTGAATGTTTGACTTGACAAATTAAGATGGGGGATGTGAAAATTGTGAACAAAATTGACAGAACTGCAGCTGAGATCTTTAATACAGACTCATGTCCCAAAATAAATATTCTTTTAGGTTAGTTTAGTTTCCATCTAATATTTTGAGAATTGGTATAAGGTTTAACCAGCTTTACACAAACTTACTTTTCAAATTAATGAAAATGAGAAATCAGATTTTTTTCCAAGTGTATGAGGAAAAACAGATGTCTACTGGTCTAGAACAGCTATCAGACTATATACAAGAAGACGCTGGTAACAGCTGAATGAGTAAGTTCGAGCTGGCATTTAGAGTTTGAAAAAATGGAATCTGAAGCCTGGAAGAAATCTGAACAGAAATTGGCTGCATCGTTTTGCACTAGTAACATCATTAGCGCAACTACCAAGAGAGCTGAAACTTCTGATAGAGCTGTTGAGTAACGTGATTTTTTCAATGGCATGAACTGTAAATGGAAGAGATAAGACGTTCCCAAGGACGTACAGATAACTGTAAGAAAAAAACCTTAGTTAAGCAAAACTGTTCAATCCATTGCTCGTTCCGTAACTCTGAGAAGTCTGTGAACGTTGCCTGGGGAGAGACGAGTCCAGAGCTGTGTTTGATTTAGTGAAGCTTTAGTAGCCACCTTAACCATAGTTATCAATAACAAGGCGTGTAAGGGGACCAGCACCTTTTATAATCGGTCTAATAAAATGGGTGAATTGTCAACATAACTATTTAGACTTTCAGAAGGCCTGTGACAAAAAAGAAAATTGCTGTTCATCCATCAGCAGAGGGTTGGGTTGTTTTTTCAGGTTGCTTAAAACCTTTTTCTCTCATCATCACCAGTGATGGATCCTTGTTCTGCATCCACAGTTTGAAACAGCTGAGTATTTTTCTCCTTACAGTGTGCTAGTAGACTGTAAAAATACACAATAAAGCTTTGAAACAATTTATTTAAATGTGCCTAGACTAATTATGTGACTGTGACTTTTTTTTTATCGCTTATTTACTTGAGAAAGATAAAATAGGGGAGGTGACTCCCTACACTAAAACTGATGGTTATCTCTTTTGGAGACACTAATAACTCCAAACCATAGGAACTGAAACAGAAATGAAGGAATGCACGGGCTGGTAAAGCATGAGGGCAGTGATGTGTTGGCGAAGAGCTGTGTTGTTAAAGCTCAGAACTGGATGATTAACTTGCCGTGCATGTCTGCGGTGGAAGATGACCCACAGCCAATAGTAAAATATGCTTATTACAATATGCTTGTAGGAAAACCATTGCATCTAACAATACGCAGCCGGTTTGGATTATAGATTATTAAAATAATTACCATACTGGATTTTGGTGCATGTCTAGGAACCAGTGATCAAAACTTGACAGGGTTTGGATCATAGATTATTATAATTAAATAATTACCATACTGGATTTTGGTGCATGTCTAGGAACCAGTGATCAAAACTTGACAGTTAGGGCAGAGATAACCGTAAAATGAAACTTACATTTTATTCCCAAAACAGTAAATCTGTTCAGCTTGTTAATTAAATAAATTGGTAAAAACTAGAAGCTTTAAAAAAAAAAAAAAAGTTGACCGGATGGATGCAAAGCTATGACAGCAAGGAAGGAAATCCTTTTGCTTTTTGACAAACTGAGGATAGTGATGAAATACGGACACTTAAAAAAATCAAATATTTAAGAGGAAAGAAGAGGAAATAGAAGTTAAAGTACAGAAAATTACTAAGGAATTTAAGATGTTGATTGGAAAAATCTACCTCACACAGATGAAGATATTAAGGCATTTTGTTGAAATACTTGCTAGCTGCAATACAGCCTCATTACTAGGCAGGTGGTCAAAGGTCAAATTGTTAAGTGTGGAGATATGTTCAAAGTGGTTATGTTCTATCTTTAGAAACAGTGACAAAAACACGGGTTTGCATGATAATGCAATAATGATATATATAATGATATATTTCATAGCTCCCTTATAATCCAACAGGAAGTTTATTTCCATCAGGTATTCAGTATCTACGGGCTTAAAAACTGAAACCAGCTGTGGTAAGAGTTGACCGAAAGGCGCTGGCCTGCTAATGTTCCTTCAGGAAAGATCTCTGAGCACAGAAATTTCGGAATAACGTTCCCGTTGTCCCAGTATTCAGAGAAAGCGCGTGGGATGATGATATGCTTGTTGCCTTGGTACTGGTGTGAAACACCACACTGGCAGGTCTAGTACGAGAGTCAAATAACAAAACTAAACTAGACTCATACAGAAAATATTTGGGAGGGGACACAGCTGGGACAGCTGACCCCAACTGACCAAAGGGACATCCCAGACCAAATGACGTTGTGCTCAGCAATAAAACTGAGGGGGAGGGAGGTTGGCCAGGGCAGCAGTTGCCTGGGGACTGGCTGGGTATCGGTCGGTTGGCGGTGAGCAATTAGGCTTTTGGCAGCACTTGTTTTTCTTGGGTTTGGGGTTTTTTAATCTTTGTTTTATTTTTCTTTTCTTTTTTGGGGGGCGGGAGGTGGGGGGTGGGTTGTTTTGGTTTTTTGTTTTAATTATTAAACTATCTCAACCCACAAGTTTTTGCACTTTTACCCTTCTGATTCTCTCCCCCATCCCACTGGGCGGGGGATGAGCAAGCGGCTGTGTGGGGCTGAGCTGCCGGCCAGGGTTAAACCACAACAATCACCCAGGTATTTATATCCTTCAGCTATTACAATGTGATTTTCCATCATAATCTCGCTTACCTCATCCCCCATAAACCATAGGGAAGGTTGCTACCTGTGGTTTGTATTTCATCATTCGGGTATCTTTATGGCTACAGCCTTTCTTCGTGCTGGGATAACAAGCAGCAGACTGGTGCATACGGTGTGCTGTAATCCTGCTGCCGTCCTCCTGGTGTTGGACCTCAGGTCTTCTGCTGACAAGTCATCCTGCTGTGGCCTTATTGGAGCTCGGTCCTCCTAGTCTTGATGTAAACAGCACATTCCTCAGTGTTTACCAGTTTAATTGCCGTTAATCACGTTCCGGGTTATCAACTCATGCCGTTCCTTCAACCCGTGCTGCTGCTCGTGCTTTCACATAAATAATTCCCACTCGTATTTCATTTAAACCAATCTTCATGTTTCTGTTTCAGCTCCCTGCAGCACCACACGGTAGTGCGATATGAGCGGGCCATTGTAACAGAGCGTGTGTCCAGATGCTGAAGTGCAGCCTGGCAAATGCTTTTAGAGAGCGTGGATGGAAAATCAAATGGAGATGCTTTCTGGAAGACTTCCCAAAAGTATCGGTATCAGAGTGGTACTATTCAACATTTTCACTGGTATTCCAGAAACAAATTAAAAAAAAAAAAAAACCTGCCACTTTAAATTGCATGAAAACAAAGGTCAATCTCTCCAATTTGAATTGCTCCAGACTAGGACCTTTAAACATAGTATGCTAGCGTTATCACCTACAAAGTCATAATTCTAGGAACAAAAAATGAAAATTAAATGTACGCATTGTCTCTTGGAAAATAGCACCAGTGAAAAGGATTTAAGGATTGTTCTGAACATAGAGCTTCCCATAAGCAAATTCCGAATGTAATTCTGTGGTCAAGAGGACTAATGCAGCAAGTGGATGTAAACAGAATGTATCATGGTGGTTTTACCCCCTGCCCTGCAGCACCTGTGAAACCACTCTGAAACCACTCTGCTACTGGGCGGACACTGGGGCTAAGGTTTTAAAATGTTGAACTGAAGAATTTATGCAAGAGTCACAAAAGCCCAAGTTCAGGGAATAGAGGAAAATCTTACATGGTAGGAGACCTGGGGGAGAGTGTTTCGACTTATCAAGTAGAAAATCGAGAAGGGGTGTACAATACAAAAGCGATCTTGCCAAGAAGCATAGCGGATGCTGCAAGGCTTTTTTAATGTGGCTAAGGAAGATGTAACAGAGCTTGGATGCTGGAGCCAAGCAAATTCAGACTAGAAATTCAAATCAGGCTCTTAATCCCCATTAACTACTCTACGTTGGACACTACTGATGGTGCTGAATTCCGAAGGTCTGGGTGTCTTCTGTCAGAAATTCTTTACAGTAAGGGGATGTTATTTATCTAATGACTTCTTTATTTCAGGTATTGGTAACCTGTGGTACAAAGCTCGGGCTGTGTGCATTAGTTCAGAGCTAATGGTCTCTCTTAGGTCTAAATGCTGAAGCCAAAAGTTGAAAACCAGTGTGAAATCATTAGCTGTCTTAAGCTAATGTTAGTTACTATTAACTTGTTCTGTTTCATGGCTATTTTATAACAACATTCTGGAAAAACAGATGCAGGCGGTCTGTAACACGGTAATTTTAGGAAGTGGTCTTACTGTTGACTGGGTCTTCGTTCAGGACAGCGTGTTGTTACTTATCAAAAGACTTGTGTTCAGCTGCCAGATTTCATCCAGTTGTTAGTCACAGCAGAGGCTTGTACTGCAAGCACTAGTGAAGCAGCTGACAAGAAATTATATGCTAATATTTCTAGTGTTTGAAGCGATTTGAGATGCTTGTAAGTGAAGAAACGCCTGGGATGCTCGTTTGAGAGAACAGTGTCTTGTATGAATGACCTAGAACTTCAGTCTTGTTTTTTTTCCTCTGCCTCCACCTTTCAGATAGCAGTGAGAAAGTTACTTTATCTCAGTTTTGGGTGGTACATATCAGCTTCTGCAAGACAGTTAAACCGTTTGGTCCATGCAGCACAAAAGCTGAATTTTGTCTAATCCTGTTAAAAGAAACAAGGCCCTGGGTTGAAATTCTTAGAACCTGGAATTCCTCAATCCAATTTCATACACGAGGTGTCTTGTGTCCTAATTTGTCATTTTTAAACTGTTCTAACTTCATATAGCCGTTTGATGATGCACTGGGAACAGCTACAGGCTTAAATCTTTTCCTGTTTCTTGGCTGACAGCTGCTCTTGCTCAAGTTGCAGATATCTGACTGGGGCTTTACTGAAAACCAAGTTAATTTAAACTAATAAGCATGTGAAAAATCCCACAGTATACTTTGTTGTCCTTTTCAAATGTAAAAGTCCTTTATTGAGCTGTGGTCCTCCTGGAGCTCATAAATCTTTCATTTTGGCTTTTTTTCCCTTTTCCTTTTACCACATTGCAAGTCATCTGCATATGATTAAATTACATTGGAGTTATAGGTCTACCAGTTAAATATTTGATAGAAAGCATTTCAATTCAACCTGTTTCAACCCCCTTTTCTTAATCTACTTGTCTCGTTTGTCTATTTTAACTAATTTTGATTCCTTTCAATTAAGACATTAATACACATCAGCTTGACTCTATCCTTAGCTAATTATATCACTACATGTAAATTAAGACATGAACAGATCTCCCTCTTTTCCTAGCAGGATGTGTTATATTGCCATTGAAGCTTACAAATTCCTGCCCAAAACCTGCACTAATTGTCCTTCCCTTCTTTGAACGTATTGTATGCAATTTATATGTACAGTTGTCATCAGAACCATTTTTCAGATCCTGTAGTTAACAATAACTGATATATATTTTATTTATTTATTAGTGACATCGGAGGGGAACATCTTGGGTTAAGTTACAGTGTCATCCAGCTTCCTGACCTTGCCTCGGGCCTAGCTTCTCCCTTACTGAAATCTTGGTTCTTGAGAACATCTTCACTAGGAGAACTGAGCCCCTAAATAAAAAATTGGCTGTATTTTATCATCTCTATTCCTTCTGTCTGCCCTGATTACAAAATATGTCAGACTGCTGTAAAAAAAAAAAATAATTTACTTATTACAATGAAAGTTAAATAGCAAGGTAAATAGCACCTCTCTATCCCAAATAATAGAAAAAACAATTCACATGATTCCCACTTCACCCTGATACAAAATGCGGCAACACCTGTTAGGAGGATGTGGCAATGGTTTCATAATGTACAACTGCATTGCGTAACAGCAGGAGTCAAAAATACGTTTGATCGTGAGAAGGGAAAAGATAAGTCAAGTGTAGTATATCCCTCCTACCAGGACTCGCCTTTCAACCTGACTTTTCTGCCAGTTAATTTTCAGCTGTGTAACTGCTGAGATACTGTTGGTGCTTGGTTCTGTCTGTACCACAGCTTCCTTTAGGTGAGGTCTCCCTTTAGGGAGACTGCTCACTGGTCTTTCTCCTCACCAGTCCACCTGCAAGGCCCAGTCTCTGAACACTCCTCTTCGGCCGTTCTCCATTCTCTTCAGGTCCGGTGGCCTTGTTCCGGCCAAAAAAAAATAGTTGTCTTCCCTGCAAATAAGCCATTTGGCCGAAGTCCTTCACTGTGTTCAGCTCCCCTTTCATAGCACGCGTCAGCACCGTTCAGGCTCAGAAAATAGTCGTGGTCAGCATCAGACAGAACATCTTCTTGACCATCGTTCCCATGTCATGCTTCAGCTCATCATGTTTAAGGTGAGCCAGACACAAATATTTTGAACTGTGCACGTATACTACAATGGTGTCCTAAATCTCATCTCAGTCCACCCTTACCAGGGTCATCTTGCACCAGAGATCTGTCTTCCTGCTCATTAATGACCCTACGCAACAAGGTGGGGTGTCATTGAGGAACTTTGGTGGGGCAGCATCCGACTCTGTACAAGCTTTCTGAAGACACTGGATTTTTTTCTGTAGTAGGCAATGTTTGCCCTATGAAAAATCTGTGGTCTCAGCTGAGTGCAATCAGAGACCTTTTCTGGAAGGTTTTGCAGGGCTCCAGAGAAGCTCGTCAAGGGTTACTGGTTGGAGTATTTCAAGTCTCAGGCAGATACCCAGCATCAGCTGTTCCCAAGTGAACCATAAAGGAAAGTTCAGCGTGAATATTAACAAAACCAGCTATAGCTGAGAGGCCTCATTAGGAGTTTGTGTTATCTGATAACAGAAAGAAAAGGAAGTCGTTTAGTACGATGCTAAACCAGGAACTGCTCATCGTCTCCAGGAACTGTAAGTGACTGGATGTGGGAGCAAGAGGATGACACCTTGTTCTTTGACCATATTTTCTCATCCATTTTTGGAAAATGTTCTCAAAAAGAGAATAAAACTAATCTTTTTCAATACGAGGATGAATATATCTGTGGATAACTCTTATTGGGGCACGCCAATAAGTATTAGAGAGCTTATAATAAATAAGCAATTTGATTTTATCAGAAAGGAGGTCACAAAGTACAAAGCTATTCGATATGTACACCATAATGAAATGGGTATTCCTGTTTCTTACGGAGAGGATGCGGATAAACCTTTTCTGCTTGGACAGACTTGATTTTTTTACCATGAGCAAAAGACAGGTATTACTGCAGCAGTAGCGGGACTTGGTAAAGCATTTCTGATCAATATTACATTCCTGAAAAGGAAGGTAACAATGTACTAGAAACTGGTATTAATAAAAAGCTGATTTCTAATAACAGTATACAAGCTTAACATATATATAACTTAAATATTTTTAAGTTTAAGTCCAGTATTGAAACAGATAAATGTGGGCTCTCTTCTAGTACTTGCCTGATGTGAAGCGCCTGCAGTTCTGGAGGGATAAGCCTGGATTAACTTCTGATACACAAACTGATTCTCAACCACTCCAGTTCAAGTGACACATGTAGCTTATGCTATATTTGTTCTCTGGAAGACGATTTTATAGCCTGTTACTAAAATGCTCAAGTGTCTTAAGGCCTTTCCATAATAAAGAGCCCTTCCATTTTAGGCTACTGTTTTTTAGAGCTGTTACCTATAACTAGCTAGGAGTGTTTTAAAGAGCTTTGCTCTTGACCAGGTATAATTGCTTGTTTATGTAAGAAAGCACTATGTTGCAGGCTAATCTGCATCAGCTTCCAAACAAACAGAAAAATAGAGCAATTTATTCTGCTTGCATGCCCTTTCCCATCCCAGGTTTTGGGCTTTTTTTGCTTTTCAACATCGACTGTAGGGAAACATTGCTCTGCATTGACTTTGCATCATGAGGGACCGTTTCCATTACAGAAAAGGTTTCTTGTGTATATAGTGTATGTGTTGTATAGGTTGAGCGATTTGCAATCTTTTAAAAGAAAGATTTTCATGTAGCGTGAGTGTGGGATCTCAAGATTTCCAATGTGCTAGCTCCATGATCTCATTATAAGAAGACTTAGACAATTTTGAATGCAAGGTATCATCATATTATGCAGCATTTTTAGCATACAGCATTTTTAGGGTAAAGAACTAGAAAATTTTCTGTGTGAAAATCTGATAAATAACTACAAAGGTTCATAGCTGTTATGTTTTTACAGAGAGAAAAACATGTAGGAAGTTTAGATTATTCACTGAAGTGTCAGTGGGTCAATAGCAAAGAAAGAATTAAAGCTGTGAATTCTGAATCCCTGTTTTCAACCCATTAGGCCTGTTACCCTCTGATTAATAACAGCTCTTTCTGTAAAACTCGCTCATTTATAAAAATTTGCAGTAGAAAAATAACTACAAACTCTGCAAACTTTGACAGTTAAGAGAGCAGTGAAATTTAAGTATTGATCGATATATTGGGCAAGATATAACCTTTGATTGGACAGCATATTATTTTTAAACAATTTCATTTTTTGTATAGCTAACCGCAGGTGTTTGACTAACTTGCAAAGTCTCCTGAAACTTCAGCTGTATCTTCAGATGTCTTTTTTAGCACTGGATAATCAGAATTCTCAAAACGTGACATCTGTGGCAACAAAAAATATTATATGCTGCTGCCATGGTTATATTCAGTCTTTACAATTGATTTAATTGGACACTTCTTCCACCACAAGACAGTAAGCGAACTATGAATGGCAGAACTTGATGTACTTTTCGGTATCATATTTATCGGGGGGGTTTTAAACAACTATAAACATAAGACATAGGGTTTGTGATCCTTACCTTTTCCACACGTAACAGCCATGCTTACCAGAAGAACTGGAGACTGCAAGAGCTCAATCACACGTTATACCCTTAATTTTTCTTCCCATCGCAACCTTCCCTCAACAACAGGATTTCAGGCAGGAGGTTGCGAGATGGCGATTTGATTCCCAGTCTCGCGAGAGAGGGAGGGAGGGAGCAGAGACGAAGCAGAAGGTAGAACGTCCCACGGGAGGAAAAGGACTCGCCTCCCCGCATTACTGTCCTTTACAGCATTAGCTCAGATGTAGATATCAAAGATGTTTTCTGTCTAGAGCTGCTAAAAAGTGACTTTCTGTTCACTCTTGGCAGAATAGCTTTCAGTACCAAAATTGCAGGCAATTTAATTACAGAATTAAAATCTCTGTGTTACTGATGCTTCTTCTCTGATGAGGACAGTGCTATAAGGCTGTCGTTAGATTGCTATAATGCGATCTTTTTTGTGAGTAGATTGTCAATTATCTTTCATTCAGTCGCTGGGATCACCAGGAGCCACTTTTGACAAACGCAATATGTTTCAACACATAAGAAAAATGCACACTTAAAAGAAAGACATGGCTGGGTGTATTCCAACAATGAGTATATCCAGAGCAGGAAAAAGTCCTACCGTTTTGAGCAGCACTTGTTAAGCTCCCAGGCTTTGCTTTTGGCCTGACCTGAAAATATGGGAATGTGCTGCTTGCTTCCTACTTGTGTCTCTGGTGGTTCTTGGAAGACTGTCATCTCCTGTTTCTTGGAAAACTCATTATGTTGAGGGAAGCAGCGAGTAACCCAACAACATGTTACACTGACGTGCAGGACTAGGTTATTTATGTGCTGCCGTTTCAGTTTATGAAATAGATTATGTAATTTTAGGTGGTTTATGCACTGTTGTATTGTAACCTTACCTTTGTATTGAATGCATTTTACCCAGAAGCCTTTGCAAGAAGCAAAAAGCTGTTGCTGGCTGGCTTTTTGTTGTTTGGGGTTTTGCTGTGGTTTTTTTTCTTTCTTTTCAAAATCTCCCCCTCCCTTATGGGGAAAATGAACTGAGCTATTAGCAGGAAGTGTAAACAAATCCAATAGCAAATCCTGGGCTTTCCAGGGGACATCCCTCTTTTAAAAGCTGGAAGAGCAAAGTAATTGAATGGTGTTGTGCTGCCCACTGGGAATCAGTTGCTCAAGAGAAAATAAGAATATAACTGCATAGGTGTCATGGTTTAACTTCAGTTGGCAACTGAGCACCACGCAGCTGCTCACTCACTCCCCCCCGCCCCGGTGGGATGGGGGAGAGAATTGGAAGA
>NW_008794408.1:3293974-3295441 GCF_000699145.1 Aptenodytes forsteri
TACTGAGCATGACGTCACATGGTATGGAATGTCCCTTGGGCCAGTTTGGCTGTGCCCCCTCCCAGCTTCTTGTGCACCTGCAGCCTTCTCAGTCGGTAGAGCATGGGAAACTAAAAAGTCCTTGACTCGTGTAAGCACTACTTAGCAACAACTAAAACATTGGTGCGTTATCAACTTTGTTCTCCTCCTAAATCCAAAACACAGCACTGTACCAGCTACTAGGAAGGAAATTAACTCTATCCCAGCCGAAACCAGGACAATACGTTAATAGTAACACATTTTTTTTCTAATTTGGACAAGTATTAAAAAAATAAGGAGGCCAGCTAGAGGAGATTAGAGGTGCTACTGGAAAAGACCAAAGAGATGTAGAGAGGCGGGGAAGCCCTCGGAGAGACCACAGTGTGCAGGTGATGCTTTTGTTGCTTCATGGGCAAATCCATATTGTCCAGCGCCATCTCAGTATTTCTTGCTGCCATAGACCAAACGCCATTTTGCAGGAGTGGGGGTCCGGGTGAGGGCCTGAGAGGGGGAGCAGGAGGGGTGAAAGGGGTGTGGAGGCTGGGAGACGCTTCACAAGGGAAGATGACAGGGAGGTTTGGGGTGGGAGTTCACAGCCGATGAAGGACGTGGGAGGTCTCAAACGAATTTCATTGAGGCTGTGGGTAACAAGAGCTTCTCTCTTTTCAAGCACCTCATTGACCACCTACCCAGGTTAGCAAGCTACAGATGTTCCTGTCCCTCTCTTCAGACCCTACTCCCCTTCAGTGTGGGACCCTCACCATGAAATCCTCTTCTAGCCCTTTCCTCCACTACACTGTCCCTTCCGCCCGACCTCTCCTCCCACTGACCCCTCAAAACACAGTGAGCTGAATTAATCCAGCTGAGCCCTGGGTGCTTGGACCTTTCAGTAGCAACAAAACTGACCTAGATTTCTAAGATGAAATATGAAAATTGACTTTATAGCAACTTCACAAGAGAGCGGTGAGATAAATGAATCCATTGAAATTTAATTACATATTAAATTCTGTCAGATACTGCTGCTAAAGTCTTCATTTAAATCTGAGTGAGGTACAGTAGAGCTATAGGTAATGGAAAGAAGGAAGCCTTGTATCCTCTGGTCAAAATATGAATGTCTGTGTAAATAATGTGAAAATCCATTTCAGGAGGGACGAGCCCATCTGCAAACTTCTAACAGGGCTGCAACAGCTAGACGGTGTCAGCTCTTGGTCTCCAGTTGCAGAATTTCAACACCAGAAAATGCGTCTCTAGGAAATGATGTGATCTTGTCCTATTACCTGAACTCAAAACACATTATTTCCACTGTGGACATTAATGTCATCTGAAGTCACGTATGTTTTGTAGAGCAGCACTGCCTCTCCCACCCCAAAAATGATGTACAAAGTCAAAGGATGTTTTGTCTTGAAAATGTGAGCATCCAATCTTATAAGATGATTTATTTGGGGGGGG
>NW_008794408.1:3295485-3300968 GCF_000699145.1 Aptenodytes forsteri
TATAAAATGTTTTTTTTTTTTTTGGGGGGGGGGGGAGTGTGCATCACTTATAAATAATCATCTAAGTATCTCCACAAGTTAAATACAAATCACACTTCAGTTCCTAAATATTGGGTCAGTTTAACTCCAGTCTTTTTTCATGCGCTTGAGTTAAAACACAGATTGGTCAAGAGATGACACTTGTACTTGCATTGTCTAGTCAACAACATGATTCATTTTGCAGGGCCGGTTGCGTAAGCTGACAAGATAATCCAGCCAGCCCTAGCAGCTGCTGTGCTGCTGACAGTCTGATGTGTTGTCCTTAAGAAAAAAGCTAAGGACAGTTTGTCTGAAAACATGCTGGTGATGAAACTGCGGCAGACGCAATGCAATGAAAAGCTAAAAAGTTCCCTTGAAAATGTCAGGTCTCGCAACACAAGTCTGAAGTTTCAGAAGAAGAATATCAATGTGGAAGTACAAAGAAAACAAACTGTCAAAGAGATGGTTGGGTGGTTTCGGTATGCTTTGAACAACATTCAGCAAACTTGCATTGCCTTAGGTGAGAGAGGATGATACTGCGTGTCAGGCAAATTCAAATCTAATATGAAGAAAGGCAGAGGTACATAATTCAGAATAAAAAAAGCTTTCACTACCCAATGAAAGAGTTGAATCCTAGCTGGGTGCAGGATACTTACACCTTCGTCGTTGTCTTTTTTTCTTAAATACGGTTACATGCTTCGAAGGTACGTGTTTCTCTGTAGTAGAAAGGAATACATAAAGGTTTTGAATCGGGAACTCTTCTGTTCTGCCTTACTTCCCTTACCAGCTGCCCTTAATGCTTACGCTAACACTCCTATTTGTCTACCCCACGTACCTGCTGGGAGTGCCCTCGCTTGGCAGGTGAGAATCTCCCAGCCTCAGAAACGGATTGCATAAGGTCTGACGCTAACTCAGCATCAAAACTGGGATTACCACACGTGTTTCTGCTCTCCCAGTCTCATGCCTGATGTGTTACACAGGCACAACACAATGTGCGCTCTCTTTATTTATTGACTGCGTGGTAGAAAGGTTAAGGCTGAAGGCTGGACCTAGAGAGGCATTTCAAGGCTGGAAGGGATGGTAACATCTCTAAGTCCAAAATCAAGATTTTCAACAGCTCCTTGCAACTGTCAGCTAACGCTGGTCTCCATACAGACCTGCACTTCTAGAACTGAAGTTCCCTATTAAATCCAAGCTTTGCACGGAACACTGTCCCTTCAGATTCCCTGATGGAAAAACTGGAGGAAAAAAGCAGCAAAGGTGGTGTTGTCATGATGGAGATGGATATAAAGAGGAAATGGACGAGGGGTAAATCCTGGCTCGGTGGGGGCACCCCTTGCTCCTCGCGGTGGCTTGCGTCTACTTTTGACAGGTGTCTGAGTGGGGCTTCTTTTCCTTACTGGCAATCCATCCTGTGCTCTCCTCACCAATAAAAATACAGGTGAATGTAACTGGTTCTGCAGAGAAGACAATGTTATCGAACAGAGTAAATGAACTGGAAATAAAACACCCTGAGTTATTGACCTCGAGTTATGTTTTCAGCAAAAATTAAAAAAACGAAACCACTTTTTGGCAGAAGTAACTTCACAATGTATCGTGTACCATTAACTTATTAGGTCTACATCTGCTATGTTAACTTGCATGAAGTGCCACAGGCACTGCTAATAAGCCAAAGATTTTTGGCATCAGTCTGGGGCAGCTCCAGGTAAATAAAGTTTACTTAGTTACTTTACTTATGTACAGGTCTCTGCTCTAGTTCCCGCTCCCCTGCTTCCTCGTCCACCCACACGTTCAGTGTGTGTACAGACACACCTGCCAGAGAAGAAAAGTTCCTTCAGGGCCACAGAGCATGAACTCTTCTCTTTTTTCTGGGGAGGAATACCTGCCAAATTCTGCTGAGCTGGGCTAGCAGGCTGGGGCGGTAGAAAACTTCTCTTTCTCTGCATGTCCCTGGTCCGGTTTAGCAAACTTCTAAGTTGCCAAACTTCTAACTTCGAAAGCCAAAGTTGAGCTTTGCGTGGAAATTAAGTGAGCATCTCAAATACCAAACCTAGTGTCACTTATGGACGTGCACAGCACCTGGCAGCTGTATTGCTGGTGGTTGAAGGCAGCTGAACTGCTACAGACCCCTTCTCAGAGACCCCTGGTGCCCCTCTCCCTGCAGTCCCCATCTCCTCCAGACCATCCCACCAGTTATTTGCTCTGCTAGCAAACCGTGTCTTCAAGAAACAAAACAAGACACAGCGCTATGGGAAAGGTCACAGCAAACAAATTCTGTTTTCTTTGTTATCTGAACGTTCATGGTTTTAGTGGGATGCCTCAGTTACGTTAAAAAGTGCAGCTCCTCTGTGGAAGGCTTTCGTATGCACCAGCTGATTCCCTAATCCCTTTTTTCCTCAGATCCCCTGTCTGGAAGGCAGAGATAAACTTTTCTTGGAAGGATGTATTGTCTTGGGAGGAGTAGTTACTGGGAAGTGACTAGTGTTAGTGTTTGGCTACTACCATTGTGAAAGCCAAACAAATTGTGGTTATAGAGCAAAATCCATTAGTCTTTGTTCATAATGGAATCAGCGCACTACCTAAATCAGTTTTCAGCATCCCGCCCAATACTGGCTATCCCACGACGAGCTGCACACCTTTGCAATTTCTTTATGCTTATCATTTTTCCAATCTAAAATACTGAGTCAAAAACATCTATTAAGATGTATAAAATACACGTATTCTAAACAAACAGTAATTTGTCTTCATTTTCTTTAAGATACTTCAATCAGTTCAGGTTGTTAACAACTATTCATTATTTAAGGACTGTCAACTATTCCATATTAGGGATTCACCTCACCAGCTTCTCTGAAATGATCGTGTTCTTCCTACCTACGAGACACAAGGTAACAATCTTACTGACTTCCCTACAACCTTTAACTGAGCGATATTTTGTGGTGTTTGACTAATGACAGAGTAAGGTACCCATCAATTACAATTTCCACCCATCCAGCCAAACAGTTGGTGCTAGGATATGGTCTTGGAATAATGTGTCATTTTAACCTGCACAGTTTACAGAAATCACATACTGTACTTTCTAATCACCAACTGTGGTTTATACTTAATTATTCGAAGTTATGTTGCCTGAGTTTTCTATTATACCTTGAAAATGCACTCCTGTGAGTTCTGAGCTTTGTAGAAGAAAGCAGAATTACGTCTTCATCTTTGTTTGCTGAATATTTAACAGCCCTGTTGTGCTCTGAGCTCTCCTAGAAAGTGAGCCTCGCTAGGAAACTCAAATCCTCTGAGAACAAATTCTGTCCCTCCAACGAGTACAACCACAAAATAGCCCTGCAGAGGTCAACCTCGTGGCATCGGCTTACTGAATGAAAGCAGAATCCCATCCACCTCAGAAGTAGCTGTGAAGCAATTGTGTGGACCTTCATCTCTCTCCGTGGGGCAAATTAAAACATTTGTACTCACCAGGGTGAATTCCTTACTAGTATTGTTAGGAGATTTCTGTAAGGTTTGGGGTTTTTTTTCATTTTTGGTTTAAGAGAGACCTTGAATACTGAAATGTAATATGAGCAGAGGCCACAGTGATCCAACTAGCCCGTTTATCTCAAATTGCTGAGAAAACAGGTGTTGTTTTCTTAATTTCTGCTTCCTACTTGTATGTCTCTTTCTAGGAAGAAACACCAAAGGCCTACTCTCTGTTTCCACCAAATGCACGGGGCTATACAAGATGTGCTTGGGAACAAACTGAAATTCCCATTCACCACCGTTGTTTACGCAAGAGGAAGAGACCAAATGTTTAGGGAAGAAATCACATCTTTCATTTCATACTTTAACAGCTCAAAAATAGTGGTAATATCATCTCAATTATTTCTGTACATGAGTGAGCTGTCAGTGATTTCAGCATTCTTCGCTGCATTACAGACTGCTTGTTTTGCTGGAGTAACCATAATAGAGAAATGCAACACTGCCTGTGCTGTGCGGCCATATATATCACAGAGCAGTGATATATGACTAGCATCAGCTGTGGCAGTAGAACTTACACAGCAAGATTTGTTTCTTACAGGAGTACGTGCTATAAATACAGCTATAACTACACACGCGTTCTTTACCTTAAGAATTTATTCATGATTTTTTTTTTTAACAGTCAAGAGTATGAGTAATGGATAAGAAGGTAGAGTTCCTTTGAGCAGATTACCCCCATATAAACACAGTTTAAGAAATCTGGGTTCAGCTGTAGCTCTACATCACAGGTCAGAGCAGCCTTCTTTAGCACCTGAAGTGCTGACTAGATATTCCATATTGCAATACATTGCAACGCTTGTTTGATTTGTACCTAAGAAGAAATCAACCTGTTTAGCAGCCAGGTAATTATTAAGTGCACGCTGTAGGAGATGCCGTCGGACTGATTGCATAAACCACAGACCAGCGTAACACAACACCAGCAAGCCTCAAAGAAGGGTTTTATTCTTCTTTCAGAAATTTCTTTTTTTGGCAATGCCTACTAATATTTTTCTGTTTCTGCACTCTGAGTACACTGAAGTCTTAGTATTGTGCAGCTTCCCTAATCCGCTCCTCTTGTTGGCCTCGTGCTCTGGTGATTCGCATGCTAAACTTCTCATCCATTTATTTCACGTATAAATCTAGTTGAGTAAGATGCAGGCATTGCTACAATTCAGCATGGAACATACATCGAGTTATATCGACGAGCATTCTCCCAGCTTTCCCTGTAGTTTGGCGGCACACACGGCACGCAGGACGGCCGCTGCTTCAGACAGCCCGAAGTGACGAGCGAACTGGGTTACAGAAACATAGACTCACAGAATGGTTTGGGTTGGAAGGGACCTTTAGGGATCACCTAGTTCCAACCCCCCTGCCGTGGGCAGGGACACCTTCCACTAGATCAGGCTGCTCAGAGCCCCGTCCAGCCTGACCTTGAACATTTCCAGTGATGGGGCATCCACAGCTTCTCCGGGCAACTTCTGAGAAGCACCGGTTCGTGGGAGCCGCAGGTCAGCCATCGCTAGAAACCGAGTGCCAGCCGGCAAACTTGTGTTTCCTCTTGCGTTTGGCAGCAGCAGTCGGGAGAAACTCCGTCTCCCTGGCTGGAAAGGAGGGAACGAGGCAGAAGGCTGCCCTCCACACAGCATGGAGGGCTTACTCACTTCCTAACTTTTCCATCATGCCATTGACATCAAAGGGACAACGCGTGGCGTTAGCATTGCGCAGCGCTCAGTTTGGCTTATAGCATTGGCTCTGCACTTTCTCATAGCCACAGAAAGAAGAAAACCCGAGCAGAGAGTTACCCTCCTCATCCAAAAGCCGGAGGGGGAGAGGGCGGCGGGAAGGGCCGGGACCGGCTCTCAGACCCTCCCCGCTGCCTTGCGCTAACGCAGCGCGGGTCGGAACCGGCGGGTCAAGGGCGGGCGAGCCCAGCAACAGTTCCCCCGGCGATAAGCTCCTCCACCGCC
>NW_008794408.1:3301171-3319628 GCF_000699145.1 Aptenodytes forsteri
GCCCGGCCCGAGGGGCGGCGGGGCCGCTGGAGGGATGCCGCCTCCGGGCTGGGCACCGGGGGGGTCCTCGAACCGCCTCCCTCTGACCCGGGTGTCGGTGCTGGGCTGTGAGCAGCCCGCGGAGAGCTGGCAGCGTGGCCGAGGGGTCCTGGGAGCCCAGGGCCGGCTCTGCTGCTCGGTGCAGGTCTGAGGACGCCTTCGGGTGCCTTGTGCCCTCTTCCTCTGGGGCAGCTCTCCCTCTGGCAATGCTATAGCCAAGCTTGTATGAACCTGCCTTGAAAGCCAAGCGATGTTGCCTTAGCCTCTGCAAGCTCTTTGAGCCGAACCCCTAGCTGGTAAGGTTTATCTTAAACTTTTAAGGCACGTGAAGTTTAAAATCCTAGTACAAGTTCAATGTGATGTTTCTCACAGCTCTTAAATAATGCTTTTTCGCAAGGGAGTTTACCTAGGGCTGACCTGATCAGTGTTCTTTAAATACATAGAAACACAGCTGGAAGATTCAGATAAGGGCAGAGCCCATTTAGCTAGTTAATCCTGAAGATTCGTTCCTGTCTAAACTGGAACACCGAGTAGTAAAGGCACAAACGATGCTTTTCTGTGGTGTAGCTCTCCACTGCCCTTCGCTGGACCCTTGGTCCTGCATTGTCTGAGCACGTTGGTGTGCCTCTCATAGCAAGCAGTTCCTGAGCTGGGGAAACCTTGTCTCGTGTAGGGGAGGAACCTGAGGTGCCCAAAAAATGAGAAAGTACCGCTGGTACTTTGCCCAGAGGCAAATCTGCGCTCTGAGGAGAGGCAACTGTAGTGATGAGCAGGCAGAGCTCAGCAGTGCTGCTGCCCGGAGGGGCACCAGGCTTGGGCAGCCAGCGGGGAAAATAGTGATGGCTCTGGGAAGAGAGAGAAACCTGATGCGGCTGGGTCTGCTCATGTTACATCAGGTTTGCTGCGTTATAGGTTTGCTTTGATGGTTTCCGTGTCAGTGTCTTTCTGGAAGAGCAAGGTGTGAAGCAGGGACTCCTGGAGCCTCTTGTCCTGACGGCAGCAGCATCCCTGTGTAGGCGCTATAAGGCTGCTCCAAGGAGCAGAGGCAACAGCCTTGGCTGTGCCACGAGTCAGGCGGCAGGAAAGCAGGCTCGCTCTGGAGCCAGGAACATCCTAGGTGACAGTATGGTTGTGTACAGGTTTAGCGTGGCCACAGACATGAAGTATTTCAACCAGGTAAAGTTGCTGTGATGCTGCATGGAGCGAGGCAACGTGCTCACATCTTGTGACATGGACCACGAGCCGCAAGAGCTGCAGCATCCCACAGCGTCTCTGACTGCAGGGAACCATACTGGTGGGAGCTGCTGGGGAAGGGGTCGGAGCCATAAGGCTGTGTCATGCCCCCCCGCCGCCGACCTTGCCTGCAAATGTAGGAAGGACAGAGTGATCCACTGATAAATAACTATTTAGATTCAGTGCTCAAGCCAAGAACTGAGTAGCTTCAGTCTTTACACTGTTCAAAAATATTTAATATCTTAAGAGAATATGAAGTGAATAACTATTTAGAGCTTTATTTTGAAAAATGCAAAGCTCTTCAGTATTTTGTGGTGAAAATGAGCAGTTCTGCAGGTCATTCTTTGTGGGGAGATAATGAGAGGTACCGAGGATTGCCCAAAGGAGGGACTGTTCCAACGTGCCACTAGCAAACCCCAGATTTATCACTGAAATTGATGCAAAATGCTGGGTGCTCTGTGCTTTTGTAGGTCTAACCCTGAAGCTGCCCGACAGTGGAGTTCCTCAGACAGTTTAGGTGCCTATGTTGAAATGTTGGCTTTAATGCCATCAGGAGTTTCCTGACTGTCGCTGTAAAAGGAGATTAGAGGGGAAAAGCCAAAACGGTGGAGAAATAAGTTTGTCTCTTAAACATTAGAGTCAGTCAGTGTTGTCTGGAAAAAATGCCTCTGCAATGTCCTCTGTGTAGGGTTTCTTGCAGAGGTGATACTTTTACCCTCTGGAAAGGAAAAAAAACCCCACCAAAAACCAAAACCAAAACCAACAAAAAAAAACCCCAAAACCCAACCAGCTACAAGTTCCTTGATATTTTTTTTTCCCCCCCAAGGCTTAGCTAACAGACAGGAGTGAGCTGCTCAAACTGATGTTATGTGAAACTGGCAGTAGGATGCATATGTGCTGGAAAGGCCAACAAGTGGCAATAGTCCAGAAGTTGTTATGAACACAGTCTATCAGTAATGCCTTGGTATCCTTCAGTATATCTGCTCACATGAGTTATGTGAGCAGGGGCGTTACCAATAACTTTAATGACGCCAGTATCTGCCTATGTCCTGAAGTTGATGTGTTAGCACTTTCTGGATGTTACTTGTTTTCTATAAAAATATATTCTTGAACTACCTGCATAATACTTCCTCTGTCTCTATTGTGAAGGTAGTTGTCCACGGCAGTGAAGGAAAGAATCAGAATAATTTGTTTTAATAATTTTTGAAAGTGACTTTATTCAGTATCATGTCAAACACTAAAGTGTAATGTTGCTGTCAGCTGTTTTCGTCTGTTGTAAACTATGGACTAAATAACGATCTTGGCAAACACATTTTTCTTAGAGATCTATTATGGGCACACATCTTTTGCAAGCAGGGATTTCAAAGTTCATATCTTGTACTTGGTCTTATCTTAATGATAATGAACTTGCTCATGTGGTTTTATAGGAAATGCTGACATCCACTATGTGGGCACAGGGCCTTTATCTGAAACGGTGCAAGCTCAGCCTTCGAGCCTGTCCCCCGAGCCAAGCAAGCCCTGCAGAACAGTGCTTGGAGGGCTGCCAGGGGTAGCGAACCTGCCGTGAGCAGCTGGAAGTGACTTCGGGGCTGCAAGCAGCTGTCTGTTCTCGCTGACCTCGGTGGGACCCCTCCTGTGCTTCCAGGGCTTCCTAGGTTTATCTCCAGGTTATGGGAATGCCTGCTAACATGGATCACTCCGTTGGGCCGTGTATTCAGCCCCCCTTAAGTCTAAGCCGTGCAAAGTTTGTCCCTTTTCAGGACTTGGCATCCACCCTGGCAGGGCATCTTCAGTCTATTCCTTACTCTTGAATTGCCTTTAGGGTAACATCCATGAGAGTGAATTAAAGCAGGATTCATCTTCTGTGCATGGCAGAGTGGTCTACCACTACCTTCAATGATGTGTGGTGCGCAGTCATAGTAGGATGGGATGCTTTGTCTCATCAGTCCTTTTTGATTTTTTCCCTGGGAGTGTATGTCAATCTGCGCATAGCCTGAAAAACACAAGGCAATCAAGTGAAGTTTTTCCCAATAACCTCTTTGCACCATAAAAAGTCCCCCTTTAACAAACTGAAAATTTACTCATCCTGAACAATACTGTGTTTGTTTCACAATTTGTTTTGAGCTGAACTTTTCTCATGTCTTCCAGTGGTTTTAAAGGAATGTTACTTAGTAGTTTCCATTAACTTCTGTTTTTTTCCCTCCACAGCTGCAAAAAGTAAGGGCAAGTCGGTAAGTATTGTTTTCTCTTACGAAAAGTTGCTATACTGACTCTCTTTGGGTTACATTGTTTGGGTAACTTTAGTAGTGCACAAAAAATGATCCTATAAACATACTTTAAAAGTATGAAATAATGAGTTATTGGCCAACACACACAAAACAGTCTGGTAGCTCATTAAATCCCAGCTAAGCATTAGTGTGCTCAACACCCTGATAAAATGTCTGAAGAGCCTTTGCTGACTGGGCAGACATTGGTAGGGAGGAGAAGGGTCCCTGGAGCCCATCCTTCATGTGGGTGAGTTGTCATCATCTGCTGACTCTCCCTTAGGACCTTTTTACCTTTTGGTGTTAGTGTTCTTCCTCTTGAATCCTTGAACTGTTAATGACATGTCTCAGCAACCCTATCTCTGTCTTTGCTTTTCTTATCTTGCAAGGTTTTACTCTGCAAACTTTCCCCGCAGCTTTCTCATAGCTTAGTGGCTTCCTCAGCAGCCAAAGTCAAAGCTGTGCAGCGGGGTGGTGTCAGACCTGTGCCTGGCATCCCCAGGGCAGGGGAAAGTTACAGAGAGCATTATAAAACATAACCTTCAGCTTACTTCTTCAGTGGTGGATCCAGTGCTTTCTGGCCAGTAGGGATCGCCACAGAAGGTATTTCAGTAAACGTGGGTGTAGGCACACGTATAATGCACCAGAGGTTTAAGAGGACAGTATAGTGCAAAACAAGAAGAGTATAGGTCATATATTATCAAGGTATAACTGCATATTCTCTTCTTGCTTGTATCATCTTGGAAAAATAGGTCTATTACTTTGGGAAAGACCCTTTAGCTTTCTCCTGCGTGCCCCTGTTTGTGCTCAGCCCCAGCTGTGACACGCAAATCTCTGCCAGCTCGGGGTCAGCCAGTAAAAACCCACCCACGGCTGCTGTGCCAGCGTGTGAATGCAAGACATCTCTGCCAGGCACATAAGTGCTAGTGGCTTAAAACAGAAACCCAACCTTGGTGGAAGTTTGTTACCTCCCCAGATCAGCACATAACACCGCTTAAACAATAAGCTGTTGGGCAGTGTGATGGTGTAACATTGGGGAGGTTTGAGAACCCCAAGAAGGACAAAAAGGCTTTGTGAATTTCTGGTGGGGATGGGTCCTGCCAGGACTGATCTGTCCCTTTTTTCTCTGTAGGCAGGCCAGAGACAGGGAAGGCTGTCTCCTGCTTCAGATGGGGACATCCTCTCTTCCCCAGCTAGGTTATACCCAATTACACTGGCAGAAACCAGCTGCACAGTGTGGGTTTCTGTTTTGGGGCCTAACCCAACAACCGCTGAAATCAAAACCTTTTGGCTATATCTATGGGTGCTGAGCCAAACCTTCACAATGTGGTTCCCCAGGAGCATGAATGCATGGCTTAGTGATGGTGCACAGACGGGGCTGGGTGGCATTCTTCTGTATGAACTCCAGTCCACCAAGAGCTGTGTCCAAGTTGGGGCTAGTCATCTAGAGCTCCTGCTATCTTCAGCTGAGGGAAGTAGGCACCTTCAAGTGAATTTTATTTAATTTGGGATACATGTGGATGGTCTTCCTTTGGAGGCGCTTCTTTCTGCCCATGGAGGATGTGATAAATCCAGAGTGACAAGTTTCTGCTTAGGCCTCTAATTTCTGTTGCTCTGAAGCTAGACAAGTCCCACCTGGCACTCACCTCAGCTGAAGTCAGATTCTTTCAGTGCAGCTTGCTTATCAAACCGTGGGTAAGATGTGCACTCTACACTCGGTTCAGCCGATAACAAAGATCAGTGCTGTTCAGGCTGCTTGGACATCCTCGTGCCTGAGTCACACTAAGTCAGCAATACTCTCACCACTCTCTCGTTTTCATTTCTCTTGTGGTATTCACAAAAAGCTGATTGTAGAACGCAAGTCTCAGGAAGTGTTGTGGTGTTCATTAAGGCCCTGGCCAGAGGCTTTGCTGGAGACATGGGCTCTCCGATTCACTCATGTCAGGCAGGATTTTCCTGCATAAGGTTTCTTTCCTTTTGATCTAGAGTAACTTTTTTCTCTTTCACGTGGAATATGGATTGGTTTGATTCCTAAACAGTTAACTTTTTTCTGTTTCATGTGGAATATGGATTGGTTTGATTCCTAAACCCTCACAACATGAAGACAAACAAGGCCATATTTCTTTCTTGTCCATGCTTCTTAAGTTTCATAACTCTTCTACCTCTGGGATGTTCTGAGGCTTCTTAAAAATCTGATTTTTGCAACTTGCAGAATTAAACCCATAAAAAAGGCAAAATATGGAGGTTTATGTTCAACTTGCATTCTTAGTAATTTTAATAGAAACAATATCATGTATTCATCCACTAAGAAAAGTAGGCGATCAGAAGTTAAACTTCCAATTCAACTGATAATGCCAGACTGGTACCTGAGGTGTCCTTTTCCCTTTGTTGCAATGGCGAGAGCCATGTCACGAGCTGTGTGATGGTGACTGTGGAGATGCCTATCGCAGTGGGTGAAGGCTCAGTAAATTTGGCAGTTAATGCCATGCCATATGTCCTGGTTTCAGCAGGGATAGAGTTAATTTCCTTCCTAGTAGCTGGTACAGTGCTGTGTTTTGGATTTAGGAGGAGAACAAAGTTGATAACGCACCGATGTTTTAGTTGTTGCTAAGTAAGTGCTTACACGACCAAGGACTTTTCAGCTTCCCATGCTCTACTGACTGAGAAGGCTGGAGGTGCACAAGAAGCTGGGAGGGGGCACAGCCAGGACAGCTGACCCAAACTGGCCAAAGGGACATTCCATACCATGGGACGTCATGCTTGGGGGACTGGCTGTGCATCGGTCGGTGGGTGGTGAGCAATTGTACTGTGCATCACTTGCTTTGTGTAGTATTATTACATTATCATTATCATTTTATTTCAATTATTAAACTGTTTTTATCTCAACCCACGAGTTTTTTCTCACTTGTGCTCTTCCAATTCTCTCCCCCATCCCACCGGGGTGGGGGGGAGTGAGCGAGCGGCTGCGTGGTGCTCAGTTGCCGTCTGAGGTTAAACCACGACACCATATTAGGTTAGGAGTAAAGTCAGTTCTATTGGCAAGTCTGAAGAAATGAAGGATTCTTCATCAAGCCGAGTATTTGTAAGGATAACCTCTCTCTTCTGAGAGATTTGTTTGAATAAAATTTTTAAAAGTTTTTCTGTCTCAACTGGAGGTATTCAGCAATAGCTTCAGGCTTCTAACGTTGGTGTGCTGTGGGGGTTTGGTGTGGGGGTGTTTTGTTGGGTTTGGGTTTTGATTTTTTTCAAAAACATTGGCTTTTTGCATATTTTTGGATACCAATCAGGATTGCTCTAAGGGTTAGATGCTGAAGACTTCAAATATGCATAGTGCAATGCTTGAAGGGCAAATATAGCATTGCCAAAGATTTCCAGCAAAGGGCAGATGAGACATCTGTAGAGCTCTGGGGACCAAGAGGGGAAAGTGAGAATTGACTCTTGGTTCAGGTAAACCAGTGTCGTTCCACAGAAGCCCATGCAGCCTAACCCTCGAGTACCTACCCACTCCCTCTGAGTCTGTATTGAGCTTGCTCAAGCTGTAGGTCGCAGTGAGTGACGTTAGTCTGTGTTGCACAGCTCTGTCTGGGCTCACGCTGTCTGTCTCTTGCCTCCAGCCAAGCTGCTTTGGCTACCCCTTGAGCATCTTCTTCATCATCATCAATGAGTTCTGCGAGCGGTTTTCCTACTATGGCATGCGAGGTACGTCCCGTGTCCTTGTGCCTACCATTACTTACCCAGCCCTGACTTTGGTTTGTAACCCGTTGTCTTGTTTTTCCTACAGCGGTGCTCATTTTGTATTTCAAATATTTCCTGCAATGGGATGACAACTTGTCTACAGCCATCTACCACACGTTCGTTGCTCTGTGCTACTTGACACCGATCCTTGGAGCGCTCATTGCGGACTCTTGGCTGGGAAAGTTTAAGTGAGTCCTTCCTCAGAAAATCAAAAATCATGGCAGCTCACCTAAGATCAGTGGTACCGAAACCATTTCCTAAAGCAGCAGCTCAGAACAGCTTCAGAGCTGGTGTTGGCTACTCCAGGGTCGTTTGTGTTTTGTTTTGTTTTTTTCTCCAAAGCTTGAGGTTTTAGTTGATTTAGCTCAGACCTGAAACTGCACTACAAGTTAACAATTGTTACAGTCCTGATAATCAGTTAAGGGTAGTAGCTTGCTTTCCAAGCATGCTGCATGTTTTTTCTCTCATCTGGACAAAATGTAAGCTAAACTAAGGAAAGTATTCACCAAGCTCTGAAAAGAAAGAGATACTGGAGGTTATAATTACATTGGATTGAATCTTTATGCGTTGCAGGTGGCCAATGAAATAGTGAAATACCGTGTTATCTGGTATTAACTGAGGCTTAGAATATATTCTAAAATATTCTTTGATTTCAGTATTGACTTGACAGCTCAGTGGGAGGTTTTACTGAGTTGCAACTCGTTCTTGAAAGGATGAATTCTGGGTTTTTACCTGTGTGCTAGTTGCTCAGAAAAGCACTGCTGAATGTAGTGCTTTGAAATGTAACCAAATTATTTCCGACAGCCTGACCTCGCTCTCCTTTACCGATGTCGTGATTCTAAAGTGTTTACTTTGCCAGAAAAAAGCACAATAAAGATTTTATGGGGGTTATGAGTCAGAAATGTTAGCTGACTTGTCAAAGGTCTCCCCGAGGTTGGAGATGAAGCTGGCTGTGATGTTGGTCGGCTGCAGGCTGCACCATCCTCTTCTGCTGTGTCTTCTTCCGCTGTGTTGACAGTCTCTGGGAGACCAGGGCTGCAATCACTGTCAGGTGCGCTCTGCGGAGCTGGCCTGATCATATAAGCCATTGCAAGTAGCTTGATATCTCGCAGACTTCAGCCTGAATATATGTGCACTCACTTGTTCAGATGGTATGATTTTTTTTATTTTTTTAAAAACTATTTTGGCTTTTACCTGTTTTACCAGATGAAGCTTTGCAGAGCTTGCATCGCTTCTCCTCTGGTACTTGTGTATACCGGTGCCACAGCTGCAAGCCCCTGGCCACCAGTCCCTTAACAGGAGTTCGATGGGATGGCTCAGGGCTTAAAACTGGAACTTTAAGCTTGACAAGAAAAAAAATGCTTTTGGAAAAAAACTAAATTTGCTGGGTTCAATGTATAGATGCCCTAAAATACAGCAAGGTGCCATGAGGAAGGCTTAAACAATAATTCATTAAAAAATGTATGATGACAAGAGGAAGAGGAGGTTACCCAAGCACTGTTAAGCACTCTTACAGGAGATACTCAGACCTTACACAGTCCATGTACTTTTTGCAATGTCTGCCGAGGAGCATGCTGGGACCTGCTCACATATTGTTAGACGTAAAGTTCTTGGGGAAAACAGTACAGAAATCACAATTATTTTCTTAATTGGGTACCATCTATGCAGTGCCAATTATGTAAATGTCTTCACAGCACGCTGATGCACCTCACAAATAAAAACCAGAAGTTTCTTTCCTGGTCAGGTCAGGTTTAACTTCCATTGGAAACTTTCTCCCAAGTTGTTAAGCAACTAAAGTAACTATATGGAAGTGCTATTTAAAAAAAAAAGTTCTGTTTTATCTAATAAATAGCAGATTCACTGTTGCCTTACTTTGCATAGCTTTTTACCCTGCTACAGGGAGGAGCATTTTGAAATCAAGTTGTTTTCACTTTAGAACAAGGATTTTCTGATCAATGGTGTGAGTGATGCTTCCTCTGCCCCTCTTATATCAGGGTGCTCCAAGCTTGCTGCGAGGATCTCTTGCTTTCCTCAAACAGATTCAGGTTGTCCTAGGTCCCTGAGCCTCGCCCTTTGAGTTTGGGGACTGCTTCTTCTGCGAACTAAAGTTTTAAATAATTTCACATCATTGCATCCTATTTCTCCTGCTTTTCCTCCAAACCAGAGACCTGGGTCTATGCCTATTGAATGGAGCTCCAACCAAGGAAGCAAGTGAACGTGGGTTAAATTAGTCATGTACTTAAGTTCCAACAAAGTTAAAATGGAGTATGTTCTTCCACACAGGAAAGAGGAATGGACCCTAAAGGCATGGGGGGGGCCTTGGTGATTTTGTAGTATTACCTTCCTAGGCACCTCATGGCAGAGGAAAGTCAGGCTGAAAGTCTATGGTCTGTACTCTTCAGTGCTGGTCTCACTCCACTCTGAGTTTAAAGATGTTGGCATTTAAAATAGTTTTTTTTTTTTCTCCTTGGCTAAAAATTTAAAGAACATAGAGTATTTAAACAATATTAAAATCAGTGCCAATTGCATACTTCAGTGTTGTAGAGTAGTCCATTTGAACTTCACCATATATGAAATGTGATAATGGCATTCTCGAGTTGGTTATCAAAAAGGCAACCACTGAAGATATTAAATATCTCCCATGACCTGGTGATATCTGCAGAATCCACTTGTCACCTTGCCTTGCTTAATTAAACAAGGCTAGCTAAAATAATAATAATAAAATAAACAGCATAGAAATATTGTGACAGATATGTGGACAGATTTTTTACAGTAGCTTGTGATAAGTTGAGTCCATAACTTGTTGCATCTGTTAATTATGCTTCTTTACTAAGCATCTTTGAAATGAGCAGAAGTCTGCATTATCTGTGCGTGTATGTATATGTGCGTAATTGTGCTAACATATCTAAAAATTTCTCCTCTCTCTATAACAGGACCATTTTTACCCTGTCTATTGTCTATACGATTGGGCAGGCAGTCATGTCTGTGAGCTCCATAAATGACCTGACGGATCACAACTGGGATGGCTCTCCCGATAATGTATCAGTGCATGTGTGAGTTGCCTTGTACATGGGTCTTTTCCAGGTTGATGAAGGGTGGGACAACTTATGCCTTAAATTTATGCTACTTGAATTTCAACTCTCTTGCAATCAGTCTCTTATGTATGCTTTAAGCAAGGAAGCGAAGTGATTTATTTTTTTCCTTTTTCTCTTTTCTACTTTGTTCCAGTGCTCTGTCCATGACCGGCTTGATCCTCATTGCACTTGGTACTGGTGGGATCAAACCTTGTGTGTCAGCGTTTGGTGGAGATCAGTTTGAAGATGATCAGGTAACAATGTCTTTCAGATTTTAAATCATACAAATACTCTTACTAATGTTTGACTACAGTAATGCACATGTCTAAATATGTATATTATTAGAGTATTACTGTAGTGTTTCTTGAATAGCTGAAGAAAGAGCTAGATTTTAGACATGTGCGTTATTGTAGTATTTCTTGAATAGCTGAAGAAAGAGCTAGATAACGATTTGTCTTGAACTGTGCAAACAGAGCTGCTGATGGTTCGATCTAGGCTGATCAACATGGTTGTGGCTAAGCCTTTCTAAACATCTTTTTGTTTTTACTGTAGGAAAAACAAAGAACTAGATTCTTCTCCATCTTTTATTTGTCCATTAACGCTGGAAGTCTCCTATCTACTATAATCACCCCAATTCTCAGAGGTAAGGCCACACATTTGTTTATAAAATAGTTAAACATCAGTAAAGCGTGAGCGTTGGATTGCAGTCCAGTTAGGTTTAAATGAACAGCCTGTTCTTTGACACCTTGTGGACTTGTCTGGCAAATAGTCTTCAAGTCTTCGTGTATGTCATCCAACTTCTCACAGGTAAGGTACTGTCAAAAACGAGCCAGTCTGAGATCTGAATTGAGTTTAGGATCAGAAGTACTAGATCTGAAGAGCCATGCTGAAGCCACCAACTTGTATGCCTAACGCATGTTTTAATTCCATGGAGGTACAAATGTGGCACCTCTTCCAATGCCTCTAAAACCATCACACAAGAAAGCGGTACTGTTTGGTGGGAAGGGAAGGGGAGAGAGAGCCCTCTACTCTGGAAGTGGAGACTGTTCTAAAGTGTGCCCCTGCAAAGTACAGAAGCACCTATGCACACGTGAACACATTTATCCACGTGACAAAGTAAACCATGTTTTTCATATTGTTAAAGGAGAAAGTTATTTTCTCTTCTGCTTATAACGAATAGCGTGATCCTAAACAAAAAGCAAACAATTCGCTGATCCATATGCATATGGATTTTTATGGCAAGCTTACACAGATGGTGCTGTACAGAAGTGCTTGGCAGGAGTTTGAGGAAGGCTGGTTTTTCTCAAAAGAAAGAAAACAGCATGAGAGTTCTGGAATAACCCTAAAGCACTAGGCTGAAATTCTGGTGTTTGGGTTTCTTGACTGGAACAGACTGTGTTAGAAGCATTTTAGATGTTTGCTTAATGCAAATTCTAGCCTTTCCCAAAATGGAAGGAGATGTGCATAAGACACAACATGCAGTTTACTTCCATGCTGATACAGGGTGAAAACTACCTTGGAAAAACTGACAAATTCAGCTGAGGAAAGTGATACCATTACTTCCTGTAAAGGTTTAGCTAAAAGGTTAATAAAACTAAATCAAGACATTAATGAGCTGCAAGCTAACATTTGTTCAAATCAAATCTTCTAATTCTCCTTTTAAAAGAGGTATGGTGAAAAAGTTAATTTTGTATTGTCTTTTACTCTTCCCTGTTAGTAACTACATCTACACTTTGAGCATCACTTCAGGATGTGTGCATGAAGTTTATAAAGTCACTGACTACTGCTGGGGGTGGGGGGAGGTTTTTTTGAGAACTTTTTGAACAAGTTATACTTGTTATGTTATTTACATCTTTGTTTATGAACTTGTCACAAAACTTCTGTAATCTAGTTCCTTTCTCACAAAGAACATGCATCTGAGCGTTCTAGCAGGATTCTTCTCTCCTCGGTGTAAAACTAAATATAAATCTCCTATGAGGGAAGGTTGAGAGAGCTGGGACTGTTCAGCCTGGAGAAGAGAAAGCTCAGGGGGATCTCATCAAGGTATATAAATACCTGAAGGGAGGGTGCAAAGAGAAAGGAGCCAGGCCAAACTGAAACACAGGAGGTTCCCTCTGAACATCAGGAAACACTTTGTCACTGTGAGGGTGACTGAGCACGGGTGACTGAGCACGGGCACAGGTTGCCCAGGGAGGTTGTGGAGTCTCCATCCTTCGGGATACTCAACAGCTGCCTGGACATGGTCCTGGGCAACCGGTTCCAGGTGGACCTGCTTGAGCAGGGGGTTGGACCAGATGACCCCCAGAGGTTCCTTCCAACCTCAACCATTCTGTGATTTCTGTGATACATAATTCCTCTTTTCAATAATGAAAATCATCCACTCTGTCAGTAATGTCAGCAGAGATTTTTTTTTTTTTTCCCCTTGAATCAACAATTAATGCAAAGAACAGAAATCCTTTGTAAAATACTGGCAGTGCTGACTGGGACTTTTGTCTAATGTTACTTTGCTCTCCAGCTCAAGAGTGTGGCATTCATAGCAAACAGCGATGTTACCCACTAGCTTTTGGAGTTCCTGCTGCCCTCATGGCTGTCGCCTTGGGTAAGTGGAACTGTTTCCACCTTGCTGCTTCAGTTCCAGACATGATTAGATGATAATGATCTCAGAATAATGAGAAAGTGGTAGAAATCTCCAGGTATCAACTTCTACTGATACCAGATTGTTTCTGCAATTTTTTACTTGAACTTTTTTTTTTGGGGGGGGATTAACCCAAAGCACTCACGTTTACAAAAGAGACTAATTGACAAGGAGAGACTGGTAGTGGGGAGAGGCACAAATATACCATCAAATTCTGTTCATTATGCCACTTACTGTCTATATTGCTTGGACTACTGGGGTGTATAAATAAGATCTTTTGAATGTAGTGTGAGAACTCTGAGAAAATGTGGTTTTTGGAAACTGTCCATAGTCCAGGATAGCAAACTGTATAAGGTAATTGTCCCTGCACTGGAGAAATGCCATACTGGTGTGTCAGTATGTCTCAAACACCTGCATTTTTACTAGCTGCGCTATGGGTCACTCCCCAAGCTTTTCTGCTGCAGCACAAAGACCAAGAAAGTAGGGGTGTCAGCATGTACCACAGAATCCCTTGTGGTGCTGGTCCCTTATGGTCCTGATTGGGAACCCCCCCAGGGTGGGCCTCCAGCTACCCGTGGCCCCATCTTACCTGTGCACCCAACCCAGGGCAGACGGTGGCTGCAGAGGTTTGCCCGTGTCTTGCCCTGCACATGGGAGGGTGAGGCCAGGGAATGTGCCTGGGCGTGGGAGCTGAGGACACCTCGGCGAGTCCTGCAGTTCAGGCAGAGCCTCACGTGTCCCTGCATGACATGAGCTGCAGCGTCCTGGGCTCCTGAAAAGGACCCCGTAAAGCTGTCTTAATCTGGTACAGCAAGGCCAGAGGCAAGGTCCTAAGTGGTCCTTGTTTTGACCATCCCTCAACTAAGCTGATGTCCCACTGAGGACTTACCTTAAGAGTTTCCAGATTTAGTCCTTTGTCTTAAATAGAAGCAATCTGCTGCTATTAATTTGATTTCTTTTACTGTACGATAACATGCCAATAGGCACATTCATTGCTCCTTAGGAGGATTATTCCCACCCTGATGTAACTCCTTGACTGTTACAGTTTCCATACCAAATTATTTGCCACTATTTTCAATTAATCCTGAGCTGCTTTTCATTTCTCTGTGTATTGTAGTTGTGTTCATAATTGGAAGCAGAATGTACAAGAAAGTTCAACCTCAAGGAAATATAATGACTCAAGTTTCCAAATGCATTGGAGTAAGTAATATCTGTATTCCCAAAAATCCTGGCAGCAATTTTTAAAACTGTTCAGTAAACTTGCCTACATCAGAAATCTGTCATAATATAAGGATGACAACTGAAGATTTTTTACTTTTTTCCGTACAGAAGGCTTCTTACTGACACTTCCAGATTTACAGACTGCCTTTTTATTTACCTATATCTTGGTTTACATGTGTATTTATACACAAAGGAAACAAAGTAAGATGTCAGTGATGCGTAAAAGCTTATCCCAACTTCTGGGAATCATTCCTTCCTCATTTGTGTACCTTTATGCAGCCCTGTAGGAAGAGACAAACATGCCTTGACCTGAGTCAAGAGCAGAGCTACTAGTGTATCTTATCAGCAAAACCTTATTGCTTATTAAAAGAATGTTATTTACAATGCAGAGGTATATTGATCCCTACTGTATTAGGGAGGTCAGGGGCATTACATGCCAGTGCAAGCCTGCAAGGAAGGGAGCTAAATCTGCATGAATAGCACTGCACATCACAACTTTGCAGTGTCTCAACTTTGAGATCAGGGGATTTTTTTTCATTTATGGGCTTCTTCATTCTCCATGCAGATCTGCCAGCTTGTAAGCACCGTCAAAACCAAATCTCTATAGGTGACTTTGGCCACCGCTTAGCGTGCTGCCCCTAAGGCCCAGCTCAGCCTTGCATGTTATTCCATGCAGAAAGTCTTAGGAGTCCTTCAGGACTATATTTGTGTATATTCAAGTGTCAAGGTATGAGGAATACCTACAAGATGCAGCTTCTCATAGTGAAATGTACTCTTACAGCCATTCAGCTCTGAAAACCCGTGCATATGACATTCTTCTATTTATTGTTGTACATATGTAAGTCTGAAGTAGGCAGGTCTTCAAGTTCCTAAGAGCAACCCACACTGAGAGATACTACTCTGAGCTGTTTGGTTCACCTAATCCCAGGTGCACACTCCACTGGATATGCAGTATGAGGCCTTAAATGCAAAACTCCTTTAGATGCCTAGAGCAGTTAACAGAAGTAAGTCACCTTTAGCACCCTCTAAACGCTAGGAGTGTCATCTTTAATGACAAAACAGCTTATAGCATTTATAAATATTTGTAGCACCATTGAACAAAATTCTCTCTCTCTCCTCAGTTTGCCATCAAAAACAGGTTTCGGCATCGCAGCAAGGAGTTCCCCAAGAGAGAGCACTGGCTAGACTGGGCGAGTGAGAAGTATGACGTGAGTACTGCGTGAGCACTCCTGTGCCGTGACATCCCTTGACCCTCAGCTTTTCTTCTGTCTGCTCTGATCCATTACCTCAAGCGCTGGGCAAATAGTTTTGGGCCTCTCGATCATTTAGAAGCTAATGGCCTGGCCAAACCTCAGTGCTCCCCTGGGATTGCAGGTTACCACCCCAACTCCTGTGGGTGAAAGCACAGCTGTGTGAGTCGATGCTCTGTGTGATCATAGGCTGCCCGGGGAAATTTGAGGGAGGTGAAGAAAAGACCTCTTGTCCCTTGTTGAACAAATACAAGCACTTGTTAGTTAGTAAAATAGCAAGCATTATCCCCGTCAACTTTTTGTTTCTCTCAGTAAACCAGCTTCAGAACCAACTTGAAACAAAAATATGCTGGTTTAATGACTGCAGAAGGGGAATATGGGCATGGTGTTGACTGTCACGGCTAATGCCCAGGGCCATGACACTTGTCTTGGGATCAAACTGCAGAATTATGCTTAGGAACTTCAGCTTAAGTGGATAAACACAGCATCCCCCCAGCCTCAGTACAAGCTCCTTCCCATGACTCTCAATACCATGTTTCCCATAATCCCCAGCCTTGCCTCCTGTCTACCCTGCCCTGTTGTCGACAGCAGCACAAATCTTAGCCTGTCCCCTTTATTTTCCTATTGCCTACGTGCGTTTTTCATGTGTGAAATGCATTCCTCAGTCACCCGTCGTTCAAATGCCTCCTTCCTAGAAACATAAAGCAGGACTAAGTGCTACATCTCATGCCGCCATCAGTATACCTGCCAAGAGACGCAGGTTTCTCCAATATCAATGTCACCCTTATCTGGCAGCCCTTCCCAAACCTTGACAGGCACAGGCACAAGGCAGACCTTGTGCTTTATAACAGAAACCAGCAGAAGTACCCACAAGATACAAAGTTCAGGACGTGCGTAAACATCACATGATGTGCCTTTACCTGTTGCTGTGCTACAAATAGCAGGCTGCAACTGTCCTTTTTTTTTTTTGTGACTAATTCCTCTTGTGTAATTCTCGTTTGTTGCAGAAACGACTGATTGCTCAGACTAAGATGGTGTTGAAGGTGCTTTTCCTCTACATACCTCTCCCCATGTTCTGGGCACTTTTTGACCAGCAGGTAAAGTAGAAATTGTTTGTCTTAACAATTAGGGCTGTACCACGTTGCTCTATGTACTCTGAGGTCACCAGATGTGAAAGGTGCCTGTATGAGGGTGGAAACTAATTCTTTGCAAGTTTTTTAATCTGGTTCTAATGCAAAGCGGTAGTTATTGAGTCATGTTAGTACGGGATGTTCTGCAGCCAGGGAAAACTCAGACTACCTAGACATGCCCAGGAACTGATTCAGTCACTGAGGCCTTTCCAAATCTTGTACCAGCCAGGACTCAGAGGATGAAACAGTAATTTAAAGCTTTCTTAGTTCTAACGCTTCGTCCACTCTCAGCTGGGAGATGTAATGTAGACTCCTAGTGTAAATGCTCTGGAGAGTTGGGGATTAAATGAGCTGGGTGACAGCTGGCTTAATCACTCAAACTTCTTATAAATACATCACACCTTCAAGCAGAGGTATAAGCCTATAATTCCCATTCCCTTGGTGGACTGAGTGCTCAGGACTCATGAAAGCAGGCTTTCAGAGTTAAGTGTTGAAGTATGAATTTAGGAGGGTATCTGAGAGAATCAAGGGCTGAAAGCTTTATCCAAGGCAGAGTGTAGGAAGTTTGGTCCAGATTGCCTGGATCGTGCTGCTTTAGTCTGGTACCAGTGAGCTGTAACTATCAGTGAGACCTGTTACAAACAGGCAACCTTGCTGTGAAATTCAGAACTAAATACTCATTACTTGAATAGTAACTATCGCACCTCACAGAGGTACGTTGTGGGTGGTTAAAGGCTCTTGCCACAGATGCAGCGATGCATGTTCCTGTCTCGCCCTGGGCTCGGGCTGAAAGTCAGCCCTGCTTGACCCAGCTCTAGGCAGGTTTTCTGGGCAGAGGGCTCAAGGCGGGTCCAGCCCTGGCTTGGCCGCTCACTGCTGGGCTGTGCGAAGGAAGGATGGACATGTCAGTGGTGTGGGGCGCTGGGGCTCAGGTAGGCGGCACAGAGGCGCTCGGCTGGCTTCCGCGCACAGCACACGGCAGTGCTCTGCACAGGATGTCCCTGCCATCCCTCCGGCTAATCTCTGCGTCTAAGTTATTTTCCACTCTATTTCATGAAACTAGTAAATAAAGTGAAATGGGCCATGAGGATCACTTTGTTCAAATGTTTACTTTGCAGAGTAAGAATACTCCTGTAGCAAGCTAGCTTTATTTTTTTTATTATATTGCATGTCTTTCCCAACACTTTACACATGAAAGCAATTCAAGATGAACTTTGGAAGATTGGTTTAATGTGGCATTTAACTTTCTCTTCTTCTGTTAAGGGGTCAAGATGGACACTGCAAGCTACAACAATGGATGGGAATTTTGTAGGTTACTTTTTTATTGCTTTTTTTCTTAATTAACACTTACTTTTTAGATCAGGTTTTTTTGTTGTCATAATGTTAAAACCTATTTATCTTTTCTTCACCAGGGAGCAATTCAGATTCAGCCGGACCAAATGCAGGTATAGTAATCTTCTGTCTGCCAATTCTAAGTACTTCCCAAAGATTATTGTCCTGGTTTCGGCAGGGATAGAGTTAATTTCCTTCCTAGTAGCTGGTACAGTGCTGTGTTTTGGATTTAGGATGAGAACAAAGTTGATAACGCACCGATGTTTTAGTTGTTGCTAAGTAGTGCTTACACTAGTCAAGGACTCTTCAGCTTCCCATGCTCTACTGACTGAGAAGGCTGCAGGTGCACAAGAAGCTGGGAGGGGGCACAGCCAAACTGGCCAAAGGGACATTCCATACCATGTGACGTCATGCTCAGTATATAAAGCTGGGGGAAGAAGAAGGAAGAGGTGGGACATTCGGAGTGATGGCATTTGTCTTCCCAAGTAACATTTACACATGATGGAGCCCTGCTTTCCTGGAGATGGCTGAACACCTGCCTGCC
>NW_008794408.1:3319748-3347064 GCF_000699145.1 Aptenodytes forsteri
CAATTATTTATATGTATTTTTTTTTAATTGCCCTTCATTAAAAAAAGGACTTTGAAAAATACTTAATCTTTTTCCCTTCTTATGTTCATTTTCAACAGACTGTGAATCCAATCCTGATTATTCTAATGGTCCCAGTTGTAGACGCTTTGGTTTATCCTTTAATCAAGAAATGCAAGATCAATTTTACGTAAGTTGATGTACTTACCTGACTTCAAAAGAGGCTCATTTTAGTGGTTTCTTTAAACTGCTCTTCCAGCCCGAAAGTAGCAAGAGCAAGCATTCAGCTAAGGACAAAATAGTAGTGTATTTAAAATGGGGTTAATAATTAAAAAAAAAAGAAAATTAAAAAACATATAGGACTCTGCAAGTGGTATGTATAGGTACCACAGACTAGAGGAAGAGAATCTAATAGTAAAGTAACAATATTTTCCAGTTAAGGGCAAAATCTTTTGACTGCAGGAGATATGCTGTTTACTGGTTTCCACTTTCCCTGTCTACCCACTCTCCCTCCCAAAGTGTAAGAAGTAGAAATACAACATACATCCTTAGCATGTGTCATGTTTTGGGCTTAAAGCTACCTGAGACAAGATATGTTTCCTCTTCGGTCCCAGTGAGGAGTCTGGCTCACTGGATACTTCTAGGTGTGGTTTCAGAGGGCATCGCACATTATTTCTAATTTTGGTAATGAAGTGGTGAGCACTTGCAAGTTGGAGGGGCAGAAGAGAATATAGTCCTTAAATAAATTCTTATAGGGCTAAGATGCAATGCTGGTTTTCCATCTAGTTATGAAAAATTTGGGGGTGTGTGTGTGCTGCAAACACTGTCGTTCATTTGTGGACACTCTACATCTGACAAATGATACCATAAATAAAATATCTACCTTAAATTTACCCTTACGGATTACCTGAATGTCAGTCACTGTCTCCCAATTCAACATATTTCCCTGACTTTTTTTGTTCAATATTATTTTGATTTAAACCTTGCAACATAGACACAAGTAGTTACCCTTTTTTAAAAGGCGTAACTTCTTGTCTCTTCGTTGTTTTAAAGCTAACAACCGTACTGGATTGGTTTTTTTTCTTCTTGTAGATCAAACTTTTCCAGGTCAAATACAGAAACCTAATAATCATGTTCAGTCAATGTTTGAGCCCAGCAGATGCGGAGTAGCAGGTTATTAAGATGCTCCAGGAAAGACATATTTCCCGATAGTGTAACTATGAATTGAGGCACCCAGTTTAGCAAACACTTTCTGTAACAACGTCAGCCCTTCAGACGGTGATAATGTGCTAGTTGTGACTGTTTGAGTTTCCCACTGTGGAAAGAAAACAACCAACAGCTGAAGCTTTGAATTAATGTTTGTCTAAAACTCACACATGTGTGTTGTTGCTGTACTAGGCCTCTGAGGAAGATCACTGTTGGTATGTTCCTTGCATCTTTGGCTTTTGTTGCTGCTGCCCTTGTGCAAGTGCAAATAGATGTAAGTACAGCCACAAGCAAGTATTTACTATTAATATTTAGTTTTTAATACAGAACAGAGTATGTTTAAGGGCAAAATGAGCCAAGACTTCTAAATCTGGAACCAAGCATATGAGCACAGAAGGGAGGGAAAAATTTAAAGTATATTGCAATAGTGTGATTAGCATAATATAATTAACTAGCTATGAACACCATCCTGCAAAACATCTCAGCTGCCATTAACGTAAATCACGCATTAAAGGCAACCTCAGGTCTTTAAACTGAGACTAAAAGCTGAAAACCAGAGATTTGTTTGGCCTACCAGGGAGCTGCTTTTTATCTCCGATCTCTTCTGATATTTAGACCGGAGGTGAAGTGTGGCAGTCTGGGAAGCATCATCACAGCATGAGCAAAGACGATACCTGTTTAAGGCAGGATTCAACACACCTAACTTTCCTTGCCCCAAAGGGAGGTGTCATGCCTGAACCAGATGTAGGTTTCCCCTGTAGCTGAGGAGTTGGCAACACCTCTGGGAGGTGGTCCAGTCCATCCCAAGATCTGAATAGCTGTCCAGAGGTGCCTGCCTGTCTTCATGCACTATCAAGGTGAGGCCCTCAACTCTTAAATACCTTTAGTTAGGAATGAGGAATTCCCTCCTTAATGTCTGGATCTGGCAGCAAAGCAAGCTTTATGTTCAACTCTGCCTCTTGAAGTTGAAAGTAAAGGGTCTGGCCTTCAGCTGGTATAGACACGTCCAGGCTGTCTCCCTGAATGCTCTGTTCAGAAGGCCAGAGCTGTGCACAGACACACCTACTGGCCTTGGGCAGAAGCTTCATCAAAGCTGGTAACTTCCCAGACTGTTGCACAAGCATCTCCTGCAGAAAGGGTAAAGATGGACCTGTTTTTGTTGTGTGATGTACCTAAAGAGATTGAAGTGGACAAAAGTATGGGAAGGGAGATAAGGTTGAGGTAGAACTGAAATAAAAACAATTCTTGCAGCTCTTGATGCTCTGCAAGAACAGAAGCTAGTTACCGTTAGATCTGGTGGGAACTGGAGTCTCCAGAAGTTCAGTTTCTCTGCGCTAACACACCAGGCAGTGCCCATACATGCTTCTGCCCAGTTCAGCAGCACCAGTGCTGGGGGGAAAATGAGTCAGAACATGGTACAAAGAAACTCAGGAACCCAGGCTGCCATAGGATGTGGGAAAAGCCCATTCCCTGAACTGCAGAGTGGCCTTGGTAGTGGCGGCATGCTGCAGGACATGATCAAAGAACCACCACATCTGGCAGTGGAGGCATTGTTGTGGATGAGAGACTTCTTTCCCGAGGGACCAGTAAGGCAGCTGTAGTAACAAAAAAACCCGTTACTAAAGTTGCATCCCTCTGACAATCACAGATCATAAAGCAAATGCTGATCTTCATCATGAGATAATTAAGATCACAGTAACTATAGTACTTTTTCCATGTGATTTAGGATACAGCACTGATTTTACTTTTTTCTGTCCTACAGAAAACTCTTCCAGTTTTCCCTGCAGCTGGGCAATCCCAAATCAAAGTAATAAATCTAGGTACTGATAATGCAACAGTTTGGTTTGAACCTCAAATTCAGAGTGTGAATGTAACATCTATGGAGTCTGTAAGTAAGGGGAGATGGGGAATAACAAGTTAAAAAAAAAATCTAATGGAGTAAGTCAAAGTGGTTCTTGACTAATTGTTCAAAAATTATTCTTCTCTAGTTTTTTTCTCTATTAATTTTAAAGATTTTTTTTTGTATTGTGGAATTAATTGTTACTGAAAACACAGTGAATGAAGAAATGGAAATTATTTCAATATTCTAAGTAGTACTAGTTTGCTTTTGCAAGATTTTTTTAAAGAAACTTAATAGTGATTTTTGAACTAATTGAAAATTTCACTCTTGTTAAAAAGGTGCAATTTCTTAACAGCAAGAACACCCCTTCCTTCAATAAAAGTCCATTCAGCTGTAGTAAGTCACTGCTCTTACTGTGATCACTTAATTGAGCAGGGAGCTTTTTCTGTGGCTACATCACATATATCAAGCTTCAGAGTTTGCTGTCAAAGAACCTTTTCAGATTCTATTACAGCACAACCTTGATAGCCCTATTGACAGAAAAATGTGGTAGAGCTGATGGACATTCTTAATAATGGATGTTAGGAAGTGTGTTCTCTGATAGCCTGCCGTCCTGTTTCCATATAGGAGGAGAAACCCTATTCCATCCTCCTCCAAATTTGCCTCACATGGAAACTGAGATGTGAGGAGAAGATAAGGGCATCCAAATTGTATGCTGATGTGGAATTGGTATAACCATGATGCACACCTGAAAATGAAGGGTGTAAAATGCTCCACTCCCTACTATAGACATCTTATAATCCAGATGTTTTGGATTATAAAATGCTTTTTATAATCCTATAAAACAAAAGGGCTATTTTAGTACTATATTACCATGTTTGTTAATGTTTTAAGTATTTTATGCTGATGAAACATATTTAGAAGATTTAAAACGTGTCCTGGTAATAGTCACTCCTGTTATGTTGAAACCATAAAGACACAGCTTGTATTTGCATCTCTTACAGGGTGTTGCCATTTGGAAAATGCTGTATCTTACGCTAGTGCTGTCTTTGTAACTAAACAGAGTTTTATTTGGTGGTGGTGGTAAGCCTGATCTATCTGGAGCAAGAAATACACAGGAAAATATAACATCTATTCCATAATGCTTGTGGGAAGCTCACGTTACTTTGAAGCTTGTGTAATGAAAGAAATTATTAAGAAATGATGATCAAATGAAATTAGAGCTTGATGTAGAAAACGTAACAAAAATGAAAGTTAGGAGATGCTCACGATCTCTGGCACTCCAGAAGTAACAGCCCTGTAAACTGCTGACCCCCTGAGTCCATAACACTCCCTCAAAGGTGTAGACAAACATGCAGTTGCATGGAAATTCATAGCAATTCATTTGTCTTTGTAGACGGCCTACATGACGTTTGAGACTTCTCAGTTGCTATCACTTAAAGTAACCTCTGGAAATAAAATTACGAGTCAACTTATCAAGTTGTCAGAGGGAAACCGTTATACTCTTGGAGTTAAAAATAATGCCACAGATATCGTTGCTGAATTGGTAAGTCTGCTTAATTCCCAAAATATACATTAACGTCTTGGCAACTACCTGTGTGGAGTGTGTGAAGCTGAGAGGATGAGTTCTGGGTAGCTTTTCCTTTGCCTTGTTTTCTGTCTCTCCCTCTCTCCACTTTATCAGTGAGACTAGTGAGCTGTAGAGAGCAGGGCAGGGTGTTGTTTAAAAAACAAAAGTAAAAAATGACCAACTTAGTATTTAACTTGACAATTACCCTTTCACCAAGACTTAAATGTGTAGTCATACAGCATTTTCTAGTAGACGTGTATCTTGGTAGGATCCTCAAAGGAAAGGTCTGGAGTCTTGCTCTGAAGCCTCTGTTAATTCTCAGTGCTACCTAATAGTGCACATTTAAGCTGTTCACTGATGCCAACGAAATATCTTGATAATGGTCTCTTCCACCAGCTGTTTGACAATGTCACGTCAAAACCAGAAGAAGGAAATAACCTCATCAGGTAGAGTTTGTTTTGCTCCTAAATTTTGGCAGTAGTGTGACTTCAATCTACCTCTTGAATGGACTCTTCTTGCTTAACTGTAGGAAATCTCTGCTTGCTGGACAGCTCTCTCGATGTTCAGGGGGTGTAGGAACTTCTGAGACATGATTCATCTAAGCTATCTTGCATATCTATTTTGGGTATAATTTAGCTAAAATTGGAAGTGCATGTTTCGCTTCATTGTCTAGACTTTTTGTAGACAACCAGCACAGATTGCATGGCTACACCTCCTTTTTAATCTTGGGTAAGAAGTGTCCTACCACTTCTCTGGTTTTCTTCTGCATCTTCCATTGCAGATGTATTTGTTACTGGCTGTAGTAAAGGCTTGCTTTTGACATTCTCCTAAGCAGGCAGTGGGCCGATGTGGGTCTAGCTTGCTTTTTGCATTAGCTATGTTTTACCAGATTTAGAGCTTTCAGAAATGTTAACTGATAAAAATGAAAGGGGAAGACTTGATACTTGTTGTGCTGCCAGTATATAATTAGAAGTAAAACCTGTATTCTTTGACTTATGCGTATTTTGTTTAGTATTTCATCATTCTTGCATTTTAAAGGTTCATAAACAATTTGCCCGACACTATCAACATCACTATGGGTGACACTTCTTTTGGAACACTGGCATCTCTTTCTGCCAGTAATTACAACCTTTTTCCAGGAGGAAGGTAAGCGTTTTCCTTTACCTAAATCTAACCACTTAAAGAAAGACATACTTGTCCTTGGGAAAAGGACATAGAACTCTTTTATTTTACATAATACACCTAATTGTCTATACCTATGGTCAGAACTGTGTCTTTTCTTTTTCAGAGAAGATAAGATTACAGCTATTATAAATTCAATGCCTTGTTCAGTTACTTCAAAAGCACTTGGATTTGGCAGTGCCTATACAATTGTAATTAACAAGGTGAGTTGCCAGTGCTGTTGGATAGACAAGACAGAATTACTTTTCATGTCAATATTTTCTTTACGTAAAAAAACACTTGTAGAATTATCCCTCTTGCCCTTAATTGTACATATGATAGAATTATTGTATGTTAAACAGAACATAAAACCATTGTTAACTATAAAAATAACGATGGTATGATAATGATATAATGCAAGAATTCATGTTCATCACTAACGGCCTTAAATCTTTAGCCCTATTAGACACTAAGTATTTGCATGGAGTCTGCTGTAAAATAACTACTACTTTATAACTAGGTATGCAGCGCTTCACATACAATATTTCTTACCCAAAACTTTGTGTATATATGGTTATACAGATGATACAGAACTGCTTAGAGTGTCTTTAGTGTACAGACTCTTTATCACTGTTCCTAATGTGCTATTTTAATTTCTAGTGTTCTGGAGCAATTCTTGATGTAACATATTCTGAAGATATCCCACCCAACACAGTCCATATGGCTTGGCAGATCCCTCAGTATTTTATTCTTACATGTGCAGAAGTAGTCTTCTCTGTCACTGGGCTGGAGTTTTCATACTCACAGGTAGGTTTTGCTCTTCAGAGCTCATATGGTGTTAAGAATCCTGGTACAAATGAAGATCTTCTGTGACTTACTGGTTTTAAGTGGTGGTTCCATATTGCTGCTTTGTTTGACCAATGATGTCCTCCAGAGCTTCCTAGTAGGACTATAGGCTGGTGCAAGTTGGCCTTGTTTCACTAGCATTCAGTGTTTTCCATGAAGCTATGCTGAATTATATCATTTGAAGACGACCGCCAGTCCTCAAATCTCCTTCTCACATGTGACTTTCCATTGAAAATAAGTGGAACTGTACTGCTGCTGTAAAACCAAACTGGGGAGCCCTCAAATATAAAATGAACAAGTACTGACACCTTATCTCCACACCAGTTTCCTCCATACAGTCTTCAGCAGCAGTTTAATTATATGCTCTTAATTCCTTTGTTTTCCAACTCCAGTTTGTATTATTAGCTGTGTGTATTTCTTCCCTTAACTCTGAGTCTATAAACTACAGTGATGGGAACATTTTAAGATGTGGCTTGATAGACTATGGTGCGCTCAATTTCTTCATTTAATGTGTACCATGTGCGACTGAGTCAGGTGTAAAATGTGTCTGTTAGTTACTCGGTGTGTACAAAGTAAAAGGTGTTATAGTCAGTACTAGTAATCTCTTGTTCCTCAAAGCCTTCCCCAGGCCTGTTTTAGTTCTCTAGCAATTTTGACTTAAAAAAAAACAAACCAACAACAAACAAACAAACCAACCAAGAAATCCCCCTCCTCCCCCCCCAGAGAACCAGCATTTGTTATAATGTAAAGAGTGCAGTAAACATCAGAAAATAAGTGATAGCAGTGTTTGACTAAAACTTAAGTGCCTTTACTTCTATAGGCCCCATCTAATATGAAGGCAGTGCTGCAGGCAGGATGGCTGCTAACGGTGGCTGTTGGTAACATAATTGTCCTTATCGTGGCTGGAGCATCCAAACTCAGCGAGCAGGTAAGCACACAAGCAATTGGCGTGCTTTTATATTACACTGAGAAAGCGGCTCTAATATGGGGGGAGTCATGGCTCATAAACCTCACCACAACTTTTGAACATCAGCATTATGGTGGATTTGCGTTTATAATTGGAATGTAGGAGGTTAGTGTTAGCTACAAGAGTGTACCAGTCAGTTGTAGAACTAGTGCTTGACTGAATCTCATTACAGTATATAAGTAATAGAGTTATGAATCTTTATAAGCTATCTGGATTAACACTAGTGTTAAAGGCTGTGACAACAGGGTGGTAACTTGTCTTCTGGAGCCACTTCTAAAGTTTCTGTTGGTCTTCTTCCCCAGCACTTTCCCAATGCGTGTACTCATGTACACACACAAATTAAACTTTAAACAACTCTAGCAAATACTACTTCAACGAAGGTTTCTACCTCTTATCTGTTGTTTGCCATTCTGAACTCTTGCTCCATCAGGCTCCTTTCCTTGCAAGCAGCAGTTTCTAGCATGTCTACAATAAATTGCTTTTCATGGTGTGGAAATGCTGTGAACTTCTGGGCTGAAATTCTAGACTAATGGGATTTAAAACCTACCAAAATTCTGTCCACTGTTAATGAACCTTCACCTGCATACCTCAGCCTTGCCATGTCCCTTCTGGCTCCATTGGTTTCAAACCTCATTCCTTGGGGCATGAAAGCTGTGGTTCTCCTGGTGAAGAGCACTTGGACAAGACTTTATCAGACTACTTGTGGCACTCCCTAATAAATCAAAAAGGACATCAGAGAGGGGAGAGCCTGTCTTTGAAATGGGTCTGGTGGTCCTGGTTTCAGCTAAATTAACCAGAAAGAGCATGAAACAGAGCTGTTAAGGCTTTTCAGGTGGAGACAGCACTTTGAAACCAAAGTTCCTGGTCATGTTCTCTGCCCAGATCTGTCATCAGTAGAAACTTTACTGCTGACCTAAGTGGAAGCAGGATCACTGCCAGCCTGGTTAAAAATGAGATTACCTGACCAAAAGAGGGGGCTGAGTTTCCTTTTCAGGCTTTCGCTCCCTTCCCATGCCTCCAGGAAGAGGATATTGTAGAACTTTCCAGCTTTCATAGAACTTTTGCCTCTTCATTGAAGACAGAACTAGTGAAAGGGCCTCAATTCTGAGTTGCTTTAATATGTATTATATACATCTAATACTTAGTCCTTTAAGTCATATGGTACTTGTTATATGTGCTCAGTTTCACATTCTGAATTAACTTCATTCCTTGCAAATGGTAAAAAGGTGTAATATCTTTGAGGAATGAATATTGATGGATAAAATATACTCTTTTTTTTTACAGTGGGCAGAGTATGTGCTGTTTGCTGCCTTGCTGTTGGCAGTTTGCATCATTTTTGCTATCATGGCTTATTTTTATACCTATATTGATCCAAATGAGATTGAAGCCCAACTTGATGAGGAAGAAAAACAAGTCAAAAAGGATCAAGACGTCTATGAAAAGCAAGCTGAAGCTGACTCTCAGATGTAAAAGGTGTATTCAAGGAGTGTTTGTAAATTATGGTGTCCCGTTACCCTGATTCCTCTTGCTGCAGGGATAGTTATCAGTAACACCTCTGGATAGTATGTCCAATGGGAGAGGTTAAGAAAAACTGTTTTAACTTAAAATGCAGCCTCTCTTGGGAAGCAAGAGGAAAAGATTAGTCTCTCTTGTACTGAACATGGTATCCTGAAGAAACTCCAGCAGAATTTGCACTCTTAATGTACCTCAACCTTAAATATATAGCATTAAAATATTGAAATTGCACTCAGCACTATTAGACCCTGTGAAAAAATGTATTTTTATACTGCATTTCAATTTTATATCATGAAAGAAATAAGTATTGCCAAGAAATGGTAATCAAAGCCAAGCTGTCTGCATGACCCGTCTAGCCACACTGTTACTTGAAAGCAGCAGGTCACATGTGCCTTAAATTCTTTTGTACTTCCCTATGGATAATGGGAGCAAAGCTCTGGCATTGCTCAGATTAAAATGCTGTCCGTGCTCCACATGACAGTAATATGGACATCCACTGTAATATAATGCTTTATGTGCCTGTTTATTACCCATTTAACTCCTGTTATGTTTTTAATTAAATGTATTAATGAGGTGTCCACTCAGGTAAACAGACAATGGCAAATGACACTTGGAATAAGCAACAACAATAAAACTTTTGTTGTAACAAAATAATGAAGTGATGTAAGAGTATGACTTAGTTGCATGTTAACAAAACTTGATACCACCTCTCTGCTGCTTCTTGGGCCCCTCACTACAAGAAGGATGTCGAGGTGCTGGAGCGTGTCCAGAGAAGGGCAACGAGGCTGGTGAGGGGTCTGGAGAACAAGTCTTATGAGGAGCGGCTGAGGGAACTGGGGTTGTTTAGCCTGGAGAAAAGGAGGCTGAGGGGAGACCTCATCGCTCTTTACAACTACCTGAAAGGAGGCTGTAGCGAGGTGGGTGTCGGTCTCTTCTCCCAAGTAACAAGTGATAGGACGAGAGGAAATGGCCTCAAGTTGCGCCAGGGGAGGTTTAGATTGGACGTGAGGAAAAATTTCTTTACTGAAAGAGTGGTGAAACATTGGAAGAGGCTGCCCAGGGAAGTGGTTGAGTCCCCATCCCTGGAAGTATTTAAAAGACATGTAGATGAGGCGCTTAGGGACATGGTTTAGTGGGCATGGTGGTGTTGGGTGGACGGTTGGACTCGATGATCTTAGAGGTCTTTTCCAACCTCAATGATTCTATGATTCTTACGTGCTCCACCACTTGAAGCTAATGGACCAGTGTCAGTCTTCTCTATCTTAACATACCTGTAACACCTATCAAAGTTATAGTAGGGAAGACTAAAGTTTGCTGCTTAACAGGATTCTGCAGCCCTGTGGACCATGTTATGGAGTGCCAGTGGTCTATGTATTGTTTGGGGAATTCCTGTATTTAGATCCACATCCTACACTTTCTCCAGCAGCTGGCTTGGACTCCCCGGCCCATCCAGTAGCCTGGCCAGACTTACAGCTGCTTTGATACCTGGCTTCTGCTACTCTTATCCTGCTTTACAGCAAGTCCAGCTTGTATGTGCAAGTGATCGCACAGACATACATAATCAATGTGCATGTTGCCAGCACTGCAGATGCATGGGCCCCTGTGACCCCTGCTTCCCACTTCAGTTGCTGGCACTTAGACCTCCATGTATGCACGTGCACAGAGAAGAGAGTCCCTCACCCATGTGAACAGTTAGAAATGGAGTTTGATAAGGCAAATCCAAGGTGCTCTTCACCTTCATCCCAGTTAATACTGTACCCCATAGGCAGGAACCCCTATTGGTCTCTAAGGTCATCCAGGGAGAGCTTTTCCCATGGATTCAAGATGCTGGGTGTCCCCCCCCAGCCCATGGGGCTGAGGGTTTCCTGGGACAGCCCGGGGAGGAGCTGGCTCCCTGCCATCCTCTGAGGAACTAAGGGGGTTTGTACCAGTTTTACTTGTGGTAGACTAGCCAGCCTTTCCTTTGCCATGCAAGTTAATAAAAATAAATTGCCTCTTAACTGTATCCCTACAAGATAGCTCCTTCTGTCTGCTATTTTGCCCATACCAGGTGAAATATTTATTTAGCATTTTAATATCTTTGTTTTTTTCTTTTGATATGCAGGTTGTGTCTATTTTTTATATCATAAGCTATTGGACGTTTGCACTTTAGCAAACCCACTAACTTGTCTACCACATGGATGGATGGATGTATTTTATGGGTAGAAAGCCACTAATGCTGTAAAATTAGATGGGAAAGCTTTCTGGCGAGGAGAGAAGCAGCTCCCCCATCTCTTCAGCCCTGTAAGGTAGTATGGAGGCAATCATATGTGATGAGATTTTATCTCATTTTCTACAGGGATTGAAGTAATTAAAGTTAAAATATCCATGTGTCTTCTCATCCAAAATTTGATGTGAAAAAGATCAGAGAACCTTGTATAGACACCTGGGCAGCTCTTGTCAGCATTGCTGTGACTGTGTCTAGAAGCCGTGTGCAGGGAATTGGTCTTCAGGCTGGAATCGAGTGTTTTCAGTCCCTTAGTTTTGAGGATTAAAGAGGTAAGGTTAGCCTCAAAATCTGACAGCGTTTCATTTTGCATGCTGCTATCTAGACTACCAGACTGCTGAGAAGGTCTTTTGCATATCTTTTTCTGTTACAGAGAAGATACCCTGAAATCAATCTAATTAACAGTTCATCATTCTAACTTCAGTTCTTATTTAAAACAAACAAAAACATTAAAAAAAAAAAAGCAAAAGTGGTGAATTATGAAAGCCTGTTCTAGCAATCAAGTCTGCACTCATGTCTGGCCAGGTAGATACGGGAATGTGTATGCCCGTATGCTTACTAATATTACAAATATACTATACGGCTTCCATGTTTTTCCTGCTGCTAATGACACTTGACCAGGGCACTTAGAACTGTTCCAAGTCAGATTCTGTGAACTACATGAATCCAGCCCCTGCCATTTGCTGTTCTTGAAAATGGGCCTACAAGCAGCACAATCCTTTCAAAGGCTCCTCTATACTTTTTGGCAAACGTCTATGCAAAGTTGTTGGGTTTTTTAATTCCTGGAATTAAATTCCTGGAAGCAATTGCAAGCCACCTCTATATACTGCTACTCTACAAATTTCTTATACGTTTTTTCATTCGTGCCTTGACACAGTGCTTTAGCATAATACCACTGACCATCTTGCAGAGTTTAGAATATTGATAATAAAATAACTGGATCATGCCTTAGAGAGTGAAAGAGAGACAAAATTATCAAAGGGGAAGTAGCAACTCCTGAAATCATCCTACTCCACCAGGAGGTGGTTCAGGACAATCGAAGATGCCCTGTTTCCAGTCTAATTCAATTATTGCTGTTCCTCCTAGAGATACCACTGCAGGACACGATTTCGTGGAGTTTAGCACAGTACAAAGGTAACATGAGAGCCCGCAATTCAATGGACTCTCCATTATTGCTGTTAAATTTTTATCACCTTCCCATGATAGTTCCTAATCAGAGTCAAAGCTCTGCATAAATACGTAATGCCCACAGGTGGATACCAAGTCACAGTCCATGTCCTGGGGAGTTTAACAGTTGATCTAACAGCTCGGGGAGAGGGAGGAGAGGAAGATAAGCAAAACAGGACCTGTGTTTTTCAGACAGTAGCTATGTGCTTACCTGAATTGCTTCAAATCGCAGGTACATTTTAAGAGGCTTATGTGAAGATCAGCGGCCACCTGCTGCTGGCATCTACCCCATCACTTGGAAGCTCTCAGCAGCATCCTGGTGCAATGACTCTATGAGATGGTGAAGGAGGGCAGTCAGGGAAAAAATGGGCAGGGTGTGGGAGTCGGTTTGTCACCTTTTTGACTGGGGTATGTCTTTCACAAGTGTAGAGAGCTTAGCAAAGAGCTGGGAGGTGGTCACTTGGAGCACAGCCTGAGTGAACTTGGACAAAAAGTGGGGTGTAGGCAGTGCACCCTCACGGGTGAAGCCCATGCTGCAGCAAGCACAGTTCTTCCCTGTGTAGCCTTCATAACTGCTTTCGTGGGTAGCAGCTGGGCTGGACTCAGCCAAGCCACTTGTGCTTTTGTAAAGGGTCATTTTCAATGAGATACAGAACCCAAAGCCTTTTGGCAATGGAACAGCTTGTAGAAACTACATGTCATTATTTCCTTCGTACTGACATACCAAACACTGATTTGACAATCTTAAGTGGTGTTACAACTGTGACTGACTGCATCCTAAAGGAATCCTAATCTTTGCAGAAGCTAATCAGATAGGCTTGCCTTTGCCAGCAGACATACTGGAAGGAAAAAGCTGGCTTTCTCTACAGTGCCAAAATGGCTGTAAGACCTGACACACTCATAAGAAGATTATCTGCAGTGAAAGTGGCTCTGTCTCAGTAACACCATTGCTGTATTTTGGGGGTGAGGGGGAAATAAAAATTGAAGCTGTGGAAGCTGCATAAATAAAAATTATGCAAGAGCTATGCATGAAATAGATTGAGGCACTTTCACAGCACTCACTCTCTAGCTGCTGCTGCAACCCCTCGTTCAACCCGCTTCTGCGGTTAGTGGCAAATAAAACCCTCATGAGATTAAGATGAGATCTCAGCTGCCTGCTTATGTGAAATTGTGTTTGTCCTCCTCCTGTGAGATTCAGCTGACTGCAATGTATATCCCTGTCAGAGCTTCTTTCCATCATAGCCCATATAGGGCTTTTTTACTCCAAATTGAAGCTCCAGTCCTTACAGCTGGGAAAAATACTTTATTCAAGCCTGATAAACTTAGTTAAATAAATAAATAAATAAATAAATAATTATAAACATGTTATACATAGGATAGCTTCGTAAAGCCTCATCAGCTCCCCTCCCATGAGCCTCTGTGCAGCCAATGAATTCTGATATGCCACTCACCTGCTTTATTAGGTGGTAAGAGAACTCCTAAATCTCAAAACTGTTTGGCAGCCTTCTCAACACACTGCCAGGGGAAGTTAGGAGTGACACATAGTGCACAGCTATGTTGGTAAACACACGCATAGCTTTCAAGTCAAGAGAACTGACAGTCCCCAGCCAAATAAAACAACTTCACGACAGTTTTGAGGCATTCTCCTTCCCAGTACTCTTAGAGCCATGCCATGCTTCCTTGGTAGTAAAAATTGGAAATGTCTTCTACTTATATGGGAGTCCTATTTCCTAAAGGTCTTATCTTACAAAGAATGTTTCAAGTAAAGGTTAATTCAATTGGTGCAGCTCCTTCAGGCTGGTACTTTACTTCAACAGAGTGCCTGAGATCAGTTCTGTAACCACCTAACTGAATTAATGATATTGAATGCATTTTTACTCAAATCTGATCCCAAACATGGGAGGGTGGGGAGGCAACACTGCTGCATGAGTATACTAAAGTTAGAGCCGTCGATGTTCCATGCTGGCAAGGCCTGGCTGAGTGCTGAACCTGGGGGGGGCCATGGGGAGGGGGAGACTGCACTTGAGAAACTGAGCATGAAAATGAGGTGGGGGGGGAGAGAGGACCTCCAGCTCCTCCACCTTTGCACCCTGGACGTCTGCTGCTCTGCAGGGAGCAGGAATGTGAGGCTAATGGTCACGCTATTCGTCACCGCAGCAAGGCAAGAAGTTACTGTCGCAGACCATCTCCTCCCCCTGTTTGGGAGCAGGCTGCAGTCAGTTACCATCACATTCCTGATTGACCTACAGAAACCCAGGCTGGGGTTTGGGGGTTTTTTGGTTGTTTGTTTTTTGGTTTTGGCTCTTTATTTCATGCATTCATTGCAAGTGTGAGTCATCATTTCTCTATTACATCAGCTTCAGAGCAGATGGCTGCCCCAGCGCCCAGTGACTCTACGCACAGCACACAGCTGATGAACTTGCTCCTTCTCCTAACTTGCTGCCACCCCGGTTGTGGGAGGCAGACCCAAGGTGCTGCTCTGTGCCAGCTATTTCCAGCTCAGGGAGCCTGGCAGAAGCAGCAGGAATCAGAGAAGCCCTGAGCCATCTCCGACCTGCCTTGAGGCGGCTTGCAGAACAGGAGGGATTTATTTGCTTTGCCCAGATTGGGCTTTTTGCAACTAAGCACCAGTCTGTGACTACAGACCCCAGGTAATATCAACAGGGATAGAATATACGACACTCCCCTACCTTTATTTAACCTTTTTTTCGCCGAGTCCAGGCTCCCTGCTCAGGCAAAGCTTCCCTAAGTGTCAGCCCGAGGTCCCCAGCAAATCCCCCGCCCCGGGAGCGTCGGGTCATTTCCCACCACCAGGTGGCAGAAAAATACACTATTTTGCATCCTTGCCTTAATGATTTTTCACTCGCAGTTATCACAAGCTTCAGGTTATCCTATGAAAATACCTCGTGCATAGATCAGTATCGCTTTTGAAGAGCGTAGGGCTGCTGTATGTTTAGGAAAATAAAAATATCTGGATGGATTTAAGCAAGAGACGGTCCCTGGCAGCGCTGATGGAAGTCATCTCTCTTTAAAACTTTTAAAACTTTGTTAAAACTGCCAAAATCCTACGTGGTATTATAAAAAGAGACTTTGATATTGAAGAATAGTAAAGAACAAGAATAAAGCCAACTGTGCTGCAGCACCCAACGCTCTTACTCTAAAAGATGAAAAAATCACTGGGTACAGCTTCATGTTGCACTTAATCCAATTTAACTGCAGGACTTAAACCCTGAGCATGGAAACCCTGCCCTAAGAAGCAAAGCCATAAGCAGGTTTGGGGGAGTTTTTGTAACTGAGCAAAATGACGCTCAGGCAAAGCAGAATTGGCTCCTGTGGGCACAGCAGACTCATCCCCAGAGAAAACAGCACCATGTTAAATACAGGGATGTATAGACACTCCAGCAAAAAATTGTCTTTAAGTAGATACAGAATTTGGGCTGAATCTACACTTGGTCCTGACAGACTAAGGATGCACTGATTTCAGATTCCTGCCTCTTGGGTGACTTTCCAAGCTGTTGATCTGTTGTACGACCACTCAGCCCAGCCTCTGTCTTTAAAAAGAAAGCCACAATCACCACATTTGGTAGGGTTCCCAGCTCTCTGAGATGGCACTTGGTGAGGCCATGCCAGCTAGATAAGGCCATTAAGGGAGTTTCCTGGAAGAGCATCTCATTCCTGAATGACATTCAGTCTTAGACCTCTCCTAAACACTGCTCTTTTCACACTGACGTCTTCTCAAGCATATGTAGAAGCAGATTTTTGAGCTACTCCACGAACTCTAGCATCAAACTTGGACATGCTTCAGAAAGTGCTTTGGGTATAGGGCTGTGATAGTCCTTGGGAGGGCAACAAGGAACCTCCATAGCCTGTGGGGCTGTGGGTGCTGCTGCTGCAAGGGCTGAGGGGGTTGTGAGCAGGGTCTGGATGGCCCCTCAGGCAACTGGTCTTGAGGAGGTCTTCAAAGGAGAAGGGGTTTGCAGTGAGTTGTGACTTGGATGGGAGAGCTTTAGAAGGCAGGACTGCTAGGAGGAGAGATTTGGATTACCCTGGTGTCACACGCTGAAATAGTTAGTTTGGGAAGGGTTGATGTGGGAGAGTTTGGGATGCCAGGTGCCAAAGCTTTGGGATGGGAGGAGTTAGGAGAATCACTGGCTGGCAACTCCCGAGGCACTTCTAACCAGATCTTCAGGTTGGGGCCAAGGACCTGTGTGCAAGGACTGCTGCACCCTGGTCCCTCTCCCCAGAGCTGCTCCTCCCTGCTCTGTCCTCCACTGTGTCTGCCCTGTGGAAAGCAGAGGAAATTTCAGCTCAGGCTCGCTGTAGGGGTGAGGTTTCCAGCTCAGATTAAGTTAATAGGAAACAATGCCAGTGCTGAAGAAGGAGGTGGTTGCTGGGAGAGGCAGTCTTTGAGCAGTTAAAACCTCTAATGACGCTGCACCCTCATCCTCACATGGACTTCTTGGAAGCCTGGAATTTAATTTTAAAGGTGAACTGAAACGCTTTAAAAATAATCTCTACAGAAGTTGGTTAAACACCCAAATAATTAAATACAAACACTTTACATGTATAAAAATCAGATACGCATATTTTGAAAGTGCTTCTTTCTTTGTTTATCAGCCAGAACACAACTACATGGTCTTGTGTTTCTGCTGAAAGAATGACATAAAAACACATGGTAAAACCTTGAGCTGTAATAAGGAACAGGTTAGAAAAATTTATTTTACTTTCATAAATACAAATAAATGCAAGCATAGAACCGCATTACATTCTTTGAGAAAATTGCTCATGGAGAGAAGTCAGCGGCTATAGTGTCAGCCTCTACACAAGTGAGAAAGGAAGATGTGCCATGGGCTGAGGAGCCTATGTACTACCTTCAAACAGCGGAAATCAAAAGTCCAGTGAAGTTGATGAGAATCTTTCCACTGATACCAGTACGCTTTGCCTGAGCCCCTCAGTGCACATAACTACAGCATCTTTCCATATCTGATCCAGGCGGGTGGTGAATTGGCATTGGAGAGCTTCTCAAGAGAAGGGCAGGGAAGGTCAAGATTTGCACCAAGGGAGTTTGGGAGGAAGGTGCAGTTGGGGGAAAGATATATTCTCGGTGCAAGAAGCAGAATGAGCAGAACTGAGAGTAGATGTGCAAGACAATCACAGTATTAAGATAAGAAACTCGAACCTGATCCAGGAAGAACAGACTGTCTAGGTGAGTTCTGCACAGCGAGTGTAGCAGAAATTTGCATTTAGGCCAAGTAAGTCTGTATACAAAGCATCTAGCAGGGTTGTCTCTGTATTTCTTGCTGTATTCAGAAGATACAGAGTCAGTACAGATAATTCTTGGTAGCAGATTTGGGGGCTTAACTGAGTATTTCTCACTTGAGCCTCATCAGAAAATAAATGTAGATTTGTCGCCTCCTGCAGTTCCCTCCGATCATTTCTGCAAGCGGCTGTGGTGCTGAGGCAAATTCCTCTGCTATCAGGAGGCAGTGGGATGGGAAGTCTGTGCAGCTCTGCTACTTAATATGAGCCTACAGCCCATAAATCCCCCTGTAAATTTACTTCTGAGCAGGGAAGAACACCGCTGCTGATGTGGAGCAGCAAAACCTGCTCTTCTTTGCAAGTAAAGCATCAGGTACCCAAAATCTCAGCTGGAAGGAGAGATATGCTCAGTCCAAAATCCCCGGGAAGCCTGCTCTCATGAAAAAGTTGGGAGGAAAACCAAGCTGGCAATGGTAGATGCCAAAGGAGTGCGAGGCTTTGGGATCTAGCCAAAGGTCTGGTGCGAGTGGGAGGTTGCAGCAGATTTTTTGTGAATGAAAAGAGGTCTGCAGGAGGAGGTGGAAGATGGCTGGAGCGTGTCAGAGCACCGTGAGCGCTACAGAGACTTACTGGGTAACTACTTTTAGAAGGCCGTGGGATGGGAATGATGGGGAGGGTGGGAAGGCACATGCACAGGACCTGCATTTTTGTGGGGGCACAGTGATTACAGGCTGTAACTGTCCCACACACATACTTAGTGGGATGATGGTAGGTTCAAATGTTAGAAAACAGCTTACAACCTGTAATTTATTTTCCTAATAGAAACCCTCCCAAAATAACAAACTCACAGTTTTGGGGCTATCTGTGATTTCTGGCTTTTCACTCTTGGGTGTTAAATTTTGGGGCTGGGAAGGCTGCAGGCTGGTGTTCCTAAGTACTGAGGGTCTCAGACTACCTAGCAAAGAGGTTTAGTGGCAGCGAAGTCATCCCTCCGCTGTTTGCTTCTGTACCTGCTCTGCAAAGACCGACAGCTCCGGATACGCAGCCCTGGGCTTAAACCGTGGGTGGGAGCATTTATTGCCGCAAGCTGAGAAGGTGGATTTTGTGGTATGAAAGAGCTGGAGCCACCATCCCACTCCATACAGGACATTCTGGATGTCTCACCTTCTACCTCATCTGAGCTAACTGCAGGCTACCAGTGAATGGGATGCACTGGCCTCCCACACACGCAGTGTCCCTGCTGCATGACACCCAGAGACTGCTGCCACAGGAGACTAATCCAGCAGGATGTGGATGCATTTCCCGTGGGATCAGTGAACTGATCCAAATTGCCATGCGGGCATGTGATTGCTAATGCAAGGACGGGAGCCAGGGCTGGCAGAAAGGAAGAGCAGGATCAGCACTTTGACAGCAGACTGCAGTTAAATTGGATTAAGCGCAACACGAAGCTGTACCCTAAAAAAAACCATCACATCGCAATGATTTTCATTTGTTACCAACATCCTAGACTGACAACTGAAACTTGCAGGAATCTGTATGTTTTTGTGTTCAACGGATGAATACAATACACTTTTGTCAACACAAGATTTTACAGGTAGCTTCTGGTATATCATGAGATTAATGAAGGGTAAAATGTGATAAATCTTGAATTAAAATAGTGACATAGTGCAGTCGATTGTAAGACCATTACCTATCGGTTATCAATGAGATATAGCGCAACATTTTCTGCCGGGACAACTGTAGCCTGCAAGCAAACATTTTAGATCTGTGATGACATGGACTGTCTAGGGACATAGTTATAGGTTAGAGCATCTCATCACGATTACAGGGTCACCCTTAATGGATCCATTTAGTCTGGAGATTTTGCTAGTCTGCTGTGTACATAGACATTAATCTGAGATAAGAACTGATGTCTCCATTATAAAATGTGAAATGTGAGAAGAAGATAAAGGATGTTTTCTTCTATTTGCGTATGTTTGGTTTGTATGACAAGGGGCTAAGAGAAAGGATTATAAAAAGCAAGATTTAATGAAATGATGCTCTTTGGGGGCAGAGGCACAGTGCAGTGTAATCAATCTCATGTTTCTTAATGAGTTCTAGGTCCCCATCTCATTTTAATTCTCTGCCTGGAATACTAAAATACTTGCAGGCACTTATATTCTACTCATTATTAATAAAGTGCATACAACACTTGAGACGTTTCTTCCATTTCCTGCCTCATCCTGGCTTATCCATTATGATTCTCAGTACTACGAGAAAGTGAATTTTCTCCTATTAATAAGTATCTCAAAAAACTGCAATTTTCTATGAACGATACGAAATACATCACAGCAGGAAGTGAAATATGTATAGAACAGCATGTTTTATACAAACATAGCAAAATACTGGATTTTTCTTGGGGGAACATAATTTAATAGCCACTTTTTTTCCCTTCAGCATTCACAAGACCTAAAGCAGAATGTCATTGTTTGAACTTCAAACTCTGCTTCTGTAATAGACAAAATAATTTTCTGACAAGATGGCTTCTTGAACCAGAACTTAAATGCACAGCTGAGTCTAGCTGTAGAAGGCACTCTGTGTGCTTTTGAAGCTACGTAAGCTTCCTCTGCTGGCATAAATACATGGCTGCAGGGTTACCCATGGCATGTCGAGAGGAAGAAAGGATCCAGCATGAGCTTTGTAGAAGGGTCCCCCTTTCCACCAAAAATTGAAAACCAAAATTTTGTAGGGGTATGATCCCCACAGAGTTTGAAAGCACACTAGAAACTAATCTTGTAGAGCAAACACAATTAAAGGCAGGGAAAACCTCAGTCCTGAAAAACACAAGGATATTTTTTGTTATTAACAGGGAAATGTGCATTTCTCCTTTAGCACAGTAGAAGAATGTCAGCATACGGGTGTTGTAAATATCCTTAACAAGGCCTTACAGAAAAGAGGCTTTCTGGGCAAACTTTATAAACATGAAATAGCTAAATCAGTGGATGAAAACCCACAGATATAATTATAGTTCATTTCTGCACACTGAGTCATCCTGACTATGGGTTCTCATTTCAGAACAATGCCCAGCCCTTTCTGCTCTACTTTCTGAGAGGTCTGCTCAAGCAGGGACTTACTCTTCCACGGCTGAGCCAAGGAACTGGACAAGGGTAGGAATTTTTTTTTTTTTTTAATATATTTAGTGCTAGAAAATGTTTCCAAAGAACTGCTGGAGGGTGTAAATTCCTGTATCTCAAAGGCAGTTTTGGTTCAGGACCTCATAAGCAGTCTCACGCCATAAAGTGTTAGGCAGACCATTTTTAACTCTTGACTGTAAAATCCTTGATGGAGAGTGTAGCGAGGGAGTGGAACAGCCAGTGCGTCATTTATGAAGAGCAAGAAGAAAGATCCAGAGGGCAGCCTGGGGAATAAGCGTCTCACACCTTGCACAGCTGTAGGGGACGGATGAAGAGGAGCCTGATATAGGGACTCCGTTACCTAGTCAGTCTCGGTCAAGGCTGCTCAGCGTTATTGCTGGTTGACCTCCATATGCTGTTCCAGCAGAAGGTGACTCCCCGGGCCCGTGGGGTTCAGCCGTGCTTATTTCTCTCGCCAGGCTCTAGTACCCCCTGCCAGGGAGCAGCAGGGTGAGCAGGGAGCCAAGGGTGTCAGCAGGGCAGGACTCCTACCCACCCGGCACAGACTGAGGGTATCCAAGCAAGAGGATCAGAGCAGGTCTGAGGGCGGTCACCTGGGTCTGCTGAGAGTCCAGATCGCCCGTCTGCAGTGATGAGGCAGGGCTGAGGGCCCCAGCATGGCTTCACACAGTCCTTTCCCACCTCGCTCTTGCCCAGTAGGCTGCTGCCAGGGTTTCAGAGCAGCCCTTCAGCCCAGCTCTGGAGGCTGAAGGGCTGCAGAGCCTCTGAGTGCACCCGAGGCCTGGGCACCAGTGTGGGGACAATTCAGAACCCATAATCTATGGTATGCCCCAAGGCGCTCTTAGCCTTATCTATTGGGAAGGATTAGCATTTTTTCTTTCGCTCTTGACAAATATTTTGGCAGGGGAAGAGGAGAGAGATCTTGGAATACAAATGAATAAAACAGTCTTAGTTCAACCTCTATTATAACTATGTACTCTTCAATGGAGCTCCCTTCGGTTATGATTAACCATCCTTCCTGGCCGAGGAGATCCCACTCTGCAACAAGCACTAATGACAAGGGTGAAATACGAGCCAACTGCCATTTCCACTTTTGCATAGCTCACCAGCAGACCATATACCCAGCCTTGTAGCTTACAAGTTCTAGTGCAGTGTTCCCTACCAACCCTCTGTCACTGAACAAAATCCCTTCAGCCACGTCCCATTTAACCAAGGGCAAAGTAAACCCAAATAAAAATCTTCAGTGTCAGACACACGTCATTTCTACCCAATTCAGAAACGGATGCAGTTTTGTTTCTGAACTGTAGGTAAATAAACCTTTAGCATGCAAATACATATTATTTAAACTTTTAAAAAGTTTCTAAACGGTAATGTGCCAATTCAGCTATAATTATGATATCAATTCAGTAATATGAGGGTTTAATCCTGTCCTCATCTAAGTCGAAAGAGCAGATTCTGATAGCTTATTTCTTCTCATTGAGAGAAATTCTGTTTCTGATGTCAATATAAAACCACATGAAAAGGGATGGGACCCATCTGGCTATATGGGTAGGCTATTTGGTTATTTCACTGTTCAGATACTGTACGTGAAGCCTAAAGCCTGACTCTCTCTCTTTGATTTTCATTACTCCTTAGTGAGCTCTCCAGAATCCTGTTATTTTTTTCTCTTCTAGTACTCTAATTTATCAAAACTTAATACTCTTTTTAATTTGTCTTAGTAAAGACTATAGATTGACATTGGGAAGCTAGGAGCAAGTTGCTTCTAACATGTTGCTGTTGTAGGAACAACTCTTCCATGAATTTGTCGATTCTTTAAATGAAAAAAATATTTTTTTTTGGCCCCCACTACATCTCATGGCAGGGAGCTCCATTATTCATTTGTGTTGTTACCTGCTTTACTCTATTTTGAAGTTTCTGTCTGATAGCTCCTATTATAAGAAAAAGTGTACAGTCACTCCCTAGTCATCTTCTCCAGGCCGTTCACGAGGTTACAGAACTCTACTACCCTCATGAAAAGTCTCTTTCCTACGCTGAGGAGTCATAATGTATTTAAGTTCTCCATCTAGAGATTTTTTTTCTGAATCTTTCATCACGGTTTTCTTCCCTCTCTGGTACCTTTTTTCTATGCTACAGTATCATTTTGGAAATGGAAGCTACAGTCCATAGGGGCAGCATGGATTTATAGTGAGGTATAACAATGTTGTCTCCCTTATTCTTTATTCCTTTCCTAATAACTGCTAACATAGTTTTATCTTCTGACTGATTTGAAATCAGTGACAGCCAAGATTTCCTTCTTGATTGGTAGGAACTCCAGTATGTAGAAGTAAACTCTTTGCCTGTATACTTTCCCCCTGTATAGTTTTCAACGCTGAACTCCCATCTGCTGGTATGTCACTCAGCAGTCACTCACTCTGAGATTCTTCTGCAACTCCTTGTGCTTCATTTTAGTTTTTACCTCATGATACTTGGCAATGTGAGACTATTTTGCCATTTCTCTTTAGTCTCTTTTCTAGGTCATTCGTGGATACGCTGAGCAAGATTGGTCCCAGATGGATTCCTGTGACAGTCTACTGGTAACACCCTCCACTGTGAAATGATTTTATGTCTTCTTTCCTCTCTATCATCAGTTATAGACCCATGTGAGGGCCTCCCCTTTTATCCCCAGGACCACTTAAATTCTTTAAGGTCCATTTGTGAAGAGCCTTGTTAAAGCTGCTTTGCATTATATGATACAGGCAAGTGTCGCACATTTAAAATGTAAGTATTCAAAATGGAGCCTTACTGACAAACTATTGAGAATTTAATTTTGAGTACATAGTCCATTGGGCTATTAAATTAAATAAAAGGGTAATTAAAAAAAAGGATAAGACTAGGAACCTAATATATACAGTTAAGAGAAGAAATGACACATTTTTATATGGGTTATTAAAACAGTTTACTAAGAAATTGATCAGTCAAGAAAGTGTAGAAAAAGGAAAGAGGAAAGACAAAAGACAGTGGTGGATAAAGACGATAAGGAAGCGAGAAAAAAATCCAGCGACAAGCTGAGCAGCGAACAGTATGGTACTGTGATTCGGTTAATTGTTCTACAGCCCCCAGGTCAAGGGTGGCAGGATACCCCTGCTGCCACGCAAGATGGACAAACTCAACCCTATCTGCGTGGGAGTCTCCATAATCCCGTAGCCGTACCTTACTGCAAGGAATATTGTCATGCATTCAGCCCCCTCACTCTTCTCTCTTCCCCAGGTACATTTGTGCGCGCTACTTATTCACCATTACATTTCTTGTGCACTATATTTTGTAGACAAATGTCCCACCTGTACAATCCATGGTGCTTTTTCTGTAGTGCATTTATTTCAAGACAGGATTATTTATTTATTTATGGTATATTACAAATTCTAAAAGAGCTAAGTTTCTGGTGCACCTTTCTTCTTAGAAAACATCAATGGTCTTACACTGCTCATTTGAGAAGTTTCGGACTTGGTCAGTAAGGAAAATGCTTTTTCTTCACAGGTATTTTAAAAACAGAAGTTCACAGTCACTGCCATTACAATGATGTAATTATATTTTTCTTTTGTAACTTTTTTCTTATATAACCAGCCAAGCAGAAAATCTCTGCATATTCAAAGTATCGTTTTAAATTGAAAGCAAACCAGGTATTGAGAAGTCTATACGTAAAATAAATTGAATCTTTGCACGCTGGAAACATCTGGCTTCAAAAAGATACAACAGGGAACCATCTTAATGATAAGAACTGTTTGTTTTTTAAGTCTCTGTCATTGTACTGGGATGGCAGGCTATCATAACATGTAAGCAGTCTGTTTTTAATAAAGATTTCTGCAAGAGTAGCCTTTCTTTGGAGTATAATACACAAAATCATTTTTTCTCAGAAAAGGTTGAGAAAAGGAGAGGAAAATTTGCAAGGCTTCTGTTATTCATTCTGGGGCGATGGAGCCAAAGTTTAGACTGAAAGATCAGCATTTACAAAACTAACAAATAACAGAAACATGTTCATTATTTGAAGATTACATTCAAAACTATTTTGGTTAAAATTTCTTCAAGTCCAGGGGAGAAACTGGAAGTGTATCAGAACATAAGATACAGTATACAATACAGAAACTAGACATTCCAATACATTGTTCTGACTTCATTAGAACTTAACTTAGACTAGTATCTGATTTATGACATAGAGTTTGTATTTTGAATCTGCTCCTTTGTGTACATGTATTTAACAAGTGAATCTGCTCACAGAGCTTGTTCCACTAGCTCAAACAATCATTTTTTGAGGTGCAGCCTCTTGTTGAAGACGTAATGCGGAACTTTGAAACCCTGAGATGAAATAAATCCATGATCTTTACTCAATGACGTCATACAAACAAGAGAAAGACCTCACAGTGGCCCTAGGCTGGAAGCTTACATGGGGGAAGTTACTTCAGAGCAGCTAGCACATGGTAACTTTTTTGTGCTTATGAGCCTTGAGCTAGAGAATCTACAAACTAAATGTAGAGAGGGAATTAGCAAGATAAAACATAAACAGCTCTAGCAAATGAAGTATATGTTTCTTATGAGAACTATTTAAGTCCCAAAGAGTATACTAATGGACAGAAAGTAATAGCTTTATACCTTTCATAATACAAAAGATGAAACTTATTTTTATACCTCTTTTATTTTCACTCTGCACTGAATGTGCAACTGCAGAGAGAGTAAAGCAGCTGATAAAATCTGTATCCTAATGACCATATAGAAAAGAGCAAAAATAAAGCTGCACAGGCAATGGTAAACCTGGCATTTTCTCAATGAGGATTTTTAATATTACGTGAGGTAGCAAAAGCTCGGTGGTATTCATGGGACAAAAGAAAAGGTTGATTTGTAGCCCATTGACTTTCTCCCTAGCAAGCTAAAAAAATTTACTGCAAACAGTGGAGCAACCATGGAGGTACTAAAGCTCTACTTTTTTTTTAAAAGAAGATTGCAAAAATGCTTTAGAAAACAAACTAAATAGAAAGTTTTGATACCAATTCTTGTGACTGTTATTTGACTTTTGACCGAGGCAAAACTCAAATAAAAGCTTTTACATTTCTTAGAAAATTACATGCCAGTAAACAGTAGAAATATTTTCATATTTCCTGAAGTTAAAAAAAAAGTAATTTTCTTAAAGTAAGCTTTAAGAAAACTAGTAACTGTTTCATGAACAACTAATAAAAGAATTCCAATAGTTCAATTTTCTACAAGATTTCTATCCATCATCCTTTCCATGTTTCACTGTACTCAAGAACTGGTATGTTTAGTCTAATTTCTCAAGGAAACAATCAGTGTGTGTGTACACATGCATGCCTGTATAAGGCTGTTAGCTAATTTTATTTGAGTTTGACTGAGGGGTAGAAATCTTAGAGACATTTATGTTTCTACAAGTTTCAGGAAAACAAAATTGTGTAGCATTAGCTCAGCCCATATTAGACAACAAAGAATATCATAACTATAGGAAAAAACTTGCGGGAGTTTATATCTAACCGCGTATCAATAAGACCAATTTAAAGCGTTTCCTGCAGTTAAGAGATTTGTATGAACCCTCCAGTGAATTACCTACTGAAAAGCAATTTGTGCCGCGGTGGATGCTCACCCCTTTCTTTAATTCGGTTGAAAAGACAGTGAACCACTGTCCCATGGATCCCAGACCCACTGGCCACCAGGCTTCAGTAATTTTAATACTCATGAAACTACCTAGCCTTTTGCGGGGGAAAAAAGGAGAGAATCTTAGGGCATTCCATAGTGCATTGGAAATTATGTGATGGAGCTCTTGAATCTCAGCTTAAATAGGCCAAATACAGGGAATATAACATTGTCAAGTTCTTAAGGGTTTTGCATGGGTCCAGGGTTTCTCTTGTGTGTGGAAGACCTGACTGCTGACCCACTCTTCTTCCATTTAGTAAGTATTGTAAAAACATGACTGTCACTTCGGTTTACAGCTTTTGCAACTTCTGACAGGAAGTGCTTCCTGAAACCATATACCTCAGTAGAGCGATAGCGTTACTGTGACCTTTCTTAAAGCGTCCAAGTGAAGGGGAGGCAGGAAAAGGACATACCAGAAAATGTCTAGGGTTTCTGCCATCTTGATTTATCGCCTCACCCCGGTTTCCTTATTTTAAGCGAGCAACCTCCGAGCCTGACGCTTGCCTCGCTTCACCTGTTCTGCTTCACCGGCGGCCGGGGAAGTCGCTCTTCACTCAGGCTGCGGGAGAGGAGAAGCAGGTCTTTAGTTGTGGGCTGTCTCCACCGAAAAGGCGAAGGACGAAACCCAACAAAACCCGCAAGGCCGCGGCCCCGGTCCCGGTGCGGGCCCTGCCGCCGTCCGCCCCGAGGACGATGCAAGCCCGACGCCCGGGAGCCA
>NW_008794408.1:3347405-3347647 GCF_000699145.1 Aptenodytes forsteri
ACGAAGGCCAGCGCCCTCGGGGACCCCACCGCAAGAGGTGCTCAGGGGGCTCAGGCCCGGGCCAGCAGGTCTCCGTACCCCGCGGTACGTGCGGCGCCCGGCGCCTTTCGCCTCCCCGCTCACCCTCGCCCCCTCGCCCCCGGCCGTTAGCTGATGGCGGCGGGAGGGTGGGGGAACCGGGCGGGGCAGCGCGTGCAGGTAGCCGGGTAGGGGAGGCGGGGCGCGCGCGCGCGCGCTGGCGT